>NC_137969.1:52941261-53317583 GCF_963924665.1 Micromys minutus | reverse complement strand
CTCTTTTCCTCCTGCCCTGCTGATCCAGATGTAGAATTCCCATTCCCTTCTCCAGCACCATGTCCTGTCTGCCTGCATGCCACCATGCTGCCCACCATGAAGACAATGGACTAAACCTCTGAACCTATAAGCCAGACCCAGATATGTGTTTTCCTTTATAAGAGTTGCTGTGGTCATGGTGTCTCTTCACAGCAATAGGGAACCCTAAAAAGACAGAGCTTTTGCAATGTCATGAACAAGATAGAGACTAGATGTTGAATTTCAACTGCAGATCCTTTAAGAAATAACATGAAATCTCATCTATTCTAGGAATAAAAACTCCAGACCTCAAATATCTATGCCATGAACTGCAACAGTGGTCTGGGAACTGGAGATGTCTGTCAAAGAAACTGTAATAAAGTGTCTGATCTCTTTAGGGACATAGATACTCTGTAATGAATGCTCCTCTTTAGGGACATAGATACTCTGTAACAAATGCTCTTCTTTAGGGACATAGATACTTTGTAACAAATGCTCCTCTTTAGGGACATAGATACTCTGTAACGAATGTTCCTCTTAAAGACATGAGCCACCAGAGCCCAGCTTGGATTCCTCTCTCCCCAGCTGCCTAATGGCCTCCTCTCCATCATCCTTCCCCACCAAAGGAAGACTGGGCTGGCTTCCATGGAAATCTCACAACGTCTTCAAACTTAGAAAGCGTAAGCAAATGTCTCACACATCCCAGGTGGGAGCAAGACAGACTGTCCTAGAAAGGCTCTGTCATGGATCAGCAGGATGGGGACTAGAATCCCTTTCTAGCTATTCCCCATACTGTTTTCCTAAAGCTTTATAGAAATGTAACTGCAAACTCAAAGCAGAGTTGCAAGAAGATTCACCAGTCCCTTGACCCAGAATGGAGGCCATCCTTGAGAACCGCTGAGTAAAACAGGTTCTGTCAAAGGTCTGGGACAAAGAGAAAAGGCATCCTGAGAACAAATGTCAGGATCTTACTGAAACAGAAAGCAAACCATCTACATAAAAATAAACTGTGAGGCTGAGCTGGGACCCAGGGTTTTGGGTTCTGAATGGTGGAGCATCATTATCAACCACAAATGCACGTGCTTGGTTTTCCCCTAAGACAGTTATGGTCTTGGAGAAGCAGGGATGGGATTCCAGCTCTCCACAGACTCCCATCATTCCAAGTCCCACCTCCAGCACCAATTTCTGTACTGAACTCTTAACTACACTCTAGTCTCTTTCCCTCCAATTACTCGATTCTCACCCTAAAATTATCTCTCCAAAGAAGTTGTTATTCGTACCAGCTACCTGAGAGCCTTTACTGGTCACCCACAATCTAGAGTGCGACATCTGAGTCCCAGCATGGCCTTTAACCCAGACCCTCTCAGCTCCATGGACCAGAAAAACAGCTCCATTCACCTGGCCTTCTGCAGTACAAAGCGGATTCTCACTTACTCTCATTCATTCACCTTTTCTTTTCTCTTGCTCTCTCCTTTCCTCCTGCCCCCCCCCCCCCCGGCCCCATGCTCCTTCCACCCACCTCCCTTGTTCCTGGAAACTTACCTCTCCCCAAACAAAGTGCAGAGGGGTGGGAATACCTGTGTTTTAAAGTTCTCTGTGGGACTAGAGAGATGGCTCAGTGGTTAAGAGCATTCATTGCTCTTGCAGGGGACCTGGGTTCAGTAATTCCCAGAACCCACGTGGTGGCTCACAACATCTGTAACTCCAGTTCTGGTTCTAATGACCTCTTTTGACTTCCGTAAGCATGCAGTGCAGACACAAATGCACATAAAGGACCCTTTAAGGTCCTTTATAAACTCTGCACTGCACAGCGCTGCTCACCACATGCTATCCCTCTGAGGGTGCATCTTCTTTCCCCAGTTTTTTGTTTTCAGTTTTTCAAAGTCCGGGAAGCAGAGGCTTTGTCTTTAGCTCAGGGAGGGGCAGATGCCAAGATGATGAAGACAAACGGGGAAGCAGCAGGAAATCAGAAGGCACACATGGGGGATGAAAGGAGGTATCCATCTCTTCATCATTCAGAATCTTTGTAAAAAGTCATCCAGCTGATAGTCTCTTTCTAGACGAATGCTAAGGAACTAAAGCGGTGTCTAATTTGCTTAATGTTCTTCCAACCCTAGACTTGGTTTTCTCAGTCAGCGGCTTTTGTGCACATCTGCCTGGTGACCAGGGGAACACACCTCAGTTGTTGTGCTGTCACTGAAGTTAGCTTGTGTCCTTCCATCCCCTCTCCCACCAAACTTAGGCCCTATAACCTCCCAGACTTACCAAGTGGGCAAGCTCCTGGAAAGCTCTGATTAGCAGGCACCCCAGAGCTGATCTTCTGCTGGTTTCCCTCTGAGATTTCCCAGAACGGGCTTCAGCAGCTCTAAGTACAGTCAGCTGCTATTCTTACCATGGTCAGCGGGCTTCCCCTCCTGAAAGAAACCACAGCAGCCACTGCACATGCTGGTCTCGCCTTCACACCAGCGTGTCAACTGCTGGGAGCAAGGAACAGAGCCAAAGAGAAGCACGGCATTCTGTCCAGCAAAGGTAAGCCAGCCCTTTACAAGCCGAGGCCAGGAGCGGTTTTGGTGTTGGCCTAACTCTTCCTGAGGAAGAACAAATAGTTGCTTTATTTTTGTATCTCTCTCTCTCTCTGTGTGTGTGTGTGTCTGTGTCTGTATCTGTGTGTGTGTCTATATCTGTCTCTGTGTGTCTGTGTGTGTTGTGTGTGTGCATATGTATGTCTGTGTGCCTGTATCTCTGTGTGTGTTGTATGTCTGTGTGTCTTTGTGTGTGTGTCTGTATCTGTGTGTCTGTGTGTGTTGTGTGGTGTGTGTGTCTGTGTGTGTTGTGTCTGTGTATATGTATCTGTGTGTGGTGTGTGGTGTATGTGTCTGTGTGTTGTGTGTGTCTGTGTGTATCTGTATCTGTGTGTGTGTGTGTGTGTGTGTGTGTGTGTGTGAATGAATGCCACATTAGTGCAGATGCCCACAGAATCCAAACTGCTGATATAGGAATCAAACCTCGGTTCTCTTTAAGAGCACAAGCGAAGCTCTTCCCACCTGAGATTCTTCGAAGCCCCTCTCATCACTGTCTTCCCAGCTGTGTGACCACCAACAGATGTGCCAGTGAGTGGGGGTATGACAACAACCCAAACTCTAGGGATAACAGGAAAATAATAACAATAAACAGGTAGGTACCAATTCAAGGCTTTTCTTACTTTGCCTTCCACAGTGTGAGGTTATCATCCTAGTTCATGGTAGAAAACAGAACCCACAGAACTCTCCTATGGCACAGAGATTGGTCCCTTCTCACTGCAGGGAGAACCCACAGCAGGGCCATTTGATTGTGACTAAAGGCCAATTAGTCAGAGGCACAGCCAGGATACTGCTCTAAGATGCTCTACTGTGTGCCATAATCCTCAAGGAAGTAGTTTGAAATGCCAGGCTCCATCACCCACAGCATTGTGAAGCAGAACCAAGTCCTCAGAAAAAAAAAAAAAAAAAACAAGGGCTGTGTGTGCGAGTCTGGGCAGAATGGTGAGGAGGGGCTGGGAGAGAAGGCACCTCTCAGCACCTCAGCCAGACTGCTAAAGTGCCGGCAACTTATGGGGCAAGTGAATCCAACCATGACATGCTGTGGGGACTACCTACCCCATGTACATGGGTGGGATGAGAGAGAAGCCATTCTGGGTTCCCACTGACCTAAAGTGCAAACAGGAAAGGTCAAGGAGGAAATCCATCTAGGTTGCAGCTACTTAAACAGTTTGAGTGACGCTGGGGAGACCACTCAGTGGGTAAGGGCTCGCCACGCAGGAGTAAGGACCTGCATTCAGAGCCCAGGACCCCGTAGACACAGTAGAGTGCAGCTGCAGGTTTCTGGGGTGAGAAGGAAGCATGGCCAGTATCCACAGTCGCTTGTACAGCTAATAGGAGACCTGTTACAAATGAGGTGCGAGGTAAGGAATACTCAAACTTCCACAACCCACACATATGTACATATGTTACACAAACTAAACAAGGCAGTCTGAACAGTTACCAAGATCCCAGTGAGCCTCTGAGAAGAACAAAGGAGGTGCTAGCCCAAGGAACCTCCCCAGCATGAAGATTCCCGAGAATGATTCACATTCAAAACTGCATAAAATGTTCTCATGACAAGATCTACAATCTACACACATAACTAAACATTACATAATGCCCAATAAATGCATAATTACCTTTCAATTAAAATAAAACCCAAAAGAGTTCCATTACTACTGTTATGAGGTCAGTTGAAAAATCTGTCTCAATTAATACAGATTCATGTCACAGTGTCTGCAAGCTTCTACCATGAGGACGTTCTCTGGTGGCGTTCCCTTTGCTTTTCAGGTGAAATCGGTGATGTTTGTGTCACAGTGTGAGCACTGGCTACCTGTCTGAAAAAGCCCCCCCAGGGGAGCAGAGAAAAGTTGACATGGAGATTCCAAATAAAAATAGAATTATAGGGCAAGGAACACTTGGGTACCCGCATGTCCAAGTTCAGGACACCATCACAACAGCCCAGTGGTGAGACAAAGTGAACAGATGCACAGCCAGATGTGGGAAACCCACAAGGCAGCACAGTTAGCACACAGACAGTGAGCCAGGCTGGGAAAGCAGGTCACCAGGATCAGGGCTCAGTCAAGATGGCAGCTCCTCCTTAGGACTGGATTTTACTCACCAGGTGAGTCACATAACCAAGTGTGATACAAACTCAAGCGAGTATTGTCTGCCTTTTAGAGGAGACAGGTACAATCCACAGCAAGGATTGACTTAGAGATGACACACTAGAGAAAACGAACACACAGAAACACAGTATACGATTCCACTTACATGAAGTACCTACCAGAGCCACGCCATGAAGAACCAGGGGCTGAGAGGATGAAGTAGCTAGTAAGGATGAGTATGCATGGAGCAGCTAGTGTCAGCTCAGTACTACAAATGATAAACAGTGAGCGATGAGGGCTGTGCAAAGGGCAAAGCACACGAATGCCGCTCTGCCCGTGAGCCTAGAACTGGCTGGAACGGAGTTAGGGAGATGGCACAGTGGGCAGGAGCCTGCTGCACAAGCAGGAGGGCTCCGAGTTCAGGACCCAAGCTCCCACATTAAAGCACGAGCAGGGTGGACCTGTGGTCCTAGCGCCAGGGAGGAGACAGGGTCCCAGTCTGACTGCCAGTCCAGACAAAACCGTGAAACTCTAGGTTCATTCAGTTTTCAAAAATACAATGGCGAGAAACCGAGGAAGATGCTGTGCTGGCTAGTTTTATGTCAACTTGACACAAGCTAAAGTCACCTGAGGGAGCCTCAATCAAGAAAATGCTTCCATGAGATCAGTCGGTAGGCAAGCTCTAAGGCATTTTCCTAATTAGTGGTTGATGGGGGAGGGCCCAGCCCATTGTGGGTGGTGCCATCCCTGGGCTGGTGGTCCTGGGTTCTATAAGAAAACAGGCTGAGCAAGCCATGGGGAAGCAAGGCAGTAAGTAACATCCCTCCATGGCCTCTGCATCAGCTCCTGCCCCCAGGCTCCTGCCCTGACTTCCTTTGATGGTGAACAGCAATATGGAGTATAAGCTAAATAAGCCCTTTCCTTCCCAACTTTCTTCTGGTCATGGTGTTTCATCACAGAAGTAGAAACCCTAAGTCAGATACCTAGTATTGACTTATGACCCCCACACACATGTGGACACACAAGCACACATGCATTCAAAATGCCACTAAAATGGTAAAAATTACTTTAGTAAAAAAAAAGGGGGGGGAGATTTGACCCATGTTCTACTCCTCTACTTGAGCCAATGGAATATGAACTACAACAGAAGCCAGTCCTTACCACTGGAGCATGAAAGACCCATGGCCATTATCCTGTTTATTTCTAAAATCGTTTGTGTTCAATACGACGGATGTGTTTACACTTTAAGTACAAGCTCCAATCAAACATGCAGAAAGAGAAATGACAGCTGTCAAGATTGCCATGACAACCATTTATGTTACTGTCACCTTAGCTGCGCTGTCCTGCTTCTGTGTCATAGGGCACTTCTGGAAGGAAGTTCTGAGCACTCACACACTTCCTACCGACATACACAGGAAGTGCTTCTGTGTCTCACCTGCATGACTTCCTGTCATGAGGCCAGGGGGTGGTGAGCCAAAGCCGGTTTCAGGGACTGAGGTCATCTGGACTGAGGGCTGATCTTGGTGACCTGCTACATCCCAACCTGCTGTTGTCACAGCCCGTCAGCTGTGTTTCAGGTTATAAGGGGACCAAACAGGGAAAGGGGGAGTCAAACGACGGAAGAAGGAGGACGCCTGCATACTTCCTGAGCTTCAATAAGCATCTCTGTTTCTGCTTATCTTGATGGGAGACCTGGCAGTCCGCAGACAGGTGCTGAGACGTTCTTGGGGCCGGATTGGCCTCTTACAGACTCACAAGCACATGGGTTAGAAGGGGAAAACTCGGGGGCTAGAGCAAAGCCTGGGACAGCACTTGCCTAGCATGCAGGCGCAGGCTCTGGGTCTAATCTCTGACACAGCAAACACACAACACCCTTCCACAACTGCAAAAGAACAGAAACGGCAGGACCACTGGTGGCCCCTCACTCGTGAGCAGTAATTCTGTTATCTCTTCGATGAAGTTTGACAAACACATGCTAACACTTGAAAAGCACCTGTAACTGTTAGCAAACAACATGGTGGTGGCCGCCCTACCTCAGCAGGATGAAAGAGACAAGTGAGTGCCTGGTTCTTTCCCAGGAGAGCAGGAGCTCAGCTCTCTGCATCACCTCACTGAGTCAGGAGGCAGGACATCACTGTGTAGATGACAGACCATGGCTCCTGGGGCACCAGCCCAACGGAAAACAAACACTAAGATACTGCAGGAGAAACTGTCCACTCTGCACAAGAGACAGAACAGGTAAAAACACCCTGCAAATCTTAAGTTATTAAATGAGGAAGCCATACAAGGTTTAACCACATTTATTTGACACCATGATTTATTTCTTAGTCTTGTTAAGCTGGCCGTTTGGGGAAATAGATGCCCCTTCCCTTTCTCGCCACGTGTGTTAACAGAAGTAGGAAAGGCGGGATCCAAGAGAAGAAGCAGAGAATGCAGGAAATGAAGTAGGGGAGAGAGGAGCCCCTCAGAGTTAGCAGCAAGTTCAAAGCTGGCAAGAGTGTTTTTCCTCAGAGATAACCAGCCTCAGCACGGGGCACTCCACTTTGTTTTGCCAGCCCACTGGTGATACTGTTCACAGAGCACATTTAGTGTGTTACTCAGCAAATATTGACTATATCGTGTAAACCAGTCCTGTTTAGCAGAAGCACCATTAGCTGCCACCGAAAGGTCCTTGATTCACGTCAATCTTCCTTCCGCACTTCCAGCCTCCTGGCAGAGGTGTTACACGGTCATTCACGTTTCCGTCTTGCCTGCAGCACCCCTGCAATCTTGAATAAGTTACATCTCATCGCAGGGAAGGTGTGCACACAGCAGCTGCCGGCACGGCTAGCTAGTCTCTTCCCAGACAGCAAGTGTAAGCGAATCTGTTTCTCCTGCCCCATCACTTCCTCTAAGGTCCTTGTCCCAAGGCTCTGGCGCATTAGCTGCAGGGTGCCTGAAGCCCAGCCACTCCTGGGGATCTGTCACAGGGGGATCTGTCTTGTAAGGACACTCCACTCCACGTGCTGTTCATCTTGTCAGTGCTGCCCAGTCCACAGGGGTGAAGAACGGGTGAGATTTGATATCTTCAACACCAGCCACTCCGGCGCCCAGACGCTCCATAGGGTTGAACTGCAGGAGCTGAAACACAAGACTCCGTGAGTGACAGTCACAGGGGCCATGAGAGAAGACGGGGCCTGCAGAAGGGAACCACGTCATAAAGGGGATGTCACAGCTGTGGGCTGGTGGAGCATTCCAACTGAGTGACAAGCTCTTTCAGGTCTGTAAGCATACCCAACAGTAATTCACCAAGTCCCCCTCATCCTCAAACAGGATAAAGGGATCAAGGGAGACAACTACTTTCATTACTCAGAAGTCTGGGAGTCCCACAAAATCTTTCAGCTCCGTAACTACAGCATGTTAGTACTGCACATGCTCAAATCTGAGCACACAGGTCTGCAGGTCTGTGTCCCCCAATCCACTCTTGCTGCAGTGGCTGGTGTGTTTGATGAGGTAATTTGATCCAGTGAATGACACTGTTTCAGAAATAGAAATTATGTATAAAATAAGCAAACAATGTCATAAGCGATCAGACCTTCAGTAGTGAAAAGCCAGAGGCAGTTGTGTATGAAGGCCCTGGCCATGCTGGAGAATGTGCCTGCGACATCCCCACATCCCCACACTGTGTCATAGCTGTACTGAGGGACGATTTATATAAAGATCTACTGCAAGTTACCAGTGAACAGTCTGTGATCAATTTAGACTTGTGAGATCCAGTCCATCTCTAGACCCCTCTGAAGAGCCTGGCAGTCTGCTCCACTCCATGACATTTGTGTCACCCCCACTACTTTGGCCCGAGGCCGCCACTGACTATGAACCTTTTCGGGGTGTTCTGTTGGGTACAGTACTAAGTAAGCCTTTGCACTGAGCACACCTGTGGGATTCAAACATCTGGACATAGGCACTGGCCTTGGTTCTGATCAATATCCCACAATGACTCTACTGTGTGCTATTAATCTATTCACTCATTAACAGAACTTCAGATTTGCAGATCTGGACAATAATGAATGGCGTGCTGTTAGGAGTCACACATGTTCCCCAGGAGACATGTGTCTTCAATTGAGTTCAATCCTAGGATCAGAACAGCTGGGCTGCTGGGTCACAGAACAGGTTAGTATTTAACTTACTAAGAAATTGACAAACTTTCCCTAAGCGGCTATATCTGTCTACACGCCCATCAGCAGGGGTGGCTCAGGATTTTCTACCTCAGAAACATCTGGTCTTGGCTAAAAGCAACTCTAGAGGGCTTGTGGCATCCTGTGATAGTTTCAGCCACACTCCCTAGTGACTGATGACACTGAGGATGGTTGTATGCCCTGGCAGCCACTCAGTCTCAGCTCAAATAGCTCACTGCCCACCTCTTTCCAAACTAAGTTGTCTGTCTTGCAGAGTGACGAGCGTCTCCCTTCTGAACACAAGTACAGACAAGCGGTTTGCAAACAGCATCTCCCAGCCAGTGGCTTGTTCTCACTTTCTTCCCACCTTTGAAGCGCTCACGTTTTTAATTTTAATGAAGTCTACTTTATCAATGTTTCTTTTACAGATTGTGCTTTTGGTGTCAGATCTAATTGGCCATGTAGCCCAAGGCCATGGGTGTTTTCTCGTGTTTCTTTTTCAGGTTTTACCATGTGAGCTATTTTGAGTTAATTTTTGCATATGGTATGAAGCAAGGGCCTGGCTCACCATGGTTTGGCAGGTGACTTCTTACTGAGTTCCAAGCACTTGTACAAGGCACACTGCTGCCTTGATGACCGCGGCACCAGGTTAGCTAGCTCAGAACCGTGAATGGCCGTGGCATCTCTGCCTTGTCATGAGCACTATAGTCGGAGTTTCTGCTCCTCGCTGACCCCTTTTATGTTCCTTTGTGTTTTCTCTCTCTGGTTGCTACTTGTTCAGTTAGCTTTAAGTTTACTTTATTTAAATAGCTCCTTTCTCTCTCTCTCTCTCTCTCTGTGTGTGTGTTTAATATATCAATTATACATAAATTTATATATTAATATTTATAAATGTTATAATATTATATATATTTAAGTAGGAACTTATTCTAGAGCTCTGAGTGGCCTTGAACTCCTGGCAATCTTCCTGCCTCAGCTTGCCAAGTGCTGGGATCATGGGTGTGCATCCCATGCCCAGTTCTTTTCGGTGTCTCAGGGTACAAGATTAGACTGTGCTAACTGATGCAGCTTACTCCATGAGCCCTGGGCACTGTTTCCGCTTCCGTTCTGTTACTGCTGTACTGCAAGTTTTCTTATGGTTTCTTCTTTTACCCCAAGTTACACAGAAGTATGTTGTTTAATTCCCAAGTACCTGTGGATTTAGCCTACTCTTTCAGGGCTGGGGCTGGGCTTTTTGTTCTGCATTGTTTTTTTGAGGCAGGATCTCCTGTACCCAGGCTGACCTAGAACTTGCTCGTGAAGTCAAGGATGACCTTGAAGTTTATCTGAACACAGTGCATGGTTACCCAGGAGGAGCTTTCAGTGCCTGAGGTGACCGTGCACACTCCACATTACTGAAGAGTCGTCCACCTGTGTTGTTATCTGTGTCCCCTGTAGCAGTCTGGCTTCTATAATCACCAAGGTCTGGAGTACTCCATTTGCTTTGTTGAATTGTTTTTCCTTTCAATTCAGCCTTTTTATGTACTTTGGGACTATTACTCGTTACTCTTTCCTGTGTTGGCCTCTTATCCTTCTGAGGAGCTGTCAGTCTCTGACAATCCCCTACCTCAGTGCCCACCATGCTGATTCTTACATTGCTCCAGCCATTAGAATGACTGTGTGCATGGTTTACCTACTGTATCTAAACTCAAAGATGTCCCGTGTACTTTTTCCAGTACTTCAATGACCTTTTGAACAGTGTGTTCTTTTTCTAGTTGCTATAGAAACCACACAACTTATTTTATTGCAATCCACTTCAGAATAGTACTAGCGCAGTAATAAGCAAGAATTTTCTCCCACCATGGTCCATTCTGTCCCTCTACTATTGCTGGGCAGAGTCGCCCTTTGGCATCTATGGCGTCCTGGCTGTGGAGCCTGCATGAACAGAAATGTCCTCCTGTGCACTCAGATCATCTCAGATGACTTTAACTCACAGCACAGCGTAACCAACGTGCACTTAGCTCCAGCACGGCCCTGTACAGAGAGAGCTGACAAGAAAACCATGCACATAGCTTCCCTTTTTTGAAACATCTCATATTGTGACTCAGATTGGCCTGAACTGTCTCAGCATGTAACCCAGGCTGGCCCTGAATTCAAGGTAGTCCTCATGTCTCAACCTTCTGCATGCTGGGATGTGATGTGTGAACTGCCAAGCCCAGACAGCCTAGACTTTAAAATATATACATATTTGGTTTGTTGTTTGAATTTGTGGACTAAGAATGGTCTTACACAAAGATATATATATATATATATATATATACATATATGTGGGTGTGCATGTGTGTGTGTGTGTGTGTGTGTGTGTGTGTACATGTGTTGTGTGATAAATACAACAGTGCTGTCTCATAATTATTGCTATACATTCTGGATCTTTTGTAAGAGGTAAGGAAGATGAATAGAAAACTACGTTTAGAATTCTTTTATGAACTTGTCTCTCACTGAACTGTTCACAGTGTCCTCAGACCTGAGTCCCACCACTCCCTTTACCCTGAGAGAGTTCCTAGCTCTTGACATGTACATCTCTGGCTGGGAGTTACTAAGTTATTCTTTTTCTGGTAGTGTCTCTATTTCAACTTTTATGAAAAATAATTTTTCTGAATTACTGGCTGACTGCTATTCCCTTCCACACTACGAAGGCTACTCTGGTGCTGGTTTGATGAAAAACCAAGCATTAATAATGCACATCCTGTGGGAAGGGTTTTGAGTTGTTCTCTTCCGGGCTCTATATTTTCTCTCGGTTTCTGTCTTCCAACGGTCTGCATCAGTGCATCTGTGAATGGCTCTCGTTCTTCTCTGCGGAGTCTGCTAAGTGTCTTCCGTGTTGCTCAGGAAACCGGGCATGTTGGCACGTTTTCAGTCGTTATTCCTTCAGGACTTCTGCGACTTTTCCCAGCTCCGTTTTTTTCTGGAGTCTGGTTTTATGTACATCAGCACATTTGAAAGGAAGATATTGCCTCGCAGACCCCTCTGGTCCTGTCCACTGTTCTTCACATACCTGGTCTGTTTGAGACTGGGCCACTCGACCACTCCCACTGACTGATGCTCCTGAGTCTGTCTCGGATGTCCCGCTGCACCCCTCAGGGACTTCTTCCAACTCAGTGAACTTCTCAAGCTGAGCCCACGACCTGCTTTTCCTAAAGCTTTCAGTTTAAACCCTACTTAGCTCAGCTGTGACACTTTCCCTTAATTCTTAATTCTTAAAACTCTTAAACTAGGTTCTCTCTTGGTAACCCCCACATATGGGGTCACCCCGAGACAATGCCCATCAATAGTGTGTTTCTCTACATCCTCTGTTCGTTCTGCTTCAGCTACGTTTCACATCACATTTCCCTGAAGTTTCTCTCCACAAACTATTATGGCCATTGGTCTGTTTCTTTGTCTGGTAACCCACTTCAGCCAGCTCTGGAAGTCTGCACACACACACACACACACACACACACACACACTCACACACACTGAGCTATCTGCAGTGCACTTCTGACATCTCTGGTTGCTGGTTTTGATTTTAAGTTGAGCCTTTATGTCTCTATAGCTTGGCTGTCAACAAGTCAAGCTTCTGCCCACAGGTAGGAGACTGGCTGTATAAGATGGGTTAACTTAGGAACTGACTGTCTCTATGGACAGCAAGCCTTCATTCCTTTTGTAAAGAGAAAACAGAAACTCCAAGAACTTAGTAACCTGCATAAGATTATACAGGCTTAAGCTGCCAAGCAAGACTTTTACACGGACTCCAGAAGCCACACCACATGCACAGCATGCAGAACCTCCACATGTGCACACACTTCCAATGTGCCTGGGTGACACATACCTAACCCCTCACTCAAGAGGCAGAGACAGTAGGACTACTGTGAGTTCAAAGCCAGCCTGGTTTTATAGCTTTAGGCTGCCAAAGCTACATGGTTTAAGATTCTGTTTCAATAGTAAATAAACAAACAAAAAAAACTGATAAATTTTTACCTGAATTATTTTGCTAGCATTGTAAATTAAAGCAATTTTTTCAAAGAACATTTAGATTAGAAGTCCGTGTAGTGTGGGTTTTAGTTTATTTGATGTGTATGACTGACTATTTTGCCCGCATGTGTGTATGTGCACCACATGCGTGGCAGTTGTCCACAGAGGTCAGAAAAGGGTGTCGAATTGTGGGTGTAGGTGGCTGTGAGCTGCCACGTGGGTGCTGGGGACCAAACACAGGTGCTGAGCACCGACACCTCTCCAGCTTCCTAAGATGCATTTTAAGGCTATTATTATAATCACAACGGGGACATCCCAACTGTATTTAGCTCATTTCAAAAGGCCACTGGAGCCTAAGCCTCTCTGATCCCACATGTGCACACGTAGCTTACAGATGCCTACCTAGCATATACAGAACACGTGTCATGTTCACTCTGAATGTAACTATAGTGAGTCTCTCCTGCCACAAACTAACTTCCTAATGGCTTTATTGCACGGCCTCTACTGACCTGCAAGGCTGGGGTGCTTAGCCGGGAGGATGGCTCAGTTACCTGCTGAATGAGTGAACGAGCCTCTTCGGAGACACAATCTGGCATGTTCAAAGTAGTGTGGGTGTTTATTCCCGCTGGGTGGCATTCTACCAAGGTCTGAAAGAGTCAATTAGGTACATATCTTATCCACGTCACATCTCACCGTGTTCTATCACAGATGGGCAGCGAGTACAGCGAACTAACACCATGTACACTGAAGGCACAGCCAGCCACAGAGCATCAGTGACACAGGTTAGGCTGTGCTGTGAGCCCAGAGAGCAGCTACATAAGGCTGCTGACGGCCCGAGTGCTCAGAGCCCAGGTTCGTCCCTTCCTTCATTACTGGGGACTGAATCAAACAGGAAAGCTTTAGTTATGCTCCAACTCCAAAGAGGGACTGGCAGCTTTGAAATGGCGAAGGTTCTTTAACATCTTTCTAGTGTAGTTTGATAACCACAGTGTTTCTGCATGTACCTTTACAGTTCAGCTGCAAGCGCCGGCCACTGTGTACCTCACAGTAATCTTACATTGCCAATTCACACACTTAATTAACAACGTGGGATTTTGTGTTTCCTCCAGTGTCTTCCCAGGAGGCAATAGGCACAAAACTCTGTTAGGGTCTATTAGCTGTATTAATATTAGTCATGCTTAAAAGTTACTAATCAGAGAGAGTATACTCTCCATCCCCGAGCTAAAACAGATAGGGAAAATGTACAGTATTGAGGGTAAAACGTTAATTTTTAAAAACTGAATTCCCCTTAGCTTCAGACCCTTGAAGAGTCTGGGGGAATCTAACACACGCCTGTTACAGTCCCTCAGACATGAGTCTGTTAGAGCTGACCCCAGACAGCTCAGATGACAACAGTAGCATAGCAGGGGCTTGCCATCAATTTATTCAATGTTACATGACTTTAAAATCAGAACCTTCATTCGTTGTTCTTCCTGTTTCTGACACTGGAGCTTGGCAAAGGCTACCACGCTCGACTTGGAGTCCGGTGGCATCTGGATGAGGGCACCAGGTGTCTGGGTCACTGCATACCTTGCCAGTGAGAAGTTCGAAGAGGACAGCGCCTAAGCTCCACCAATCACAGGCTTCCGTTTCTTCTGTGACTGCTCCAACCTCTAAACACACCAAAAAAGGTTGATATTAAAATTCCAGAGGTCAATTAAACTTTCAAAATTAACATGTATTAGCAAGGTGACCTTGTAAATGCTGAGAGAGCAAATCCTAACACTCCTGGGCTTTCAAATCCCTGAAAGTCGCTTCTCTCTCTGGTCACCTACTGGGGCTGCATTTTTCCCCGACACAGCCATACATTAAACTGAGACCTTTGTTCTTCAGCTGACGGAGGGGCACCTTCAAGACACTGTACTTAAGGCTGCAGGAGCCCACAAGCCAGCACCTGTTCATCTTCCAATTCAAGGGAACACGGCTGATTTCCCCTTTCAAGCCACCTTTTGTTTTAGAAATAAAGACTCCTTGTAACCAGAAGGAACTTGAAAAATTACCTAAGCTAATATTAATGACCCTGCTGGAGGCCAGGGAAAACACCTCACCCACTGTCACAGAACAGCAGATGACGACCTGCCCTCCCTCTTTGTGTCTCAGTCTGTTTTCCTAAAGAGGGAGCCTGTGAGTGTGAGCCCACACACTCTCAAGTTTAGAAGAAATGCCATTTACACTCACAACAAAACTGCTCATTCAGAGCAGCCTGTTCGTTCCTGGGAAACTTGAGGTGTCATCTTTCGGGGTGCTCCGTAATCAGCACCAACTCTGAGGCTACAGTCACTGAGTCCTGTCTGAGACCCCGTTCTCCTGTGATGACTGATCAGTCCCAAGGCCTTGCCAGTATCTGCCCCTCTGACATCATTCAAACAAAAGCAGTGGACTATTATTTGACTACAGGGAGCCGACAACTTCACTAGTCACCAGAGACACGCACCACCTCAGAAGTCCCTGGTGGAAGCTCCCAGGCACTAGATGACAGAGACCCGGAGAACACCACTGTGCCGTGGATTTGGCCAGCTAGTCCTCCAAGATTGAGATTCATCGGCTTTGATGCTTTAAAATCCCTGATCACATCATCCAGGTGTTTGACAGGTAGACAATTACCAATACAGCTTCAGCTGTGGACAGCAAGTGGGTGGTAGCCCGTGGGGATAAAGGCAACTTCCTTTATCACTTCTGTGTTTGCACTAGCTCCTCAGGACACGTGCAGTGCACACTGTGGAGACGCTCGCGCTGTGCATGGAGCTGCTGCTGCTGCTCCCCCTCATTCCCTCTTCTCCTCCTCTCCCCGGTTCTCCCTCAGACACAAGTAGCTCCATACTCTAAAGGCACCTGGCCCTTACACTGGCTCTTATCTCTATGACAAAGTATGATGTCACTTAAGGCAACTTGCTTTGTCTCACAGTTTGTAGTCTCCAGTCTGTTGGCCAGCTCCCAGGCTTATGGCTCCAGAAAAAAAGAAAAGAAAAGAAAAATCTGTCATGATGAAGCAAAGCTCTCACTTCATGGAGACCAGGAGGCTGAGGACAAGGCACACGTTGCCAGCACATGCCTTCAATGACCCGTGTCCTCTGCCAGGAGGCCCACCTCCGACAATACCATCAAATCAGCACTCCATCAATCAGTCACCCTGCTGACAAGATCAACACCATCAAACCCTCACTCCCCAGTCTACAACCACACCTTTGGCACTCGGCCTCAGGGAACATTCCAGATTTAAATCACAAGAGGCCTACAGAGACTGCCTGCCATCTGAGAGCCTGGTGCAAGAATGTAAAGGCCACTGTGCTGTGCCTGCATGACGTCACAGCTGCTGTGCCTGGCTTTCCAGGGCCAGTCTAATCTACAGCTGAGTTCACACAGCTAGAGTACAGGGGAACTAGGTACTGTGAACTGTTTCTCAGGCTTTAGACAAAGTATCTCTTCTCTTAATTGGCAGAGTGCATGATGTTGGCTGCCTTGTTAATGGCCCTGGAAAATAATTATTCCTTTGAATAAATTATAGAAAGTTGTTAATATGTAAGATGAAATCACATGACTAAAAAAGTAACTGAGGTTTCTGTGGCTGTCAAACCCACTGCTCTAAAACTGCTTTACTTGCAAAATCTCAAAAATATTACAGTTCCTGCACAGAGCAAGGGCAGGCACCGACTTACACAAGCAGCCATGAGAGAGCGGATGAGTTCTCTGTAAGCCCAGCATGTGACCAGTGAGATGGCTCAGTGGGGAAAAGTGCCTGTTGCACAAGTGTGGTACTCATGTGAAAGCTGGATGTGGTGGTTGGTATCCATAACCCAGCACCCCATAGTGAGATGGGAGACAGAGACAGGTCAGCCAGATGCCCACGCGTGGACCCGACACACACTGCACACTCTCCCCCACACTGAGACAAAATTAGATCTTCAATGTAGAGAATGTAAAGAAATGCTACATATGGCAGCATGACTGTTTTACACACACACTGTGTAGCAGGGAAGCTGGGAATCCCTTTAAAACTAACTCCATTTTGAAAATTCTTTGAAGCATGTGAAAGGACAGACTACTGATTTCAAATTAGTTTTCTTGCACACCCCAAGTGTTAACATCCTGTGCGCCCTTGTACCACCACTGTATTGGCAACCCCTGGGCTGGGCAGTGTCCTTTCTCCCCACAAGTACATGGCTTTCACAGGCACTGAGCAAGGTGACCATAAAAAAACACACATCCCTCAGAAAACTACTTTGTAGGTCCTTCTCAGAAAAACCTGACTCAAGAATTAGATGTCTTTGTCTGGGCTCTGTGCTGCTCTGAGGTCAGCCACTTCTTCCCCTCCTCCGCCTTCAGAGGCTTTAATTCTATCATCCCAAAAGTGCTCTCAAAAGCACTCATGAGCTGTTTGTTCTCAGGACTCCTCCTCCCACTAACTTAAGACACCAGGGAGTGGAGACCACCAAGGTGAACAGGTGTGAGCTTCATTCTCCATCTCCCTCCACTGCCACAACCAGCCACCGGCCTCCCTCCCTCCCCTCAGAACTCACTCTCGGCCTGCGTGTTCTACAGTGTGAAGACATGGAAGCGCTTGGATTATATTCCAGCTCACCCAAAGACTGAAGAGGCCACACAGCATGTGCCAACAGTTAATAAAACCTCATAGAACTTCATTTTAGAATCTATTCTAGCACCTAACTTCAGTACAGAATCTTAATTCCTACTGAAGATTCAGCCATCATGTTTCTCAAGGGAACAAACAAACTTGGCTAGAACAGCAGACGGCAGCATCATGTATGTGACGGCAGCTCTGTCTGACTAAGGTTGACTGTCTCACACAACTTCAACAAGCCATGATGGCATTCAGGAAAACAATGTGGCCTTATCAATGCTGAGCATCCAATCTTCCGAAAACATTTTCTCTAAAAAATGAGAGTTGCTTAGCCCATGACTGCCATTCTTCCGAGTCCCCTCCTTACAGCCAAATAAGTGGTAAGGAATGAAGTGGACGTGTGGATGCACTTCTGAGCCTGTGGTGGGAGCCTGTGATGTCGGCACTCGGAGGCTAAGCAGAAAACTCCTGAGTTCAAGGAGCACCTGTTTACAAAAGGAGATGCTGCCCCATCCACCCTCATGCCCCAAAACTGAGGAAAGTGGGAAAGACACCAAGCAACGTGCGCCCACAGGCTTGAAGACAGCTCCAGCCCACAGTCAGCGCCACCCTCACATCTGCAGGACCAGGCGTGCACCCCAGACCAGGCAGTGTCAGCTAAGGGTACATCAAAGGCTCAAGTGGAAAATAAAGCCAAAGACATAGCTAAAACTCTTCTACAAGCCATACTTGAAAATTGAGAAAACCAGAAAGTGACGGTTAAACTTACTGAGGCTTTGAGTGAAAGCCACCTTCCTACAATACTTCATGAAGATGAATAAACCATATATTGTAAGCATGTGTAGTCTCCAACATCCCAAATTCAGAATTTGTCTTTCTTTTAAAAGACTTTCAATGCCTTCTAGGGACAATTCATAATCTCTCCTAGCAGCACACTGTTCTCACTGGCTTTCTCTAAGAATGCAGGAGATCAATAAATTTAAAAAATTTTAAAGAGAATTTTACATGTAGAAAACTTCCACTTTAATATAGGATAACTACCTAAGTATCCCTCCTAGATAAAGGCATGGCAGCTCACACCTTTAACTCCAACCCTTGGTCATTAGTTGGAAGCAGGAGAGGCGTGAATTTGAAAGGAGTCTAGGCTACTTAGTGAGTTCCAGGTCATCTTGGGTTACAGTGTAAGACTGTCTCAAAAAAACACACAAACACTACCACAACATCCAAGGGCAGGCAGAGAGGGGGCACAGTGGCACACATCTGCACATCTACACATCTATACATCTGCACATCTACACATCTACAAATGTCCGGACAGGCTACATTGTTCTTCATAACTAAACTTGGAAAGTTCAGAAGTCTTAGACACTTAACTTCCTTTTCCAGGTAAAAATAAAACTCAGTGAAAAGTAGAAATCGTACTAAATGAAGGGTTTTTTGTTTGTTAGTTTTTTTGTTTGGTTGGTTTGCTTTGTTTTGGTTTTTTTTTCATGTTTGTCTGTTTGTTTTCTGGAGCTGAGGACAGAACCCAGGGCTGTGCTTGCTAGGCCAGCACTCCCATCACTGAGCTAAATCCCCAAGCTCTTAAATAAACTTTAAAATAACACTCCACTAAACCAACATTCACACACTCAAGCGACACAACAAGCATGTATCAGACATATGGACCAATTTTAAAGCCACAGGCTCACACACTACAGTAAAATGATAGCATGGGGTGCTCTGTAAAAGAGGGAGAAATACAATGTTTAATGCTACAGGAGCCTCTGTTTTGCAAATTGTCAAAAACTAAGTGTCTGACCTTGCCTGTGTGCATGTGTGTGTACATGTCAGTGCTGACCACACTGTCTGACCTTGCCTGTGTGCATGTGTGTGAACATGTCAGTGCTGACTACACTGACCTTGCCCTAGCCCGTGTGCCTGTCAATTGACTACATTATCTGAGTGTCTGACCTTGCGTACATGTATGTTAATGATAGCTACACTGTCTGCCCTTGTGTGTGCATGTGTGTTTGTGTCAGCATTGGTTACACTGAGTGTCTGACCTTGTCTGTGTGCTTGTGTGTGTGCATGTGTGTGCATGTTAGTAGTGGTTACAGGCTGGACATCAGGGGGTCTTCCTCATATGCTCTGCCCTTATTTTCTGAGATGATAGTCACTGGACCTGGACCTGGGCAGTTTGGCTAGACTAGGTGGCCAGTGCTCTCCAGGAAGTCCCCTGTCCACCCTAACCCAGTGTTGGGATAAAAGACATGTGCTGTTGCAGCCAGCTTTTTGTGTGGGTGACGGAAGTCCAAACACAGGTCCCATCTGCTGGGAGAGCATTAGCAACCAAACCATCTCGTATCTGCCGCCCTGAGTAACTAGTCTTAGAAATCCCAAGTCCTCTCTTGGAAAAGCAAACAAAAACATCGCCTTTGAGGGTTAAAGAGAAACTATATAAAAATTAAGGCAAAATTTCATTAACTTAAAATCAAACACCATGCACACACTTATAACAGTATATGGGAGGGGGTGCTTGGCATGTCTACATACTTGTAAAAATTTTTATGTATTTAGTAAAATTTAAAATAGTCAAGATTTGGTAAAGTTTTTACAAGAAGCCAGGCATCCGTAGTGCATGCACATAGTAAAGAAAGGCGCTTTGAAAAAGCCATCTGTCATTGGCGATACACGTGAGCCAGGGGAAAGAACATCTTTCTCCTGCTACACGTGTTCCTTGGAGAGTGCTGGGAAGCATTAGTCCCACGCTCCCACACACACAAGCTCTCCCTGCAGCATCTGCTGTTAATTGAAAGGGACTAGAATTACAAAATCCTAGTCAATTCCTCTCCAGCCCTTGCTGTGTGTAAAGATTTTCTATGCAGGGGCCAAGCATTAGTCGGCCACTGCAGCTGATGGCCAAGCAGAGAGAAGGAAACACACAGGACAGCAGTTGTGCCCAGCACTAGATGAACTCAAGTGTGGGAAGAGGGACTGCTAGGCATGTCTTTGTTAGCTCTGTGCAATTCCAGTCTATAAATACAGCCAGTGCCTATGAAGGTGTAGTAACATCCTAGTTAGCCAGTTGTGTGTGTCCTCTGTTGGGGTAGTCTCCTTTGATACAATTTCAAAAGTAACTGTCAATATTATACCAGTTATGTCTTTATTTCTGGCTCCAGAGCATAGTTTCTGGGACACAGGAGGCACTTAATAAATGTGGGTTGAATACACAATCCAACTGCATCTTGTAACGTTGGCCATTCAAAGCATTCAAAGTACCTACAAAGATCCTAGAATATTTGTATTAAGAGCCATGATCTATTTCAAGTCATCTGCACTTTTGCACCTTGTAGACCATGAAGTTGAAATGACATCTGGCGTTCACATGGTGGCAAGTGGAACACAGATTAGAGATGATGGGGGGAGGGGAGTTACTCAGTTGCTAACTGTGGTACTGTTAGCAAGTTGATAGTGGTTTCAGCTGGGGAGTGGGGTGACACCTCTTACAGTAGCTGCCTCTGGGTGAGGGTTTGCTCTGCTGTGTGTGGCCTGGGCCTGTGAAATGTGGAAAGATTGGCAAATGCCAGGCAGAAAGAAAGCTGGGCCAGGAGAGGAGTCCAGGGCTCCTGTCTCTGCACACCACGAGGAACCCAGGGTCTGAAGCCGTACCTGACTAACAGACTCTGACACCTGCCGAGTTCTTCTGGGACCTCTGCTGTCAGATTTTTTTAAATGTTTTCAGAAACAATTATAAACAGACACACTACCTAGCTAAGCCCAGGGCATTACTTTAGATGCAGGAAAAAATATTTTCTCTGAGAATTAAGGGTTGAGACAGAGCCTCTTGACCATGAACTCAGGACTCTCCCATCTCAGCCTTCCAGATGCAGGACATTGCAGGTGTGTGCTACCACATCCAGCTTACAAGTTCTGGCAACAAAGACACAATGTTACAAATGAAGCCACAGCAACAGAGTGTTAAATTACTTGCAGTGACTATACCTAGGGCTGTTTCTGAGCTACACCCACATCCTAGTCTTCAAGTTTGAGTTTCATTACAGGTTTGGACGGTTCCTCTAACATTTATAAACAAAATTATCAAAGCTTAGCAGCTGAAATGTAAGTCTGAAAATTCACAGCTATTTATAGGGACCTCAGGTTCAAAGCCAGTTCGTCTGAACAGGTGAATGTTACCTGCCTAAGTGTTCACAGCATCTCCAAGGCAGCTCTTAACTCACAGACAGACAAGCAGCAACACCCACCTCTCAGCCCATCCTTTTGAACACTGCCAGCCCACCTGTCCATTCTGTATTTCCTGAGTTCTGTCACGGTTCCACTGCTTGTGCGTGTGGCACATTTGTCAAGCAGGGCATAAGAACAGTCTAAATGTTCAGATGTCCCCAGAGCTACATGGCTCTAACCAGCTAGCATGCTGTCCGAGGACTGTGGTAGCGCCTCACACTGTCCTTCCAGGGCACAAGGCACAGAGCTTCCTCCTGGCCCAGCCCTGCCCTGGACTCACCTTGGCTCCAGCCCTGCTTCCTACTTTCCTCCTAATTCAGCGTGTGTTAGGTAAGTGGGTTATCTGTTCCCCCACCCCCAACCCTGGCTGCTGAGGGGTGAAAACAGGATAGGAACACGGGCCAAATGGGCTGGCTCAGGCTAGGCCCCTCCCACTTTCCTGGCCTGGATTTCTTCTTAGAGACCTGGCAACTAGGTTCTAAACTTTCCTGAATTACACGCACAACTTGAGCCAAAACACTTCGATTTCACTTGATTCAGCACTCTGGGGCCAAAAAAAATCACTTTTTGAGTAGTTTATAGGTATTACCCCACGTGTTTTCTTGGGAGATGGAATAAGGAGTGATCAGGTGTCCTGTGGCTTCGAGATGACTGATGATAATTCCTAATGCTACACAGTCTTGCTTCCTCCCGCAGCCCACACTTCTAGCAGGAGAAAACCAACAGTGTGCTCCATTCTGCATTGATCACCTCACAGCATCTCCCCTCTGAATGGCCGTCAGGTGCCATGGTGCTCCCGACTGAAGCCATTAGGGTTGATGGATGAGAAAAAGGCTAACTGGGAACTGAGGGTGACAGGCGCCGCCTTCTCCCCACTGCTCTGCTGGGCTGGGCAGGCCAGAGCAGCAAGCTCTGCAGTCAACAGAGCTTCCACTGCCCCACCTGCCTTACCACCACTAACTTTTTAGAACCATTATCTGAAGGGGATATTTGTGAAGACTTACATAGAAAGAGTAAGCCCTGGATGTGGTACGACATTAACTTAAAACGTAAGCATTTCCAGGCATTTATCTGAAGGAAATGTTTGTGAAGAATTGCTTAAAAGGAATAAGCCCTCGGTGTGGCACGGAGACCAAAACAGACAAGATTTTATAGAAAATGAGGATATGGTTTAAATGAAAGCAGCTCCTCAAAATCCTAAGTAAGAGTAAGCACTGTAGGCCAGCAGGGCAGCTCAGGGTGTACATATATGAGACCCAAGTTCAAAACTCCAAACTCACTAAAAGTCAGGCATGGTAGAGCAGTAGGGTACAGAACAGACAGAACCCATGGGTTCCCCAGCTAGGCAATCCAACCTAGTGGCAAGCCCCACATTCACTGAAAGACTGCCTCAAAAATCACGAGGAAATCTACAGAGGAACACAGCAGACCATGGTCTCCACAGATAGTAAGTGGCAGGAGCTAAGCTCTCCAGTGCCCACCGTCTCGTTCTTTGTTCTCACTCTGTGGCCAGTATGAGAAGCGTGACATCAAAACACTGGGAACTTAGCTGGGTTAAGGTGTCGGCCAAGCTAGGGTCCGTGTGAAGCTCCAGGGTCATTCAGACCTAGGTGTGGGATAGACCCCAGGGCAGTGGACCCTCAAGCCCTCCCACATCCACTCTTCCCTCTCCTTGGTGGCAGACAGGCTGCACAACAAGAAAAACTTCTGAAGACTTAACAGCCTCGTGCTTCGGCATGTGGTGGAGTGTGTGTGAAATCCCTGCTCTTTCCTGGAAACTTGACAGTTTACTTTCCTTGAAAGAAACAGATCAGCTTTACAGCCAGAACTGGAGTCAAAAGATAAAAGACACTTGCTGATCAGTCCAGAAAAACACAAAAGCACCTATGTACCAGGGACCTACTGATCATTTTGCTCAAGGGCAAATTCTACCACAAATGCAGCTCATCTCAAATTAGCTTTAAACTTAGCTTTGCCTTTCAGTTCTTTCTCCAGGAGAGGGAAAGACTGCCCTGAGACCACAGTCCTGCTTCCCGATTATGTCCTCATAATTTCTGGATAAACAGCTTTATTTATTTTGTCCTGTTTGCTGAAATCACTCTACAACTCTTAAATGCTCATATTTAAATAAACTTCACTTCTTTAAGTAACTCCTATTTTTCCTCTTGAGAATCTTTTGGTGCATTCTAAATTGTCTGGCTTCTTCCTCTAAATGAAATTTTTATTCAATAAACCCCCATTTTCACACTATATCATTTTTTAGGAAAACTCTATAGACATATAAAATATACTTGAAAGGTCTTCCAAGAAAAATAATCCCTTGGACTCCACTGTTAGGTGGGATTCTGCACTTGATGAACTTGAATTCTGACCAATTTTGTATAAAAAGTGTGTTGAATGATTGATAGGCAATTTTATTTCTATTCAACAAATCTACTTACTACTATGAAAAAGAGGCCAGGAAATCTTAAATAATTTGTCCAAGATCAACACAAGCATTAATGCCATGTCTGGGACAAACCATAAGGGCCAAGCAATTCTCAGTGGCATCGCAATCTCTGTGTCTGATTTAATTTGGTCTCACACATATTAAACCGTCTCTGGGGTGCACCCCAGCTCTGGTAGAAAGTGCTGAAGTACACCACTGAGTACCACACTTACCAAGATAGAAATGGAGGGGAAGGGCAAGGGAGACTACTACCCCAAACTGTGTTTATGGACAATGTGCAGTCAGTCTGGGGAGCTCTGGGGAGCATGGGGTAGAGGTGCTTGAATGTCCTGCTCTGCCCTGAATTCTGCAGACTGTCAGCTGTGAGCTGTTTTCAAGTGTGAAATCACCTAACAGAGGAAGCAAAGCTGTCATTTGACATCTGGGAGCGTGGAGATGAGGCTGCAGAGGAAAATATGTCCTCTTCAATGCATACACATGCTCACTTATAAACTCTCCAGTCTGATAACTATTCTGTAAGAAATAACAGTGTAAATTTCAAGTATTTAAAATTGAGGGTTCACAATGGAGCTGGAAGTAACAGTGGAAGACGCACGGGGACGTGTTCAAGGGGGACAGGCGTGGGCGGAGGATGTGAACTTGAGAACAGGGCGGTAACAACTCTGCTCACCTGAGCTAGCCTGCACATTCAATTCTCAACCAGTCTTTGTGTTTCACATGGCTAAGAGTCTAAGTTCTATTTCTAGCTCCTTGGATGGTAAAAGATATTGCTATGAAAACATTAACTAAAGCCCCTGATATCGTATTTTATTTTTCTATTACACTAAAAATGTAACAAAATTTATTCTATGCCACTAAGTGAGGAAAAATTTTAAATCCTTGGGTCAAAAACTTGGCAAAGCATTCCTGTAGCATTAGAAATAAAATCCAAGTTACCACAAGCAAGCGCTCTAGAGAAACAAGAACGGCACCCTGGCTTCTGACCCACCACCTGCCCCATTGAGTCCAGGAGCTCCTGAGGGGCCAGGTCAAAGACAGTGCTGCAAGCCTACTCAGCGCTGCGGGCCTACTCAGCACTGCACACTCTGCCTACAGGGCACATCACAGCCCTGCTTTTCCTCTTTCTCTCCACCATTCTGTGTGTCTGTGGTATGAAAGGAAGCCATTTGCCATAAGTAATGTTTATTTAATAAAAAACCTTGCTAGAGAATAAAAAGATACAAAATGAACCTGAAAGGCTGGACTTCGGCTGCTCTGTAAACCGTATTCTCGAGATCCTCTTGATGGGCCCACAGCTGCAGCCATTTGAGGGCTGGCTTTTCACAGACACAGACAGACAGAGCTCCGTGGGTTTTGTCTTTGTGTTGCTGGATCTCTTTGCTTTAACATAAAAGGCAACTTTTTTTTTTCAAGTTCTTAGTTTTATTGCAGAAACTTGTGAGCCCTAGACTGCCTTCGCAGACGTGGCTGGAGGTCTGTGGCTTTAAATCTTAGATCACAAAGTTGGCAGAAGCAATTCTTAAACAACAGAAGGTGATCATTTGCATTTCAAAATTTATCTATCTTGCTTTTCCCCTCAATTAGACGAAAACATGTTGATTCCCAGGTTTCTGTGAGTGTTTTCTGGTCTAAACTTATTTATGGAACAGAATAATGGCCCCCCTGCTAGTCTGGCATTTGCTCAAGTTTCTGTCCATGTAAATCGAATCTGTTACTGGAAATTTTTCTCAAAATATCAAGGCACATCATCCACAAGATAAAAGGATACAGTGATAGCATAAAGTACAGGCAGGTGGGTGATGTTTTTTGAACAAACAGATGATAAGGATCCTGGGAGGGAGGAGGGCAGGGGCAGGCCGCACAAGATAAACAGAGGGCACTGCTCTCCTCAGCACCCTCTGGACTTTACTTTCTAGCCAGACAGCAGAGCTTTGGCTTTAGTGACATCTCAGCAGGACACAGGTCAGAGTTGGGGGGAGGGGCCGAATGTGGGAGAGGGAAATTGCTGCCAGGGACCCTATTTACTTTCTGTTGTATGGTCACTATCCACTGAAATGCTGGCCTGTTACCACTGCTCTAGCCCGCTGAGCAGGAAGACTTTCCATTCTAAGGCACGCTTTGCAGCTTGAGGCCCCCACCCCTTTAGGATTACGAGGTGCAGGCTCTGCCTCTCTAGATTTGAGGTCCTGTTAACAAGAAGGAGGGATCTACTTTTCTGGGTTTCTCCTTCTTGCAAAAAGTTGATCTGCCCTAGGGTTGGAGGAACGACCCCTGCTGCTCATGCTCAGAGCAGCGAAGCAGCTGGAAGGTACAATTTTTTTCATGCAAACAATTACAACAAAGCCTCTCTTTAGACTAACAGTTTGGCTGGATTTTTTTCCCCAAACACTATGAAGGACAACCTGGAAGGGGACTGCAGAAATCGAAGAATCCATTAATGGTGTACTGCCACCTGCTGGCCAAATGTGAGAAGTGGCATTCCCGGGGAAATGAAGGCAGGACTTGGAACATGGAAAACTTAAACTTGGAATTGTTAACATGGGACAGTAAATTTAAACACTGGTAAACTCAGTATCTGGAACTGAGAGTTTGTGTGGAGTAGCTTTATCCCATCATGTAGAAACACTCCGAAGCTAAAGAAGAACCGGCCTTGGTGTGCTCAGATGGCAAATAGCCCAACAGCCACTGCTTAGGACAGACAGAAGCATGCGCCCCGGCATACTGACCCCCCAGTTCAGGACAGAACACACTTTACTCACAGCTCTCCCAAATTTAAGGTGGACTCTGAAACCTCCAAATTCACTGTAACTAACAAATATATTCAGGCTAGCTGGAACCTGAAATGCTAGTTCCTACCAAATTGGGCCGTTCAGCAGTGCCCGCCCGGGCCAGCAGCTGCGCTGCAGTGCTATTGTTCTTGGTTCACTACATAACAGCACTGGTTCGCAAGCACGTGTTTGGGGGAAAGTTTGGGAATCTGCATTATGGGTTGAAAACCTGCCTTTCCTCAGCCCAGCAATGCTTACCAAGGAAAGTTTTTCCTAAAAATAATAAAGCTATTCATTCCTAATTCTCCTCACTTCCTGTGAAGCTGAGCAAGGTGAGCAGCAGCCCCGCGGAGGGGAGACAGGACCCAGTGGTGCCAGACCATCGGCCTGAGAGGCCTGGCAGCCAGCGGGCAAGGGATGAGTAAGCTCTGCTCCTTTCTGAGACTTAGCGCTCAGTAGAGCTGAGCAAGCTGTGGGTTTAAACAGCGCCCATCTGTACCGACAAGAGGGCAACTCAAGTGCAACGGATATGCTTAACTATGGCTGCCAGCAGAGGCCTAAACGGCCAGACATACATCTGTGATGGTAAAAATAAAAAGCAGGCCCATATCCTAATAAAATTTAAAGTCCGCCCATGTGGAGAGGCTTAGAAGATACAAGGCCTTCCTTAAGACACTTCAAAGAACACAGTGAGTTTCCAGAGATATATAAATGCTTTTACCAAGAGCAGTGAGTGTGCACGTGTGGGTTTGCACATCTAGACACACATCTTTGGCTCCATACAATTCAGTCCCCTACTTTTCTTCATTAGGACTGGAGTGTGTGAGCCGCTAGTGCCAAGCACAACTGGCAGAGAGAAGGAAGAGCCACCTTTCAAGTGAAGCATTTGAGGAGAGTGCTCTAACCTGGGGCACAGTACATTCTTGCTACGGCGTCGCTGTCACAGGAATCTTCAACCTCACTCCACCTGCTAAAATACGTTAGCTGAATGTGTCCTAAAAACAAAACGACAGGAGAAATCAAAACATTTTTCTCTTCCATTTTCTGCAGAAGCGAACTGTAATTACTCCTTTTGTAGCTAAAAACAGTATCATTAAGAATAATGGCATCATTAAGTACTAGAAGCTATTACTGGGGGTGAATTTGCCGCACTGATAATGAAGCTCTAGACAGGAAATGAAGATACTAATTACAAGATAAAACGCCTACTCAGTTAATTGGAAGCAACAGCGAATAAAAAGAAATGCATTTGTGAAAGTTCCTGACCTCCATCATTCAATAAGATGTTGTTTGGGTTCAGATCTCGGCATACAATCCCCTCTCTGTGCAAGGCGTCAAGGGCTACCACCATTTCCGCTGCCCATCTCTGAATGCAGCCCTCTGGGATGAAGAACCTGGAGCTTACTGCTAATCGCTTATCCAGGTCCTCAAAGATCTGATGGATTTCCTTTTCTGCTCCCCCGGCTCCCGCACTTCGCTCCTTAGTCTCAGAATCTCTCTGGAACAGAGAGTTCGGCTCTTCTTTAGTCTGCTCTGTGAACAGCAATACTTCCTCCGATGTGGCAGTGTCTGTGTGTGCGCTGTGTTCTTCAGCACCTGAACATGGACTAGAAATGTGGAATCGGCTTTCTTGCAGGTCCTGTGCAGTGACCACGCCCTCTACCTGCCCCAGCATGTCAGACTCAGAATGCAAGCTGGAGAACAGAAACTGGTCTCGTGAGCTACGGGGATCGACTGCAGCTGTGAATAACACTCCAAGATCTGCCTGAGCATCATGCTCTGGGGTCAGACCACTAGGACGGAATTCAGTGGGATCACTCAGCTCCTCTGGGCCTTCTTTTCCCAGGCCGTGGCACTGTTCAGAACTCAGCCTGAGGCATAGTACATCCGGGGCTTCCAGCAGTTTACTTTCCAGCCTGCCTGCGCTGGCCTGTGAAAACTTAGTAGGGTCCATTGCTGAAGCCTCTTTGGTTGGCTGAAGTTCACCAGGTAGATTCACAAGAAGGTCAGGCCTTCCTTCGTCAGCACCGCCGACATCCTCAGAAGCAGCCTCTTTAAATGAGATAACTGGGACAGAGTCATCTGAGCCCCTGCTGACGGAGTCCTGAGATTCACTCTCTCCCTTGCTCTTGCCCATATTGAAACTCTGGGAAGGGCTATCTCCATCTTCAAGGGTAAAGAGAGCTTTCAAAGGCTCTGGTTTCAGACTGTGTAATTTCTCACCAAAATCCAGTCCCAGGAGCTCACTTGTGCTGTCTTTGCTGTCTATTCTGAAGAATTCCATAGGGCTATTTTTTGACCTACTGAGGGAATCAGATGTTCGAGAACAAACGGCTTCTGGGTCCTCGTCTCCAGGGAAGAACTTGAGCTGGGTGCTAGGGCTTGCACTGTCACCAGTGAGGGATGCTGGGAAACTCCTAACAGCTTGAGTATCAGCATTTTCCCCTTCGGGTTGCAACACAGTTTCCTCATTCAAAGATGCCAGGTCAATCTTTTCCTGCCCGTACTCCTTGCACAGCGTTAGGTAGCCAGCTGTGCACTCTTCCTCTGAGCTGGAGCCTGAATCAGGCCACTTGGGAGAGCCATCCTGGCCGTCATCTTCCTGGTTGCTGTCGTCTTGAGAACTCGGGGTAAGACTAGCCTTCAGAGGCAGAGCCCTCAGCAGACTGCCCGTGCCACTCCCTCTGGACTCAAAGCTGCTGCTGCCCTGAGGACTAGCACTGGACTGCTGCAGGCACACTTGAGGAGCCATGGATGGTCCTGTTTCCTTAATGTCCAAGCTTTCTCGAGAGCTTCTGTTCAGAAATTTACTGATATACGACCAGAGTTTGCCACCTGCCAACAACAGCGACAAAAAAATTAAGGTCTCTACATTGATAGTTATATGAGCCACTGAAGAAAATGAAGTACTATGATAATTAGTGAAAATATGTCAATAGAGTCATTAACATAAAAGAACCTAGTAAGTTGCATATGTAATAGTGTGATGGTCTTCTGTGGACTTCACTAAGTGTTGAGTGCGGGGCCAATAATTTTAAAAGTATGACCTATTTCTTCCTGTAAAAGGACTTAGTTGCAGTCCCCACATGGCTAGATCTTTAAGTTAAACATCATTTAGTCTTCTGCTTGAGTCATAACTAGTCCACCAGAGATATGGGTACTGCTTAGCGCTGCACACTGTAGCAGGGAGTACAGTGCCAGTCCATTCTGAAAATGCCCAGCCCAGACCTGAGGACCAGAGGGCAACCTGGCAGCTGGTGCCTTCAAAAGTGACATGGTAACTTTTTCTCCCATCTTCTGCCTCTGGAACATGGCACATACTTTGTATGAACAAATATGACTACTGGGGAAGATTAATAAGGTGAGCCACCAAGGAAAGAACAGCCCATGTTCTGACACACCTCTAGACCCAGAACCTACCTATGTCATCAAGTGAGCATGAAATAACCCAGCACAGTGCCAACAACCCTGGCCATACGGTGCTTCAGTTTACTATAGAGGAGAGAGGTATTCTAACTAGAATCTACTTTTTTTTTTTTAAATCACGGAAATCATATGTGTTAGAAACTTAATTACTAAAAATCATATCAAAAGAATAATTCATTAAACTTGGGGTCAAAGTCTCAAGAAGAGATACTGCAAACACATTCTCCATGACAACAGAAACAGCTCCCAAAACTGGGAAATGAAGGATGAGTTATGGGCAAGTGAGACGGCTCAACAGGGAAAGACACTTGCTGCCGAGCCTGGAGACCTAAGTTCAATTCCAGGGAGCCACAGGATGCCCCTTTGTTAGCTAAATTTCCATTCTCCTGCCTCTAGCTGCTGAGCAGGTTCTGGGATCCCCGGCATGCACTGGCAGCCGGCTGGGGAACATGAATATTTTTAAGGCTCCTGTGCAGACTGTCAAGTTGCCCTGCCAGAATCCCCTCCACACACAGCAGACAATTCAGCTCCTTCTTCGACAAGCTACCTGTACCAGACATTAGCAATTAGCCATTTTATTAATCACAGTGACATTCTGTTCAATTTCCACTGCTCTCACTATAACAATTTTAAATGTGACCCTTTGTATTTTCTTTATGGAACCTTCTGGGTTCACGGAAGCCCTCTAACATGAGTCATAGGAGCTGGGCTTCCCAGAGGGACAGAGGCTACCTGAGCCCTCCAGCTTCACTCCTGAGGCTCATTCTGCCTAGCGCTCAGTGTGGACCAGGGTTAGGTCCGAGCATGTCCTCTCCTCCACTGAAAAGCCATGAGTCCCCAAAGCAGAGCACATTAATCCTCCAAACTTCAAATTTCTCCAAAGTGTTCTGCTTTCTTCAGAACCAAGATCAATCTTGACAGACAGACCTACAGAAGCAGTGATAGATCATAACAACATTAACCTAAACAACTCTTGCTCATTAAATCTCAAATAGAAATAGAAAATGCTTAAAATATTGATCATGCTAACATTAAATATATATCTGATATTTTCTAGGCCTCTTTGAAGCATAGGAAATTCCCATTATTAAGCCATCTTAAGCTATAAAATAGTAATTTATAATATTTAATTAAACCTCTCTATCCCTTATTTTAATTTATCGGTTTTCTACAAGACTGCACAATAAATAATAAATGAGTGGACTTGTTTGAGCAAACTTAGAGATTGGACTTAACACAGATGATATTATTATAGCAAAGTAAAAATCACCTTTGACCTAGAAAATTCCACTTAAAGACACCTGCCCTACAAATAATTCTTCAAAACAAAATTTTAAAATGTACAAAGATACATGTATGTAAGTAATAGGAACGGTTCATATACCCAGTAATAGAGGAGCTGCATCATAGGAAATGAGCAGAACCTCTCCACAGGTCCTCACATCAAAGGCAGAGAGCAGCATGTGCAGACACCCAGTGCAGCAACGCCGGCCACCCCTGGACACCCAGTGCAGCAACGCCAGCCACCCCTGGACGCCCAGTGCAGCAACGCCGGCCACTACGTGCTGTACACATATAGCCATCCCATCCTTCAGTCCTGCTGAGTGCATAGTCACTGCGTCTCTATTTGATGAACAAAGAAACTGAGGCACAGAAAGGCTAAGGAACATGCCCAAAGCCACAGAACTACTAATGGTGAGACAGCTCACTTTGCCTCGTCCTCAATTTAAACTCCAGGCTGGCTTTGAACTCACTATAATCTTTCTGCCTTAATCCTCTAAGTACTACACCCAGAGAACACTTTCTTCCATAAAGAAGGGAGGGGAGGGGGTGAGGGGGAGAAAGGAGAGAGCAGAGGGGAGGGGAGGGGAGGGGAGGGGAGGGGAGGGGAGGGGAGGGGAGGGGAGGGGAAGAAGGTAGGTTTCATTATGCAGTCTACCTAGCCCGGCCTGGCCTGGTACTTGCTATGTAGACCAGGCTGGCCTTAAACTCACAGGTATCTGCTTGACTCTGCCTCTTGAGTCCTGGGATGAAAGGTGTGTTCCACCACCCAGTGCAACGTGACATTTATAACACAGCTCTATGAGCTCAGAAGGTGTTCAATGTGCATTGCTAAGATGACATGCAGGTAAGAGGCAGCATATTAGATATGTTTGCCTTAAAACACAGAAACAGAAGAAATAGGTATGGTGACACAGACCTGTTATCTCAGCTCTGTGGAGGCTGAGGCAGGGGGATTACAAGTTGAAAGACAGCCTGGACACAGACCGATACTGTCTCTACAAGGAAAAAAGAAGCCTCAGTTTCTAGAGCACTGGCTGGAACAGGAAGGGTCGAGTCACTCCACAGAGCTGGAGTTGGTGTGCTAATAATCTTAAAACTCAGCTAATAAAGACACTGGTGGAAAGCTCCTCCACACCTGCTCTGCTCTCACAGCTGTGGACTTCTAACCTGACCATCCATTTCCCTGACTGAGAATGTGCCACAGTGAACAGTCCACTCATGGCCAGGCTGAAGAACATTCTATGACCTCTCCTCTCTTAACATCAGCACTCACAGCCTTGATGAAGGCTGCCCCATCTGTTCCCTCAAATAGAACTAAGAAAACGGTTAAAGGAGCAGTGAACATCTGAAGCCTGTCTTCTAAGCCTGGTTTTTGGACACACAGGACTGTAAGCTTGCTAAGACTGTACCACTAAGAGATGCCTTCTGCAGCCCTCCTGAAAGCGTTTCTGTCATGCCTATGTCCATCTGGGAATTAATAAACATCTCCAGGGCTAGGAAAATAGTGCATTCACAACAGTGCTTGCTGGGCAATCTCCAGGGCCTCGTAAGAGAGCTAGGTGTGGTGGTGCTATGCTTAGAACCCCAGAACTCAGAGGACCTGGGGGCTTGACAGCCAGCCAGACCAGCCTCCTTGGCAGACTCCAAGCCGTGTAAGAAGCTGTGTCTCAACACAAAATGAACAGCTTTTGAGGGACAACAATTACAGCTAAGCTATGACCTCCACAAGCATGTGCATACACATATACATGCACACACATGAACTCTACATGAATGCACACTATCTCTAAATTCATGTGTCCACAATTGAAGCTATTCTTTTTTCCAACTCCATCTACTTTTCCCACAACTTGCTAAATGGAAACCCCATTTTTAACATTTCCAGCTAACTCCCCTGGAACACTGAGGGCAGAGTCCTGTCAGTCTGTCAGTCAGTTCTACTGCCAACATGTCAGACAAACAACAGAGTGATGTGGGAATGGACATACAGAGGCTAACCAACATCCCACCAGCAACACACTGCAGTACCACTCAGGGGCAGAGGGTTTTAAGAGTGCGGCCAGCAAGAGGCCACTGGGACTCTGGGTCTCACCCTTGGGGTGCAGTTCTCATGGGACCCTGGGCTTGCTCTGGCCTCATATCTCACCTACCACCTTGGTCTTGTACACAAGCCCACAAGTGCTGCCTCACATGAGTAGGTCCTCGTGACAACCAAACAGATCCTAGCAGCAAGACCCTGAGCATGCTCTCTTGATAAGGTGCCTCTGCTCGGAGTCAGAGGGTGGCTAATGTGAGCCCTGCCCAGCTGTGATCACTCTGCCTGGTTTCTGCAAACCTCCAAGCTGTTCTTGTGCCTTTCTTCTGATGGGCCATGTACTGGCTGGTTTTATGTGTCAACTTGACACAAGTTGGAATTATCACAGAGAAAGGAGCCTCAGTTGAGGAAATGTCTCCATGAGATCCAGCTGTAAGGCATTTTCTCAACTAGTGATCAAGGGGAGAGGGCCCAGCCCATTGTGGGAGGTGCCATCCCTGGGCTGGTAGACCTGGGTTCTATAAGAAAGCAGGCTGAGCAAGCCAAGGGAAGCAAGCCAGTAAGTAACATCCCCCCCCCCCATGGCCTCTGCATCAGCTCCTGCTTCCTGACCTGTTTGAGTTCCAGTCCTGACTTCCTTTGGTGATGAACAGCAATGTGGAAGTGTAAGCTGAATAAACCCTTTCCTCCCCAACTTGCTTCTTGGTCATGATATTTGTGCAGGAATAGGAACCCTGACTAAGACAGGCCACAAGTTTCCATTTCCTACAGGGTGGCCAGAGCAGCCCTTGTGTTGCCGTGGCTCTGCTGAGCATCCCTCAACGACCACTTAATCATGCTCAGTCAGGTTCTTACAAGCAGTGTATGTGGCCTTGAGACTCCACGGGCCCTGCCTTCCAGCTTCCTGCTTCTCTTCTCAGTTCCCCGCTCCCTCAGCCAGCATCTGAGCTTGGTGGATAAGGCTGCTGCTCATCTAGTGAGCGAGCTCCTGGCTCTGGCTTACAGGCTTGCTTTCTCTTGCCAAGGCATTCTTTCCCCCAAACACACACTGTTCCTTCTCAAGAATCAAAATGCCCCTTTCTCAGTATGGTGACAGCGGTGAGAACAGCTCCCCCAGCCCTCGGCGGCCCACTCTCCCCACATACAGCAGCGTTTACCACCTGCCCCCACCTAAAACACCGTGTGGCCTCTGCTGAGTCGAAACTGAGTCTACGATCCAGAAAGCAGTCCAGGGGCTCCTGGGTGCGGTAAGTACAAAGAGCGGGAGACTTGCACACGTTCTAGCTCTGTAGGCTCTGGCGAGCCGAAGCTGTGAGTCATGAGCACTGAGTTCAGCAGAGCTAGGTACATTGTCAGGCTGCCTTTACAATTGTTTCTTTGAGGAGGGGCTTGCCACAGTGCACGTGGAGGTGGGAGGGCAACTTACAGGAGTCCATTATCTCCTTCCACATGTGGATCTGTGACAATGTCTTCATTCCTGGAGTTTCTACAGAAAGGACCATGGTGGGTAAAGAACACACACAGCTATCAACCAATTCACTCCACTACTTGAGCCACACCTGGGAAATACACAAGTCCACCAGACCTGAAGACCACACTGTCCTTTGCTGGGACTCAATCCATACTTAGCTCACTGCAGCTACTCTGTGAAGGCTAGTTTTGTAACGCTGACATAAACCTAGACATATCAGGGGAACGATCACATTCGTACTTGCCTCCATCAGAGTGGGCTGTAGGAGCATTTATTTGATTAAAGGTAGTGCCACCCCTGGGCAGGTGGTCCGGGATTCTATAGAAAAGCATGCCTCGAAAACCATGGAGAACAAGCCAATAAACAACAGTCTTCTATAACTTCTGCTGCAGTTCCTGCCTCCAGGTTCCGAGTACCTGCCCTGACAGCCCTTCCTGATGCACTGTAAGTAGAACCTGTAAACCAAACAAACCCTTTCTTCCATGAGTTGCTTTTACCATAGTGTTTATCACAGCAACAGAAAGCCAACTACAACACCACCTCCATACATCAAGGAGTGACCTTCCTGATTTTGTTTGTTTGAAATTAGATCTCACGTGGCCTGGGCTCCCATCAGGAGTGACCCTCTCCCTCTTCTGGAATGAGAGTCTCATAACGCCATAGCCTGTGAGGCGTGACTCAGCTCTTAGCCTGCAGGACCATGCTCCTGCCTACTTCTCCACCGAGTCACAGCTATCCTCGCCTGCCATACCACAGTCACAGTCTCCTTCCTTGGTCATGAAACACCCTGTTGTCATACTGCCCCATCCTTGGTCTTTACATGCAAATGTTTGTGACTCAACATTTCCTAAATGTCACCATTTCAGAGAGGGCTCCTGGAGCACATGCATAAGGCAGTCCCCTCACTGTCACTCGGGAAGTCACCCTGGGTTAGGCATCAGAGTGGAGGCCTGACTTCTATGCAGTGCTGTGTTGCTTTGTTTTCCCGTGTTCAACTCTACAGCAGCAGTTTGAGTTTGGAAGGGGGCAGGTTCTTGTCCTCTTTGTTCGTGGGAAATTCAGCTCCATGTGCAGCACACAGTCAATCAACTGCTGAGAGCAACTGAGCTGAGGTTCCGACTTGCAATAACTTTCTTAACATCGCAGACGTCTAGAAAATTAAGCCACGGGCATTTGAAAGGAGAGACTCCCATGACAGTGTGTGAGTGTGTTTCCATCTGCCCGTGCCTGCCGAGCACTTTACACTGGCACCAGCTACAGTCTTGGTCCTGAGAGGCAGAAACGAAGACAGCAGAGGAAAGACAAGTGTGACGTGGACCCAGAAGAGGAGGAAGGCAAGCTCCAACATTGAGGTAATCGAGGGTCGAAGCTCTGCCTCAGATAATCTCCAACATGAATAATCCACACTGGGTAATAGAATATTGACCATAATTACATTCATCCTACTGACCTTGTTCTAAATTATTATGGATTATTACTACGCAAGTTATTTTGTTCCACACCAGAGGTGGCTGTATTTCGCTATCAGATGACATGACCTCTAATTCAATAATGTCTGTAATGCACTGGTATCCTCAGATAAAAGCTGTCTATAATGTCTGAACAAAGGTGAATTAGTTATCCAATTCACACACGCAATTAACTCTCTTACTACCTGTGAGCCGTGGAGCCCCTCTGAATTCCCTATTAAACACTGCATGTGGGGTCTCCCTCCACCTGGTAATCTTGTGTGGGATTCATCATAACATTAGTCCCTCACTGCCCCCACCAAAACCTTGCATTAGTTATTGTAAGAGACATCATTCCAGAAGGCAGTGTCTCTTTTTCCTGAGAAAAAGGTATTAAATTCAAGTGTTATGCCTATTAGAAAAATAGAGCATTTCATTCTCAATATAAAAGCAAAGATACCTTCATGAAGAATGGAGAATAATTTATATTTTCTTCATTATTTTAAGAACACCTGTTTAAACACCAAAAGGCAATACATGTTATGTGAATTTATATCAACATGCTGTAGTCACCTAAATAAAAGAAAACTTATTTAAATTCAGGTGTTATCGGGCACACCCAATCAGCGAGTGCCTTATGCCACCTGTTCTCCGAAGCGGCTGAAGGCAGAGCCCAGGCCTCTGCTTTGTACTCACACCGATGCCAGTGGCTGTGTTCACGAGACTCAGATCAGAAAGGAGGCAATGTCAAATGTTAAGCAAACACCCTTGCGTTCCCTCTGAAGGAAGCAATTAATTAATTCTGCAGGGGATGCTTTTTTTAGTCATCTAACGTAAGTGTAGCTTTTTAGTGCAGACAAGGGAACAGAATTACATCTCTAAATAAAGCCTCGCTCTCTCAGCGTGCACTGAAGCTCTCATTATCTCAGTGAATCTAGCAAAGTGCCCACATGAGGACTGTCCCACAGGTCAGGGAGCGACACTGGCCGCTCACCTGGGTTGTCCTGTTCCCTCAAACTCAGAGCAGGGAGGCTGAGCAGGAGTGGAAAGAGTCCCATGCTCAGGAAATGACCCTCGCCACAGCACAGGTGACACTCTTCACGGCCAACCCACCTTCGGCGTGCTGCAGCACCAGGAACACCGATTCCTCCGAGATGATGTAAGTGTGCAGACACACCATGTTAGGCACGCAGCGGGGGATGATGGTCTTTCTGTTCCTGCTGCACTCGCTGCTCTTCCTTAGACCCTGACAGAGAACAAAAAGGTCAGTTGTACCCTCAGCTGCCTTTGGAGCCTGCTGTGCGCAGTGTTTATCAACCAAACTAATCTATCCGAGTTACTCGGGCTCGAGAAAGCCCTCATCTGCTGCTCTGTGCCCCTCGGTCCCCAGAGGCTCCACTGATGGCATCTGGCATGAATCCAGACAACAGAAGATGCCACAAAGCTGCCATTAAAATCAATTACGTGGGTCAGTGTTTTTATTAGCGATGCTCTCAAACTAAGTCATCAGGATGACACACGGTTATTTCTCTGTGACCTCTAAGTTTGATTTTCCTTGTGTATATCTTTAAGGCAGCAGCCAGTTCCAGCCACATTCTCCAGACGCCAGGCATGCCCTGCATGAAGCAGCAACTTTTAAATTTTTCTCCAAAACACTAAGAACAAATCTCCAAAAGCAAAGCACAAGATCTGTGCATTTCCTGGTTTTACTCCCAGGTTTTACAAAGAAAATACCACTGGGCGTTGGGGCCTGGACTGTTCATAGAGAGAGGTTGTCTTCACACGTCAATGTGACCTGTCGTGCTTCATCAGCGAGAGAAAGGGGATGCTCAAGGGAAGCTGCCCTTTGGGGTACCATGGGAATGTCTAATCAGGATATATTTAGAATACATACTATTGCAAACCATTCCAAAAACAGTATCAAAACTAAAATTATTCACTTAATTATATACCGTATTTGCACCAAAGAGCAGGCCAGGACACAGCTATTTACTGAGTATCTGCGGAAATCAGGTTTTAGGAGCTCAAATCACAGCTCAACTGAGGCCCGTCTGACCCTCATGAACCAGAACAGCATATCTGAAATATAGCCCTAGTTCTTCAATGCATTCAAATTATATATTCTTTAATATATGACTCTTTCAATGGAAGCTACAGCATGTTTACCAACTGTGAAAGCCAGAGATATCAACCATCAAAACCATAAAACATTCAAGTGCCATGCACAAATAATTTTCTTTCAAAAGCCTGGTTTTTGAAAGTCAATTTTTAAATTCACTAAACATACAAACTCTACTTACTTTTAAAATGAATGTCTGTTCTGTCCTTGTATCCATTACAAGTAAAACCTAAATAAAAGACACAATTAATAATTTAGCAATACATAATAAAACATCAGCTCTTTGATTTGAGAGTCTAAGAATCAGGTTCTGGCTGTGATTCTTCCCAAAATTCTAATTTCTGAATACTTTTTAAAAACCTTAAGTCATAGAACCCAAACAGCCTTGTCCAAATAAATTTTATTACCATTTCCTTTTCTAAAACTGCCACAGCATAGAAACATCACTGTGTTTCCTAAACTTACTTTTAAAATGTCTTTTAAAGTGCAGAGCACGGCAGGCATGGTGCACCGCCGCAGGGGCAGACCGCTGGTGAGAGCAAGGCCAGCCTTGAAAGTAAGGAAACCCCAAACAAGGTGGCAGTGGTGGGGAGTAGACAGTCAAAGAACTTTCCCACATGGTAAAGAGAATTTTATTCAGACTGATAAAGTTTCAACCTTCTGTGACCTCCAGGCAGCCCACTCTAACACAAGCTCTGTGAGTGAGACCCCAGCACCATCGCAGGCATCCCTGGGAACTGCTTCTCTACTCAGGACCAGACCTTTCCACCTTCAGCAAATCCTACTGACTCCACCGTTGACATCTATCCTGCCCCAACTCTGCCCAGCTGACAACCAAGGTGTCATGGCAGCCCCGGCTCCCTCACACCACACAGCTCTGTGGTCAATTCTTACAATATCAGGCAAGACTTCTATGTGTGTTCACATGTGTCACTCACTGTCCCGTGTTTCTGTAAGAAGTGAGCCAACTCCATAAGGACAGGCAAGACCTACATTACACACACTGCCCCATTGAATGGCCATCCCTGCCAGCCTAGGAAAAGGAAACACGGACAAATCTTACCACACCTGTACCTTATTTTTGCTAAATTCTATGGCAGAGATAGGCCGCAGAGGCCAGTCAGAAAGCCCATGAGTAATGCCTTTCTTTCGGCATTACAGAGGGTTGCTGACCTCCCCTCTGACAGCCTCTCCTGGGTGACTTCCCTGCACTATGTAAGCCAGCCTGGGTGATAATACAGTGTTATTCACAGTTACCTCCCTGTAGTATCCCAAGCCTGTCCTCTAGAGTTCCTAAGCCCAAGTTCCAAATCTCTCTCAGTTCTCCAGCTACAAAGCCAGCAGCCAAGTCAACAAAGGAGCTGCACCTCCTGGGCCTGCCTAACCACCTCCTGCTCCTTCTCCTTCCCCATTGCAAGCATTTACCATGTCCGATGCGGATAATCAGCATTAGCCCCTCAGTCACCACTCCTGTTCCACACATGAGTGACATCATGGGTTCAGCATAACCAGGATGGCCACCACTCGTAACAGTCACTCTGAGATGACCTTACAAAGTTCACCAGGGTCACAGCTGCTGTCACTATTATTGGAGCTTCTCTCGTAAATATTCCCCCAGACAACATTCAAACGACTGCTCATCTCTCCATATTCAGCTCAAATGTCAATCTCTCTCTCTCTCTCTCTCTTATTAATACTGATGGCTCTTCCTTTGTCCTCCCATTTATACAGTACTGACTTCTATTACGGCATCTCAAATTCTTCAATTTGGTTTCATTTGCTCATTTGTCATCTCCCAACCAGATGTCAAAATCCTGATGGGAATGTCACAGTGTCATGGTCCCCAGAGATGCTCAAACCCCACTCAAGAATCTGTGAGCAGAGTGTGCTGTAGCAGAAAGGACTGCACAAAAATACTGAAAAACAGAGCTTACACATCACCTGGATTGTCCAGGTGAGGAACACTGAATCACATGAATTTCAGAGTGATGTGGGAAAGGAGTCTTCCATGTATAAGAAGGACCTGGCTAGGATGTAGACCCAGTCATATGGGCAAGAACCAAAGGGGCACATCTAGAAGCTCGGAGAGAGCCTAAGAGGAGCAGGCAATGCTTAGAAGCAAAGAGCAGCCAACCAGCAGCAAGGAAACTGCTTATTCCAATTGCACGGGCAGGGCATACTGTTAGCAATATAAGTGCACACGGAGGCAGCTCCTCCACACACTACAGTGAGCCTGTTTTAAGTACACAGCTAGCAGATTCAATAAGAACACAAAAGGTGGATAGCCAGGTGTGAATGGAGTTTGGAAAGGATGTCAGGACTGAGAGTTTATATTTGAGCATTCCCCACAAAGACACACAGCCACAGTACTGGGGTTCAGAGAGGGCAATCATGGGGCACTCTCAACATCCCAAGCTACTGCACATTTCTAACCAATCAAGTTCAAGGGTGAGCAAACAACTGTAAAATGATAACTGGCCCTGCTTTAAAAGCTACCAAGCAAAGAAAGGTGAAGTGTGCACATAGACAGCTGCTGCCAGGACAACATCTCTCATTGCTAAACTGCCCTGCGCATGTGCAGACACTGCTAGTTACATACGTGGCACACTATAGGTGGGAATGAAAACAGACAGAGAAGGATATTACAAGGAAAGAGTGATTCAGATGTGAGAGACAGAGTACGAGATGGGGTAGCCCACTCAACAGGAGCCCCTCTGAAGGACTGACAGGAAACCCTGAAGAAGGCAAGAGGAACTGACAGGAGCCAGCCTGCTCCCAGCAAACCTTTCAGAGGTGAAAGATAAATGGGGTTGATGGATCTAAACCTTTCCAGGGTGAAGAACCCCAGAAGAAAGACTAAGCATCAGTTCGGAAGACACACGGGCATTGGTTGCTTGCACACAGAGACCTATCCTCTCCTTAACTGCTGGCAGGGCTCCTGACACATTCTTTACAAAATGCCGTGGAAATGTATTCATAGTCCTTGAGTCCTGAAGGTGACCCAACGGTTTCCTCCACACACATAGGTTGAATGACAGTGGTGGGCTCTGTGGAGGCACCTGGGCTCCTAGCACCTCATCAGGTTTTACATCAACGTACAACTCTTTATGTTACTCTCCAGAGAGCTGGTCGTGTTTGCACAGACTCGTCTATGTGAGATGGAAAATACCTCTCCAGGAAGAAGGTAAGGCCAGACAAGAAGCCTCCTGCCCATCAGAAGGGAATACTCCTTCAGGAATGGGGGTGGGAGGTTCCTCTCCTTGCTAGTCTCACTCGGCCATGAAGCAGACTGCATAAAAGGACCGGTGAGGACAGACAAACCTGGTGGAAGGCGCAGGTGGATGCGAGCTTTCTCCTCTCACCACGTTCGCTTGCTACTCGACAACATTCACATTGAGGTAATAAACACAAGAACATATGTGATTTTTTTTAAATGTGCCCTTTGACTGTCAATTTCTCCCAAACAGGTGTTGCCTAAATGATTATAAATTGGCCTCTGGGTGCACCTCTTCAACTGAGCCGTACAGGGCTGGTGATAATATAATTAGACCTAAAAACATCAGGCTGGAGACTGCTCCCCATCTGTTTGGCAATAATGTTTAGTTAACAATAGTCTTTAAAAGAAGCACCTTCAACTTTCATTCTTAAAGTTATTTATAGTGCCATTCTTAACACGCCAGCACTCCTGCTAACAAGAGCTTTAGCCACTTGGAAATTATTAGCCATACGGCTGTACACAAAGAGGAACGACTGCATTTAACATCTGTATCTCTCCACGTTTATACTCCACAGCCTCATTGAAGTGAGTCCTTAATGAACAGCGGTACAGCATCAATATCATAACCACGTGCACACAGATCATAAGGAGCCAGAGATGGTTTTAATGCCAACAGTAGGCTGATCTGTAATGAAGCTGTCAGCATAAAGGACAAAATAACAGCATCTTTAACCCTCAACTGAATTTGTTCATCTGTAGACTCAAACACAATTTAAAAGCTGCTCATGGGTTTGCCCACCTTTATAAAGACAAAAATCTAATTTGTACTAATTTGATACAATTGTCTTCCCAATAAAAGGCCCCTAAAAACCATCTTTTATTTCATGATAAAACAAGTACTATTACTAACACTGTCATGAAATAATTACCTTAGACAGCATATCTTATTGAAAGAACACAATTAACATATTTCTCTCTCTCCTTTTTCACACATACATATCAGCACTATATTAGCATACGGTCTGACAGAAAGAGCTGTGCCATTGTTGTCCACAGTGATACAGAGTATTGCTTGAGGGGGTAAGGAGCGACTTAGGTTCCTGACCAAACTCACCTGTGCTTCAGCCATACCAGAACTATAACTATGTACACTTAGAAAGGAGGAGAGAGCAATACACAAGTGAGAGAAAACTTATAAACCATTTACCTTATAGCTGGGGTAAGAAAAAGATGGTACCACATGCTACATTCTCTTCTCAAAATAGGCCACACTGGACTTGACTACACTTAGGCAAATGTTTAAATGATTTCTGTTGGGAGCATTAAAACATCACCATTCTGCAGACATGGTTGTGTGAGGCTGTGTGAGGTTGTGTGAGGCTGTGTGAAGCTGTGTGAGGCTGTGTGAGGTGAGGTTGTGTGAGGCTGTGTGTGGCTGTGTGAGGCTGTATGAGGTGAGGCTGTGTGAGGCTGTGTGAGGTTGTGTGAGGTGAGGCTGTGTGAGGCTGTGTTAGGCTGTGTGAGGCTTGTGGGGCTGTGTGAGGTGAGGTTGTGTGAGGCTGTGTGTGGCTGTGTGAGGTGAGGCTGTATGAGGCTGTGTTAGGTTGTGTGAGGCTGTGTGAGGCTGTGTGAGGTGAGGCTGTGTGAGGCTGTGTGAGGCTGTGTGAGATGAGGCTGTGTGAGGCTGTGTGAGGCTGTGTGAGGTGTGGCTGTGTGAGGCTGTGTGCGGCAAACAGCTGGCACCAACCTCTGCTGCCCAGGTGATCTGTCAGTGAACACAGGCTCTCCAGATTCTCATCTAAACCCACCACGCTTCACATTCTTTTCTTTTTTCACCAACACAATAATTTTATTGATTCTTTGGGGATTTCCCAGCATAGACCCCCCCCCACCATACTTGCTCCCCAGTATTTCCCTACACCTTGTTACTTACACTTAGCAAGAAAAAAAGTCTGCTTTGTGTTCTGCATATATTCACAGGGTGTGGCTTACCCACAACACCAGCTGAGTCTCCCCCACCCCTAGATCCCTGCTGGACATCATCTGCTGTGGAAGGTGATGCCCAGCATCCTTCAACACTTTTCAAAAATTAAGAATTCCCTCCAGACCTGGGGAGCATGGATTAATAGGCTTCCATGGTTTCTGGCAACAGCACAGATCATGAAAGGGTTCTGATGTCAGTGGTTTACGCTGCAGCCTGAAGTCTGTGATCCCAGACACATCCGGGTCCATGCTCTGTCCCTCTCTGTGTTGATGCCAGTTTGCATCCTCACAAACACAAACGTGCTCCAACGTTTGCACAACCCCATGCCCACTCTCACAAGCTGTCACTTACAAAACTCCACTACCAGAAAGACAGGGCAGGGCCACTCGGACTCCAAGTCTCTCACACAAGCATCACAACATGGTGTTACTGGAATACTGTCCAAAAAACAGAAACCAGGAACTGAGCAGAAGCCCAAAGCTACAGCAGCAGGAGCAGTGGCTAGAACATACCGTGAAGACACTTCTCCTGAAAGACCAGAAGCCAGCCTACCTTTGGTCTCCCAGAAGTCCCTTGCTCAGGATGGAAGTTTGAAAATCATGTCTCCTGGACACTCAGCTCCGGTTGAGACAGTCTCACCTCCTACTCTTAAGAAGCTGCTTTGGTAGTAAATGCATCAGGCTTCTAGGATTAATGCACAATGTTGTTACATTTCCTTAGATGGAACTAGATTTCCTCTGTGATAGAACCTCCTGTTTAATGTGTCACTATGGCATGATCAGGCAACCCACAGCGTTCTGCCTGTAAACTAAAGTAAGATGTCATCCACTCCATCACACAAAGAAGGGTAATGCTGGGACAGGCTGGGTTCTTTAAGCATCAATTTAATCCAGAAATATCTAATATCTTCCAAGATAGAAAACAGCAGATCAAATCTACCAGAAGCATATGACATTAGCGCTCTCTCTCTCTTCTCTCTCTCTCTCTCTCTCTCTCTCTCTCTCTCTCTCTCTCTCTCTCTCTCTCTCACACACACACACACACACACACACACACACACAAATACACTCACACACATACTCAAGTTCAAAGTACCTTAATTTAAAGTGTACAAACATTCTCTTGGTCACCTAGCTACTGCCTCAACTACTGCCAAAATCAAACTGGGACAACAGAGGAGGAGCTGTTAAGGAGGCACAGCAATGAGAAACTGCACTGACAAATAAACAACTGCATTTCTAAGAAAACAACCAATTTTCATTTTCTTCAAATGCCCAGGCAGCTGCAAAGGTTTCCGTATGCTAATTTTTAATTAGAAGATATTTAGGCAGCGAAAGCTTTCATATGCACTTCTGATTCTTCATCAAACGTGAGCTCCCCAACTCAGCATCGGTCTAGCTGGTGGCGGCCTGAAGGTTTACCATCTGCTGCTGCCCAAAGTCACGGTGGCCACCTTCAGAACATATGCATCAAAGCCCAGAGATAAGAGACTAAAGAAATACTGCCTAAGTCAGCATAAGGGTGGTGATGAAGCCAGAGGCAGGCAACGGGCAAGCTACCAGAAAACACTGAACCCTGGGAGTAAGCAGTCATACACAGAAAAGCACCCAAGGTCACTGCTTTCCGACAGACAACTTTACCAAGGGCAGGAGAAGCAGTAAAGTGATGGGGTGTTCTCAAGTCCTATATGGTGGGTTTTCCTCTTAATAGAAGGCTGGTCAGACTGAAAAATCAACCATATTCAAAATAAGCCTGTTCTGAGTAAGCTCAAATGTAAGATTTAAATTGTTTGTTCAGCCTATGAATAATAAAAATAAAGGCATATGGTTTACATAGTCACAAACAGTGTGTGCCAGAAAAGGCTTCTTTCTAGCACACTTAAAGCCCAAACATTTCCCAAGGAAAATACATTCTGAGACAAGTTTAACAAAATCCACAAAATACCGATTAAAAGGCTGACTGTGAAGACCCAAAGCATCTCACCTGGCCTGGGGCATGCTCCATAATAATGCTGTGCTGGGCACACACTCCCACAAACCAGTTCATACCACTGAGTACTTACATGCTCAGTCAACACCATGCTTTCTTTAGAGAGTAACAAAGCTAATTGTAATAAGTGGTTAAAAATAAAGCAAATGTTTCCAGAGTAACTTATCTTCCATGAAATGCTAACAATCATAATGCTGCAACATAGAGAAAGGTATCTTTGTGCTTGGAAAATATATTTGCAAACACTTAGGAAGCTAAGGCAGGTAGATTGCAAATTCAAGGCCAATCTAGACGAGAGAGAGAGAGAGAGAGAGAGAGAGAGAGAGAGAGAGAGAGAGAGAGAGAGAGAGAGAAAGGAGCATGAGACACCTCCTTGAGGTGACAGCCACATTAAGCCACATTAAGCTGCTGTACATAACACATCTGTGTTGTTAGCTCACCTAGAACATTGAATCTCAAAATGTGTTTATCTTAACAGAAATTTATCTTTTAACCATAGTTAGAAAAAAACAAAGAAAATTTTTAGAATTTTAAAGATAATTTTTAGAAAAATTTACCAAAAGCAATAAATAAATAAATAGAACAATATCAAAACCATCTTCTAAATCAAGTCTCAAAATGTCAACTGGCAACTCAGTTTGTGTTAATTCCAGTCTCTTTTTCTAGATTTTTATTTATTTTATTTTATGTGCACAGGTGTTTTGCCTATATGTGTATTTGTATGTGCAGTGTGCAAAGAGGCCAGAAACTACACTGCAGGCCTGCCTAGAGCTTGCACTGCAGGCCTGCCTAGCAGCTCTCAGTAATCATTGTTTCAACTGAGGATCCCTCCTCTCCAGAGACTGTAGCTTGTGTCAAGTTGACAAAGCCAGCACACAAAGTCATAAAAAAAAAAATGATAAGTGGATGTCATAAAAATTAAAAAGCATCTGCTCTACCAAAGGCAGTGTGAGCACAAGCCACGGCCTGCCACCCAAACACCAGACTCTTCAAACTCAGCAATAAGAAGCAAAAACTTGACTTTAGAGTGGGCCAAACAGTAGTGGAGCCTGCCACCATGAAGCCAGCCAGACACAGAAAGACAAATCCTGTGTATTCTCCCAGCAGGAGCTAAAAGCAAATGACCTTGTAAATTTCACCTGCACAGCAGGGCTCATAGGCTGGACACCGAGGGGCGGGGGAGTAGGGCTCACAACAAAGAGTTGTACAGTGCAAAACAGCTTTAAAAGATTTGGGATGTTCTCAGTAACAGGAACTAAACATTTCAAGTGGGAGTATACCAACTACCTGCTGGCTGCACACGGCACACATGCACAGAAATACTATGCTGTATAATCACTGTATGTTAATTAAAACTTCTCTCTGGGGTGGACCTGGGTGGTAAAGCACCTGTAAACATGCAAAGGCTGGGGGGACACAGCACGTGACTTTCGTGTACAGCTGGTAGGAACACAAAGGGCCAAAGTTCCTTTGGAAGATAGCTGGGCAGTTTCTCCTTCCCCACATGTGATTCAGCAACTGGGGTCCTTCTGTGTGCCAAAGGAACTGAAAATATGTCCACATAGAAAGTGCCCAAGAAAGTGATGGCAGCCTTCTTCATGAGCACTAGAAGCACCAAGATGTCATTCAGAGGCCAAGAGGATAAGCAAACAAGCCATGAGATGAGGAAAGTTCCACGCATGTCACAAAGTAAAGGACAGCCAACCCAAAGGGCTGTGTACACACACAGGAGTCCAGCGGTGACCCTCTGGGAAAGACAACACTATGCAAAAGGAGCGTGCCACAGTGCAGGGCGAAGGGCAGAAGGGCAAAGGGTGGCTGGAGGCACATGCTCTGAGGACAATGAGGACAGACAGCACAGTGGAGGCCACAAGTCATCATCTCTGTACAAAGATGAACACAGTAGACAACAGTAAAAGTGAATCTTAACATGAACGAAGACATGTAAAATACACACATCACAGTACACACCCACCTGTAACTTCAGCTCTAGGGGCCTCACACCCTTCTTAGGTTCTGCAGGCCCTATGCTCACACACACAAATCCACGTTGACCCACATATAGCCCCCCACACACAAATTTTTTAAAAAATACAAGAAACCATTTTTGGATTTGTTTTCATTAAAAATTCACTATATTAGCATAAATCTGTATTTTAAGAAGCCCTCAGAGCAAATAAGAAGCCCTGAAGATACTCGCAGCCAACAATTGAACTGAGAACGGTATACCCAATGGAGGAATTAGAGAAAGGAGTGAAGGAGCTACAGGGGTTTGCAACCTCATAGGAAGAGCAACAATATCAACCAACCAAAACCCCACAGAGCTCCCAGGAACTAAACCACCATCCAAAGAGTCCACATGGAGAGACCCACGGCTCCAGCTGCACATGTAGCAGAGGATGGCCTTGTTGGGCATCAGTGGGAGGAGAGGCCTTTGGTCCCATGAAGGCTCAATGCCCTAGAGTAGGGGAATGATGGGACGGGGAAGCAGGAGAAAGTTGGTAGATAGGTAGGTAGGGAAGCTCCCTCACAGAAGCAGGGAGAGGGGTAATGGGATAGGGAGTTCCCAAAGGGGAAATAAAATAAAGGGGATAACATTTGAAATGTAAATTTAAAATATCCAATAAAAGAAAAGGACACACACACACACACACACACACACACACACACACACCAAAAGAAACCCTCAGAGGAGAAATAGGCTCCAAGAATTCCATTAGGTAGCATGCATGTCAGAACAAAAGCAGGACAGAACAGCTGATAGTTACGGTGCAGTGTTTGCCTGTTTGGAACAGAGTCTGATGGAGCTAGGATGCTGTGGCAGGCTGAGACTCGGTAGGTAATTTGTTATCAAATGTATGCGATAGTTTGGTCTTTGAACACTTCCCAAAGGCCCATGTGTCAGAAGCAGCTCAAAGTGCTATCAGGAGATAGTGGAACTTTTAGTCTAGGGTCCTGGGGAAGAAGTCAAGGACACTGCGCATGTGCCTTGGAAGTGAAGCTGGCCCCTGGCCCCTTAGAGACAAAGACAATCAGTCTGTCCTGACTGGCCATCCATCTTATCTCAGAGGTTCACAGTGTTGGGCTTTTCTCCTTCTTGGCTTCTCTCTAAAGTAAGTGTGAAAGGGGACAAATACCAAGGTCACCAGGTCTCTCATCCAGAGTTAGTTCTTTGGATGACATCTAGAGTGATCAACTTAGAACAGGTCTATGTGTATATGTGTGTGTGTGCACATGCTTCCTACAGTATAAAGCATAAATGTATTCTTAGATATAGACTATGAAATACCCCCAACAGAAGCACAAGCCCTGTAATCATCTGGCTGAAGAGGAGATGCAGACACATCTCTAGGTTGCTAATCTATTGTCTTCTGTCTGATTCTATCTGTGTGAGGGCAGCTCAGGCCACTGACATCTCCACAGGCCAAGGGTGATGAGCTCTGAATCCATGAGCCAGAGTCCACTGTCGCCTTTGCAACTGACCACCTCAAGAGTTCAGTCCCTGCACAGAAGCTGCGTGCCCTGTGCCGCTCCGGCCACAGTGAGGAGCACGGCATCTGTCAGGCTGAACTAGTAGAAACCATTATGCATCTGGTCACGCAATGAGGGAAATCTCTCTGCTTGCCTCTCAATTTTGCTGTTAACCTAAAGTCTAAAAATTGTCTTCTACATTTTTTCTTTGTTTACAAGTCATTTGTCCAAATCCCAGTGCTTCATACCCTAAAACAAGACAAAATGTAAGTTATTCTCCAGTAAATTACCCAAGAAGTAACTGTTTTAACCACAAACCATTTAAAATCTCTCTGCTCCCAAACACCAGATGTCAATAGCTGTTCCTCAATGGCACCTCTATCATGGGTGAGGGCTCAGTGAATAATACTCCCATCACAGAAACAGCTTTTGTGTGATTCTTCAAACCCTAGGCCTATGCACCTACTACTTCCTGACACCGGCTTCCACAGGACATGTGTGTCACAGGAAACTGGATAAAGACCGCAGAGGCAGAGTACAAAGGACTGAGAACTGGGTTTGACAAAGGACAGCTAAAGAGTGAGGGAAACAGCCTCTCAGAGGCTCTTCTCAGATCTGAACACCTTTCTTTGTCTCCTGGATTTGATTGTATATTTTCTGTTTTTGTGAAGAACCTGCCCAAGGCCATAAAGACACTGCTGAAGAGATGGTAAACACAGAAGCCCTTGGTCCACCGGCCCAAGTTCAGGCCAGGCCATTCAAATCCATCGGGAATTATTTATTCTGTTTCTCAGGTTTGAATCTAAAGTTTCCTTAAGATGATGGCTTGGCTTTGTTAAACTCAGGTGAAAATTAATTCTGCTAAAATTAAGGTCTACTATTGTATCTCGTCTGAGCCCTGTTTGCACCTGCTTAGAAAACACAGTATGTCTTAGGCTGCTCTATAGGCTTTCCCTGCCCGTGCCCTCCACAGATACGCCTGAATCAGGTATACTGCCTAGACACTGGAGTGAGCTCCAGAACGCAGCAGTCTACCCACACAGCCACCTACCATCCACTGGTGACAATGGCAAGTGTGGACCAGTCAGATACTCACACACAATGATAACAGACATGGCAACAACTCCCTGCCTGTTGGTACATGCTCAAATCTGCCTGGGAAGCCTGATTCCCTTCTAAGAGAAAGGACCTCAAAGCAATACACTTGTTAAAACTACTATTTTAATCAGTTTATACTTTCATAGCAGATGAAGCCAAAGTTTGGTGCTGCTTAAAATGTGGCATTGTGATGTAATCTAAGAAGTGTAGCCTGAGAATACAGTGAGCCCTTCCAACAGGCTAAACCCATATAGAACACAAAGGCACAACACTCATTGTCAGAGCAGCCAAGTACCTGCCAGAAATCCACAGGTGTGCTCTGCAGAGCCTTGACAGTGGCAGGGGTGTGCTGACAGATGCTGCAGGTGTGCACAGCCTTCAGATGGTTTCAAGTCCTCTAGCCTTACTGAATCCCCCTGTTGCCTCCAACATTATTCAACAAGTATGCTTGTCCATTTGAGGAATCAAAGGCTTGTTGGAAAAAGTCACAGGAAACATCAAGATCTACTCTACAGAGCTGGGCATAGCTGCCCCTGCCTGTAACCCCCAAACTTAAGAGGCTGACAAAGATGGCCTTGAGTTTCAGGCCAACCTGGGCTACAGAATGAGTTCCGGGCCAGCTTAAGCTAAGAGTACATCTCTTTATCAAAACTAAAACCTGCCAGGAATTCAGTGTATGCCTTTAATCCCAGCACTGGGGAGGCAGAAATAAATGTACGACTGAGTTCGAGGCTGGCCTGCTCTACATAGTGAGTTCCTGGGCAGCTGAATTTCAAAATGTAAAAGAAAAAAGTGAATAAAAGTGATGCGCAGGGTGGATAGTGCTACAGCATAAACCGAGGCACCAAAGAGCACAGGCGAAAGAGACAAGCAGGAGAGCGTTAAAGAAAGGCAGAAGTGAACGGTGAGAAGAGGGGACTGGGGTGCACGCTTCAGACCTGCAGAACAGCACACCGAGGTGGCAATGGCTCTGCAGGGGAAGAAGCCGTGAGCAGCAAGAGAGGACAGCAGGCACCAAGTCAAGACAGGCTGTGGAGGTTCAACCAGGAGGCCTGAACGTCCACCTAAGGTCCCAAAGCACCATCATACATGACTACAAAATTAGTATGAATAATGGAGAAGAACCAGACCAAAACACAGCACATTTCAAGATAGGGGAGAGAATGCACATCAACTTCAGATTAGACACGGTTCCATCATCCATGTTTCAGTCTCAAACACGGAAAAAGGAGAAAAGGGCTGCTGTGATTCCTCATGCCTAAAGGCTGACCTCATTTAACCACCTAGTAACATAAAAGGCCACTTAAAAAGTCTACTACAGTAACTTCAGGCAAACAAACAGGAAGGACAAGAAAAGGCCAGTGAGTTTTAAAAAGCAGGAGGCAATGCTGAATGTCCCCAGGCAGTAAAGCCAGCAGACAACAAGCTAATTTCTGCAGCATGGCCCTAGAAGTAAGAGGCACTCCCAACAGGAAGATATGAGAAAGTCTACAGGCTCCCTGCCACTGTGCAACCTGCCAGGCAGATGATGCCCTCGTCACCTGTGCGTGTACACTAACATGTGTGCTGAAACCAGCTAAAGCGGGTCCTGAATGGCAGAGCTGGGACAGGCTCACACAAGCAAGCCAAGACACTGGTACCTCCTACCCCAGTGGTCCCCTAGAATATTGTTGTTCTTACACCAACTCTCTGCACCAGAGCCTGGAACATTCTATTCTAAGGAGACCCCTTGGGACAAGAAAAACTCCCTATGGGGGGGGGGGAGGGGGTAGAGAGAGAGAGAGAGAGAGAGAGAGAGAGAGAGAGAGAGAGAGAGAGAGAGAGAGAGAGAGAGAGAGAGAGAGAGAAAGAGAGCTCAGAACCATCTGTAACTCTAGTTCCAGGGGATCTGATGCCTACTTCTGACCTCTGTGGGTGGTGCACAGACATATATAACCAGGCAAAACAGTCATACATATAAAATAAAAATAAGTAGGTCTAATTTTAAAAATATATGGATCAACATCTCAGAAACAGAAGGGACCCAGACCCCAAGACATCCACAGCCTCACCAGCAACCTCAAGTGTACACAAGGAAGTCCACATTCTAATCCAGCAAAGAGCAAGTGCTATTGAGGGAGACATGGGAAACAGGTCACTAATGGGGGCTAACAAAAGCTGGGAGATAGCAGCATCCCCAGATCACTGGCAGGAACACACTAGTGTACTTTTGGGAGATGTCAGGACACACAGGTATACTTTTTAACCTACTACCCCCAACTCTGGAAAAGTACAAAAAAAAAAAAAAAAAATCATAGCATTAGGAGATGATCTCCTGCTGCCACGTCCATCACAGGCAGAGGCAAACAGCAGTGTCCCCAAGGGTCCAACAACACAGAGAGAGCTAAAGTATGTACCAAGTGCCAAGAAGTCTGAAAATGGGATGATTGAGTGTAACACTTCCCTACTGGATTGTATAAAAAATTTAAGGTTCATACATTAAAGTGGTAATCATGTATATTTCAAATTTCTTACTGTTAATCAATAAATACAACCGCAATAATTTTGTCTTTAAAATGTATCATTTAGAGTCTTTGAGAGTCTGAAAATTTCTCATATGTAGCAGGTATTAAGGATAAATAAGACCATGACTTGGCTATTCAGTTTGTGGTAATTAAGTCCTTTTAGTCACTATGGGAATTTTCTACTTGTGTAGCTTCGAAACTGTTGTTACTCACACACTGGCATGCTTGTTAGGCACAACTGCTTCTATAACATTTTACTGAGAATTAACTAGAAAGTGTGATAGAAAACGTGGACCTCACAACTACGACAATCCAGGCCTAACAAGGAGAAGATGCAGTTTTAGGAACAGACATCATCTGGATTCAAACTCATGCTGTCTCAACACAAAATGCATCTATGAACTACTGAGTTCAGATCTAAACAGCTCACAGAGACCTCAGGACCCTGTACAGTATGCAGACAGGCTGTGATCCAGAGGCTGCTCCTTAACAATCAAAACCACATGCAAAGGTGCAGCGCTCACCCTGTGTCTGCAGAAACCTAGCAGCCGCTGCGAAGCTGCAACCTTCTCCTGTCTCTTAATATTTTAAAATTAACTATGGCATTACGGTTTGGAATGAAGGCATTGTTAAAGATACATCTTAATCCAATAAGGCAGGTTTGTTTGTTTTTTAATTTTAGATACTCTATCTTTGAAACAATTTGAGAAAACTGTAATTTCCAGACACGCAGCTTTGCTGGAGAGGGCAAGCTCCATCACAGCAGCCCTCTGCTTCCACACACTCCCAGACTCATCGAACTTACCACAGGCCGCTGTTTACACGGAGGAGGTCTTTGTATGCGATGGATAACTGTCTTTGATCCGTCCTCTTTTAAAGTGTGTTCTCCAGTCTACTGGGTTTGTCTGCTCACGCCCATCACAGGATCTTCCACAGTTACAAAGTGCTAATAAGTCAGCGTGTAGCCTCCTTGACTGCTCCCACCTTCTTCAGTGTTGCTCTGCCCACCCAGGGTCTTTTGCCCTTCATGTAAACTCTAGAATCAGACTGTTGATGTGCAGAGATTTACCGTTGAAATTTTAAATCAGACTGTTGAATCCACCATCCGGCTGAACTTCCCCTGACAACAGTGTCTTCTTATCCATCCCACGCCCCTCTCCAGTCTGGTTTATTTTCTTCGGGATTAGTCTTTCAGGTGCTGTAACATTCTTACAGATGTCATGTGTACTTTCTTAAACTTTTTCATCAGTTTTAGTTTGGGGCACTAATGGAAATTACAGTTTATGTTTGGAGATTTCAGGGAGAGCAGGGACAAACAAGATCATATTATGTAACCCTGGGCTATCCTTAAAACACAGAATTCTCCTGCCTCAGAATCTTGAGGGTTAGAATCATAGCTGTGCCCCACCATAGCTGACTGATGCTTAAAGATCACTACTGAGTTATTTCCTCAGCCACTTGATACTGTTTTTAATTTCAAATTCTAGTAGATCACACAGGAAAGCAGCTAATTACAGTATGTTAGGTTTGCATCCTGCAGCCCTGATGTAACCAGTCACTGGCCTGGCCGTAAGAGTTTGTTTCTTTCAGATTACACAATCACATCACCCTCAGGCAAACACAGAAACCTTCCTTCCCAATCTCTATACCACTAATTTCCTTTTCTATACTTGGAAGCTGCTCGCTGCACAAGATGAAATGACATAGATCAGGTTTCTGATATAAAGGTCTTTCTTCCATAATTACCCTATACAGGCTTACTAATCTCAGTGATGCAAAGAGAACTGCCCTTTATGTGGTTAACTTTCTTATTGGTCTCCCTGTTTTCAATTCCACTGATTTCTGCTCTAATGATCACGTTTTTCATTTTCCTTTTCTAGACTCCCACAGTAGAAGTGTGGACACTTGAGCCTGCTTCTCTCTGAATCCAGGCACACAATCCTACAAAGCCCTTCCAACTGCTTTTGTGCATCGCTAATCAAGAAAATACCAAACACAGAGTATGTGGGGGTTGTGCTGCAACCATCAGATCAACAGTTAAAGTTTCTAAAAGCTGTGCCATGCCTGAGCTCGTCTACTTGATCAGTCATTCTCTGTGTCTTACACTGTGATTTATCTACAGATATTTCTCTTTCATGGTCACTCTCATGGATGAGCTACCATGACACAGGACAGAGATGAATAAAACTGGTGACACAGGAAATAAGAACTCATCAGCACCTGACGCACATCATACCAAAGCTGAGCTAATTCATCATGAGCCAGCATGCCCCTGGTAGGTATTCTGTTGAGTCTGTTAAGAGTCACTGTTGTAAATACTGAGTAAACACAGTCTGTGGGGCACAGGAAAGCAGTGTGCTCTATGACTTCACTGTTGGTATAGTCTCAGTACACTGTACGATAGCCTAATGTACTCTCTAACTAGAGCCTCCACATGCACTATAGCAACAGTTTCAGGATACTACTTCATAGTAAGCAGTACTCTACATGTATGTAGTCTTCACAAGCATACACAACTACTAGCATTTATTTATGTGTGTGTCTGTGAGAAGTAGGTGGGTTAAATATCCCACAACAGGTGTGTGGAGGTAACAGGAGCTCTGAACACTGGCATCTTGTAGTACATATGCAAATAACTGGTATATGGGCTAAAGATGTCTCAAAAGGAGTTAAAATATTAAAAATTAAGACATTTAAAAAAAAATACCCATGAGAAAAGATCCTTACAGCCAAGCCCGAAGGTCTGAGTCCAGTCCCTGGGACCCACATTGCATTTCTGCTTGGAAGACAAATAGTTTACAATAAGTCTGCTAGTGGCATGGAGATGTTTCCTTTCATCTGATAATGACACACTTCCTCTCATTCTTTTTATGCTGGTTTAATGAGGTTCCACTCACTGTCTGGACTAGATATGTCTGAACTCAGCCTCAGAGATGTGCCTGCCTCTGCCCTAAGCACTGAGATTAAAGGTGTGTCCACCACAGGAGGCTTCTCCCTCCATTCCTGAAAGGTATTTTATCAGGATACAGAAGTCCAGGTGGCAGCTCAATCCTTTAGAACCTATGGCATGAAGTGTCATAAACCTTTGACCTCAAAGGTTTCTAAGGTCATTTGATGTTACTTCTTCCTCTTGAGAAGCTGGCTGAAGGGCCATCCAGTGGATGCTGTTGGGTCTGTCCTGTTTTGGATTCACACAACTCCTGACCTGAGGGCTTATGTCTAGACCTTAAATGTTCAGACAGCTCAGTCACAGACTATCCGTTCAGTTCCTGAGAGGGTCCACAGGCTCCTCAGGATAAGCCTGCTCATGTTCCAGGTGAGTCCTCAGGCTCCCCAGTGAAGTGGAAACTTAAGGGTTCTTTGGAAAATCATTTAGATGGTGTTTTGTTCAGGCAAACACGTTAAGAAACATTTAGCTGAAGCAGACACAGATGAACAGATGTTCTGCTAAAGCAAGCACATGAAAGGACAAGTGATGAAAAATTATTTGCTAACAACATGTATGTATGCATTGCTCCACTATACATTTGAGCTGCATTTATAGGAACTCCATAGAAATGCAACAAAACTTCTGGTGGTATACTGAAGTTTCTTTCTGCTTCCTCGGACTCAGGCTGATTGGCAGAGTGATGTCAGCTGAGACACTGCTGAGCAAGACACGTGGAGGACATGTTTGGAGGGTATAAATAGGACTCTGCAGTAGTGACAGAGGCTGGGCTAGGCTTGCTTAAAGCTAGCTGTGCAATGCTTGTGGATCTCAAGAATCCGCTGATCTCAGCTTCCCTGGTCCCTCCTGCTCACTCGAGCTAAGGCTGAGGCCTGGCTGTCTCTGCTAGGTCGTCCACTGCTGATTCATGTTTGCTATCCTGACTCCACCAAACTGGACTGATGGTGTATCTATGAGTGTTTTTGAGTAGACTGAGTTGCTGCTGCTGCTGCTAACCTGTGAACTGAACTGCTGATTTCCAGACAACACAGATGGGAGTTGCTCCAAAGAACCTTTCTAAACAGGTCTACTCCCTACCTCCCATCTCCACCCCCATATCCCCATAATTAAAAATAAGGTTTGAAAAAAGTAAAGTTAACCCTCAGGCTCAGCCTGCTCATGTTCCCAGGCCCACCATCTCTCCCTTTTGCATCTCCATTCACTGTGGTGTAGGAACTGAAGAAGGGCACAGACCATGCTCCACAAGTGCAAGGATTCTATCGCGGCTCTCTGGCCCATCCTGTATTCTGCACTGTTCTTTCCTTCCTGTGTCTTGTGTGCTTGTAATCACTCACTGAACTGCATTTACAACAGCCATCTCAAATCATCTCAGAGCTGGTACCTGCTGATTACACCTCTCACTCAACTGAGGCCTCCTTGTTCTCATAAGACAACTGGCTTTCCTTGGAACCCTGGCTGCCATGTGGAAGGCACACCAGGACAAAGCTGCAGCCTTCTGTGCTGCTGGCCTGAGCTACAGCCACAGGCTTTGGTCAGGCTTGGTCTTGACTATACCTTTTCTAGCACCCACTCTGACTTCTACATGGTGAAAGGCAGAACACATGAGTGTCACAGGCATATGTCCGAGTCACTGTGGATGTTGGGGTTGGTGCCCTCCACCAGCCCTTGTGTTTGTTTCCTATGCAGAACCCAGAGCTTGGAGCTGAGCTCACCATCAGGACTACAGAGAAACAAAAAGTCCAACAGATTACAACTTGCTGTCCTCTAAGACACAGACAGGATTTTGACCATGTGGGTGCCTAGGTAGGCTCCTGTCATCTCGGAAGCCCATTGCCTGGGCAGGTGCCATGCTTTGTGCTGAACATATGTGTGAGTGCGTGTTGTATGTGTTCAGTACACAGGTGCTTATATACAGCTCACTAGAGATCTGACTTAGTCATTTGGCTATTAGATGATCAAAAGCAGAGAGTGTTTCTGAAGATGTTCACTGTTACACAGCTTGCTTTCAGGATCACAGCCTCCTCAGTCATTATGAGCCATTGCCAAGTCCCTGCCCTTGCTCTTGTGTTGACCCTGCTTATGTCCTCTTTAGGGACAGTTGAGTTTGCCTCTCATTTTTCTTCTGCTACTGAATAAGGAAAACATATGCAAATGTATCTGAGCATGGAAGGTAAGCTTCAAAGCTCTCTGATACAAAATCCACCAACTTAGCTCCCTCCACAGCATCTGTCTGCCAACATCCCCACCACTCCCTGTATACCTCTACTGAAAAGAAGTTCATCAGGTCTCAGGTCACTCCATCTCTGGTCAAGATGCTAATTCTTAAAATGTATGTCTAGCCAGGCAGTGGTGGCTGGCGCATACTTTTAATCCCAGCACTCAGAAGGCAAAGGCAGACAGATCTCTGAGTTCAAGCCAACCTAACTTACAGAGTGAGTGTCAGGATAGCCAGGGCTATGCAGAGAGATCCTGTCTCAGAAGGAGGAGGGAAGAATAAATTTCTAACTATGAGTCCAATTCTTTCTCTCGGCAACTTAAGCTTCTGTGGTTCTAGCTGTCTCCTGGGAGGAGGGGCAATGTGTCCTCCCACTGCATACCACACCCCCTCAGTGAGTCCCAGCACGCCATTTGCCAGTACGCACTCATTGTTCCAGCATAACCAGTGCTCTCCTGGGTTTAAACAAGCATGACAGAGCTGCAGCTCTCAAGTACCCAAAGCCTACACGTGTGATCACACATGTGCTCGGGAAATGGCCTCCTTCTCTATGTCTTCCTGTAACGGACTTTCAAGTACTTCAGCAGCCACGTCATTTCTGCAACAGAATGGGCACCTGCCTATCTATACTCTAAGAGCCCTGGTACTTACTCCTTGTTGCTTAAAGGATTTTATAATCCCAACAAAGAAATGGAAGGCAGTTCCTCCTGTCAGAACACTAAACCAGCCAGCAGCCATGGTTCACTAGTGACCTTGTGATGGTTCTAGAGAAGTCTCAGATTACACCAGTAGGTGTCACTCTACGATATATTTTAAATTCTTTTCAATTTACTCATTCAACAACTGCACTGAGGGCCCAGAGTGTGATTGGCACGGGGGCATAGAAGTCTAACAGCACAACACCACTCTCACAAGGTCCGTGTTGTAGCTACTAATAAGACCATCTCCTTTGCTTTCTAGATAGAGGTTTATAAAATGTATTTCCTAATGAACTGTAATACAAAGCTGACTTTGCTAAGTTAATAAGTAACTCAAGATAATTCACAAATAGTAAAATAAATTGCTGAAATGAAACAGAATCAGAGAGACTCCTGTCCCGGATCTATTAGGTTACACCCTGGTTGTTTTCTGGACTTGAGTTTCCTTAACCTCAAGTTTCTCAAACCCAAATTTAAGGGATTCCTTAGTATAACAAAAAGGATTTTTCCTTGAACAATGGAAATTTTAAGACCTACACGCTTGTGTTTTACTAGCAGGCATGATGTTATGATCTTCAAGACTCTCTGCAAGGCCAACTGACTCCCAGAAGGAGCTTCTTCTTACCACTTAGAAAATGACATCTGAGGCTCTGGTCAATGGAGACAGCAATGCACTGTACCTCGACTACAAAAGAAGGGACTCCTCCACTGCCAAGAGTCTGCTCTTGTTAGCCTGTGGGACTCCTAGCTATCACCAGAACAGGTGTCATGTCTTAAGGTTCAAAGCACAACAGTGAACAGTCAGAGTCATAAGATACAAGACTAAGAGCCAATCCGACAGCATATGCAGGAAGGTGACATGTCTGCACCTGTGTCCACTTCAGTTCCCATCTGGTTCAGTCTACTCTCAAACAGAATGTTCTCCATAACACAAAGGCTACAGAAGCAGCAGTCGTGGAAACATTACCCTGAACAACATACAGAATGCCCCGATGTTAGAATCCTTTAAGCTCAAACTTCATTCCTACCTGTTTAAGACAACGATGCCTACAAGAGTAAACACCAAGAGCATCACGCAGGTTCTGACTTGATGTTCTTTTAGGAAGCTTCAGAGCGTGAGCGCTTGCCCAAGCTTCTCAAGCTGCAGTGCAGAAAGCTCAAGTGCAACAAGGACTCACACAAACACTCCAGCAGGAGTGGCATTTAATGCACCAAAACCAACAACACTCAGGTGTCTTAGGGACAATGCCGAGGTCAAGAGATGGAGATTCATTTATGTCGACTTTAAACACAGCATTGTCTTTGATGTTATAGTGGTAGAACAACCTAGTATTTCCAAAGTATACAAATTGACAGGCTCAGTGTTGACAAAGATTTAGCAGGATTGACATGTCACTAAGCTTTGTGAAGCCAGGGGATAAAGAAAGGGCTCAATACACTGGGAATGCAGAGTTTGGAGTCAACCAAGTTCAAGTTTTGTGCTCAGCACTCCTACAAATTGGACAAGTGACTTCCAGGCAAGTGACTATGTTTTTGTATCACTTTCCCACTAAGATGAATATAATGGGATTGTAAGGAGGGTTCCATAAACCTCTTTATATACATGCTGAGTATGAGGGTGTGGGCACACAGTAGGTGATCATAAATGACAGCTACCAGGAAACTTTCTTTCTGACCATTAAATTGTTGAACAGCCACAATTTAAGTGGTACAAATTCACCAATTTAAGTGGTACAAAGTGTATGTTATTGTCACCACACTTTAGAAAATTAAAACCCCTTACTCAACTGAATGCCACCAAACATACACCTTCTCCTTGGCACAGATGTATTTTGCATGACCTTATGTGAGTTGCTGAGATAAAAGCTTTTCCTCGGTTGCTTTGTTATTTGAAAGTGCAGATGCATTTGAGTCATTTCCCCCTTTGTTTTATATCCTTAAGATCCAAAGCTTCAAAGACAGAATGTCAGCATGCAGTCGATTTATGACTGAACTCTAGAAAAGACACTGAAGAATTACCTTGTCAATCACCCCAAGGACTCTGAAGGCCTTCAGCTCCTCGGCAGGGCTCCTTAGGTTCCAAGGGGGCCTTGAACTTAGTGATCCTGGAGGCTAATGGAAGATATCAAAGATTACACATCAATCAGGGAGATACTTGAAGGAGGACTGCCTACTGAAGCAAACGCCAGGCCAAAGGAAACTAAATTTATCATAAATCAGAGAAGAGAGATAAAAGGAGAAAGTTACTGTTTGTCTGTAATGTAAAATGAAAAAAAAATCAAAATAAAGAAAATCAAAAGGAAAAAGCAAGACAAAAGCACAAGTAAACAAGTCATACCACTGAAAACAGGCTTTTAAAACAGAAAAATTAATGAGCTGATGTTTTTAGGGCTATCATGAAACTATGTAACAATCAGCTAAGCTGGCCAAAGTCAGTGACAACCTGGAACTTACCCAAGACAGGCCAAAAGTAACTTAGGAAGAAAACAAACAAACAAAAACATTATTTAACAGATTCACATGCAACAGAAGAGGTATAACCTTGAAACAACAGCCCTTTAGTGTTTCTCTATAAAACAAAGTAAGCAGTTAGATACTTTAATCTATACCATATGTTTTAAAGAGAATTGGCAGATTGGAGTTCACCAGAAAAGTGCCAACCAATGATGAGAAAAAAATTCCCCATCAACACAGCCAGTGACTATTAGAACAGAGCGTTCCTTCAAATATTTGAATATCTGTGATGCAGAAACCAGTTCATTACCTACAAACAAGATCAGTGAAGATGGGAAAAGGCTGCTTGAGCACCAGTTAGAAAGTCTTAACTTCTGAACTCTAGCATTGGCTTCACCTGGCCAGTCAGCTAAGTCCTGAGAGGAGCAGAGCTCAGGGTGTGTCCAGCTGGATTTGTGTCCAGGAAGGCCTTCTGTAGTTCCTCCTCACAGGACAGACAGCCTCATCAACAAACTCGATTAGGACACAGAGGGACAGCACAGTAAGGAACCTACTGGGACATGTCACAGACTGGCATGGCCATATGGAGCTCTTAATAAGAACTTCACCTTGATTACTGTGGGGGGGGGGGGGTGAGGGAATTAGCAAAAGGGTTGTCTGGGGAGACTGGGTGCAGTTGAAATGGGAAAACACCACAAGAAAGTATCTAAAGACAGCAGTTCTCACTACCGTCAAACCGTTTCCTCTTCTCTGGGTGCAGCAGGCAAATGCTAAATCCAGACCATTTGGAATGATGATGCTGGAGGTGGGGGTGTTTGGTTTGTTTAAATTTTGTAGGCAGGGTCTCCTGAAGCCCAGGCTGTCCTCAAACTTGCTTTGTAGCCAAGGTTGATCTTGAACTAAGGATCCTCATGCCTCTATCTCCCACATGCTGAAATTACAGGTGTGTGCCACAACTGGCTAAGGCTGTGTGTGTGTGTGTGTGTGTGTGTGTGTGTGTGTGTGTGTTCAAGAACATATGCATATGTACATGTACATGTGCAGGTGTATACACATGCACATAGAGACCAGAGGTCAACACTGGATGCCTCTTCGATATTCTCTACCTTACTGTTTAAGAATGACCTCTCCCCAACCCTGCAGCTCACTGATTGCTGTCAACTCCATGGATCCTGAAGTCATCACCCTTGCCTCCCCTGTGCTAGCATTAGAGGCAAACAATGCCATGCTCACTTTTTACATGGGAGCTGGGATCCAAGATGCTCATACTTTATCAACCAAGCCATCTTAGCCCCAGCTTTTCAAAGATACTTTAACTTGATAAAATAAATATCTCAACTGCACTAGGTAATAATAATTTTAAACGTTATAATTTGATTTCTTCTATATGTCTCCACAAATGTTATTTGATACCGCATGTCATTGGGAACTAAAGAAGATGTCAGAAAACAGACACATTGCTGCCTCCTTAAAAGCTGAAAACCTAAGGAAAATGTTTAATGCATACAAATGTATATTAAGACATTAGTGAATCCATTCGAACTATCATAACAACAGTCTTTTCTACAGGATTTATATTGTCTTCCTTCATCTTTTACCTCCCATCCCACACTGAGTGCACTCACAAGAGGTTCTCTAATCACTTTGGTTTTACTCCTATGCAAAGGGAAACTCAGAAGGGTGAGTTGCTTCCATCACACAGAGAGAATGAGATCCTAGACAGACCCCAGCTCCATCCTACACACACACACACACACACACACACACACACACACATGATTGTGAGCGCATACACAAACATATGCATCTTGGTGCATTACCAACAAAAAGCTGCTTTTAATTTTCACAGAAGAACTATGGGGGAGAGTTATTTTATGTTACATTTGATGCTTAATGCACCAAATGCAGCATGGCACCCCCATCTTCTGTTTACATTTCTCCTCACTGTTCACTGGTCTCTCAGATCCAGAGAAATGAGGTTTACTCCACCTGTCCCACTGCATGCAAGGTGAGAAACACAAGTGCTGTGGTGTAGACTGTGCCCATGTCAGCAGTATTCAAAAGTGAGGCCCCTGGGAGGTGACTGGGTCTCGAGGACTCAGAGCCTCTCGGCTGTGCCATAGGCTGTAAACATCAGAGCCAAGTGAGCACAGTCTGCAGCTGTGAGCCAGTAAAACCCCATCTACCTTTTCCACAGCAATTGAAAACCTAACATGACACAGGCCATTGAGAGGTGGCATGGTCTGCTACACTGAGGGTCATAGTAGAGGACCAGAAAATAAAAGTCCATACTTGGGTTTAGTTTCCACAACCCTTGATTGAAAGAAGACCCATGTGCACTGTCCTCTCCCGAGTGGCGAGCAGTGCTGTGTGAGAAAAGAGCTCTGAAGCACTGAGTGGGCACTGCTGCCAACAGCACTGACCTGAGGCAGATGGGAACGGCAAAGGCAGCAGACACAAAACTTTTCTCTAATGTGCTGTGCAAGCTGCAGGTCAAACAGTACACAAAGATCATGAAATAAAGGATTGTTTTAAAAACCTCATACTGTTGGCATCTATGAGAAGGAGAGCCAGTTTTCCTTGAGTGTGTAGCCCCTGGTGGGTCTAACACAAGCCACTGTGTGGGTCCACAACCATGAGTACATGGGCAGCACACCTTGGTCTTGTTGGCCTAAAGGGAGGACACAAAGTTGGAAGGGGATGGTGGGACATGGGGAGTGGATCTGGGAAACGTGAGGAACGCGTCAGATCAAATACTTGGTGCATAGGAAACATTTAAAAACTAAAATTATCTTTAATAGTCTCTTGGTTCTTCTATATATAGTAGCATTTAAATTATATGTAACTCCAAAGATCTGTTCCTGTCTTTAGACAGCAAAAGGAAACATAAATCTACAGGATTTAATAACAAAGAGGCTTCAGAAACCAGGTCCAGATCTTGGCTTATTTTGTCTTTCTAACAGAAGGACACGGAGAAGCAAGACAGCTAAGTAGTCACTGGTAACAAAAGTTGGTGGCAGAAGAGAGGACTAACCTGTCAGTGTATCCAGGTAAGGCAATAAACGCACGCCTGCAATCCTACCGTTTAGGCTACTGGTGCAGGAGGACTGCCATGAAGGCAAGCCTAGCCAGGGCTCCACCAGAGACCCTGTCCCAAAATAAACTAAATAATAAACACTTGTAACAAAGTGTAACCAACTCAGCACACTATTTCAAAGGAGCAGGAAATGACTTCCTGGGCAGCATAGCTGATGCCCCGATGTAAAAAGTCAGGGTTTCTCTTATATGTAAGAGCTACTGTAGCCCAGGATGTCAAGCCCATTTGGTTAGGTTCATCTACACCAGGACTACACACAGACAAGAATATCTGACGGTCCAACAGAGAGGACAAAATAACCATGCTCAACTGGCCAACGCCTGGGAGACACCTGTGATCTGCAGTTAGCACACAGTTAAAATCTGGTTGCTCTTTCTGTTCTCTAAAAGGCTAAGTAAAGGCCATCTGGCTTCTCCTTTGAGTCACCAGTTGACCTACCCACAGTCTCTGATTTATTAAGTGTTCTCAGTATGCAATCTCCACATGCCTGTAGACGTAGCATTCCTTAAGCTATAACACATTGCTTAAGGGCCTTGCAAAGTGGAAAACAGGACTCAGGAGGGCCCCCAAGATTCTGTGTTTCCAACAGGCTCTCTGGTGGGGCTGCTGCTATTGGTTCCCAGACCCACTCAGAATGTAGCAAGCACACCTCAAAACACCTTAGCAGAAGTCATTCATTACTGTTGGGAAACCAGACAAAAGAAGAGAAAATGTATCCAGAACTCTGGGTGAGGACAGTGGTGGATAATGATCATCTCTGAACTAGGGCAGGCTGTCTGGCATTATGCAGAATTACTCTCTCTGTCTCAAAAAAAAAAAAAAAAAAAAAAAAAAAAGAGGAGGAGGAGGAGGAGGAAGAAGAGTTATTCTAACTCAGAACTCCAATGTCTAGCAGAGTCCCTGAACTCAAGCTCTTCTGCAGAGTTCTAGATTTGCAAATCCTTCCTGGGCAAACGGCTGGACCACTCTGAGCCTCCTGTAGGTGGCTAGCACCCAACATTTAACTACCTGTAACCAAGTACCATGCCCTACACTGCCACAGCTCTCAGTGAGTTTCACTGTCTTCTAATGATACCTGTTGAGTTAGCCAACATCAGCAAACACAGATGTACTATCACTGTGCTCAAAACCTATAGAACATTCAGCACATTCCGCATGGTGACTGATGTTTAATCACCCCTAGTAACTGTGGTATAGAATGGTATTTACATGTTTTATGTCCTGCATTTAGATAATTTACTGAGCCTTTTCTAAATTTAATTGTTTTTATTTTCTTTAGGCAAAAACGCTATTTTAAGTCTTTTGCAATTTGGATAAATAAATAAATAAATAAATAAATAAATAAATAAATAAATAAATGCAAGCCACTGTCCCTACAGTCCAGAGCCTACTTACTCAGAGTCCTGCCTCTCCAATGTTCTTGGTGCCTTTCGGGTATGACTTAGAGAGCAAAACTGGGACTGTGTTCTGCTGGTTTCTTTTTCAACATTTGTTTGCAAAAGATATGATTTTAAATAATGGGAAAATCGGGTCTTCTACATTTACAACCTAAGAGGTTCCAAGGCTCCAAAAAAAAAAAGCAAAGAACAGGTCTGGACAGAGGGAGTAGCCACTGCCAAGGGGGGAAGATGGAGACCAGCACCGTCAAAGTCCCCAAAGGATTCTTTTATCTACTGAAACAACTATGAAAAGATGCTTGCACAAGGGGTCTCCAGAGAAGTCACGTCTGATTTGCACACCACTGGAGAGAAGAAAGGGGCTAAAGCACTCACTCTAAACATAACCATGCTGGCTGACATTCAGATTCAAAGACTGTTAACAAAGAGAAACAATGGGTTCACCAAGCTAATCTCAAGAAAATAACCAGGAGGCCTGCTCCTGACCAATGTGGAGATAGGCTTCATAGAGAACACACAAACGGCAAATGAAAAGCAAATGTTTACCATAAAGAACAATGTCTACTCTCTCTTCCAGCTGCCCTCACCAGAAAACAACACAAATTATACATCAGATCAGATTCAGCAGTTGCCACTTTTACCTTTCAAGAACAACCCCTACGGGCATCTCTATAGGCCTTGTCTACTGAGCTACAGAGCTAGTCATGCTGAAAGGCTACAGGAAGAACTGCTGTGCCATATTCTATGTGGCTCCCACATGTGCTGGCTGGATGCTACATATCAAGTCTTAGGCATGATGAGTGAGTATTCCCCCTATAAACTGCTCTTCTCTTTAGACCCCAGCTTTATTTTCACTGTAATTATGCTTAAAGTGAGATTCTGACTCATCTACACAGTGCTGTATTCTTTAGATTAGGAACTACCCATGAGGCCTTGTGTTCATTTGCTATGACTCTAAGTATGTCATACCCATGTGCAGGATGTTACATCACAGTCAGTATGACTCCATGGAAAGCCAGTAGACTACTGATCAGAGATGCACAGGAGGGATACAAGGCAGCACAGGTAACATTCAAAATGACTTCTGGGGCATTCTTAATATACACTAGTGTTACAGTAAATATTAAATAATGGGTTGCTTATCTCTTTATCAGCCCTGAGGTATCACTCTGAGGGCTCCACTTCTAGTATGGAGCTGGGGGCACGGACTCTGTCACTCAGTCCACAAGCCATACTCTCTGCACAGTTCACTTCTCTGGAGGTTCACTCCACCTGCCCTACTGCCTCCTTCCTGGTGGAATTACTGCCCCGGAGTGCTTCTTTACCCCAACGCCCAACACAAACATAACTCTAAGGCCTGATAGCTTTTCATACGGGTTTATATATTCAATTCTCAATCCACAAATTCTCTATACAATAAAATTACATCCAATGCAATGGACAAAGATACAAACTGCCCTTCCATATATGATTAAAGACCTATAAAATCTTTAAAATATGAGCTACCTATCGCCAATTAAGTCCACCTGGATCCAACTCACCCTTCTCAAGCTCCATCTTGATCTTCTCTCTGTCCCCTTCCCTTCTCCTCCAACCCTCTCTCTCCACCTTCCTTTCCCCTGCCCAATTACTGGCTCTCACCTTTACTTTACTAATTAAAATGGGAAGAAGGTTCTGATGAAGTCACCTGAGTACATGACTAGGCAGCCCTTCTTGGGGAAGTGGAATTAACATCAAAATACAAACAGCTGTAGGACAAACCACAACACACCAGCCATACCCACCAGATTCCATAAAGCATGTATATTCACAGGAGCTCATGTTATTTGATGCTTTCATTATTGTACCCAAATCAAAATGGAAAATGAAGACACTTGCTCTATAAGGGATGGAAGCTTTAATCCATAAGTATAAATGGCTTTCCTTAACTTGAATAATCATAGTGAACACACAGCAGAGGAGTGTGAGCACCCTCCTTTTCCAGATCCAGAAACATGCTCCCTGGAACTACAATGGGAGAACCTACTCCCAGTATATACATACATACACACATACACACAGACACACACACACACACACACACACACACAAATGCAATTTAAAACAAAAAATGCTGTCTCTTTCATGGCTTAAGTGACAGATTATGATATCAAGACAGCCTGTCTGTGGTTGTTTGGATATGTATGGCCTAGGGAATTCCACTGTGTGGAAGTGTGGCCTTGTTGGAGGAAGTGTGTCACTGTGGGCATAGGCTTTAAGACCCTACTCCTAGATGCCTAGAAGCCAGTCTTCTGTTTGCCTTTAGTACAAGATGTAGACTCTCAGCTCCACCAGCCCCATGTCTGCCTGGATGCTGCCATGCTCCCACCTTGATGATAATGGACTGAACCTCTGAACCTGTAAACCAGACCCAATTAAATGTTGTCTTTATAAAACTTGCCTAGGTCATGGTATCTGTTCACAGAAGTAAAACCCTAACTAAGATAGTTGGTAATGGAGTAGGGTATTGCTGTGATAGGCTTGACCATGCATTTGTTTGATGGAATGTGTATTTTGGGACTTTGGAAAGTGGTGGAATGCTTTAATTGGGACTTAATGAGCTATCCCAGTAGAAATATGGAAGACATTGTTGCTGAGCATGATTTAAACTGTGGAAACCTGGCTCTAGAGGTTTCAGAAGAAAAGGAATCTAATATGTGTCAGAGAGACTGATCTTGTGATATTTTGGTGAAGAATGTGGCTTCTTTTTGCCCTTGTCTGAAGAGTCTACCTAAGGCTAAGGTGAAAAGAATTAAATTAACAAAAAGAGGTCTCAAAACAACCCAGCTCAGACTCTGTGCTATGGTTCAGTCTCATAAACAAAACATATGGTTCAAATATTAAAGGGGTACCAGGAGTTGAATCCTATGTTCTAGGAAATAAACAGATTAAGGGAGTGATGACCTCAAAACAAGTCCAAGCATGGTAGTATACACCTTTAATCCTAGGAGACAGAGGCAAACAGATCTCTGAGTTCAAGGCCAGCCTTGTACAGGGAAAATACCAAGTAGAGAAAGCTTAAATCCTGGAATAGTGGTGCATTTAATCCCAACATTCAGGAGACAGCCATGCAGATCTCAGAGTTCAAGGTCAATCTATAGAGCAAGTTCTAGGACAGCCAAGCTTAATCAGTGAAAGAGTTAGAAAACAGAAAGCTGGTGACAATGTAATAGAACAAAGGAGGCCATGTTCCAGCCCCAGGAGCAGCAGAACTCGGCAGCCTTGGCCATATGGCTCTGACTTTAGAGTCCAGAATAAAGGGGACTACTGGGACAGATGATGCTGGTTAGCTGGAGCTAAGAGGTTAGTGGTGATTAGGAGGAGACACGCATCACAGAGGTGAAACCTGGGAAGTGTTTTCTGAGAGCACAAATAAACTATTCCAAGATATCCCAGGTTGTACCTCATGCTGCAGCTGGACTTGATAATGTGCAAGAGTCACCCAGGTGGTACTGGTTTTGAAGGGTCTTGGAATGCATCTGAGTCTAGCACTGTGAGAGGTCAGGGAAGGCCATTGGTAAAGCCTCAGTTGCAGTTGACAGCCCAGAACTGAAGGGGTCATGCAAAGAAGTAGAGGCTTGGCACCATGAAGGGAGCCCATGAGTGGTGAAGCCTAGTTGCAGCAGAAGACACCAGCATGTTAGAGATGCCAGAGATGGAATGAAGAACTGCAGTAGTGAACTGGAGTTAACCAGAGTTTGAGAAGTGACCCTTCAAGCCCTTTGGAGTAGCCCATAAGATCATATGTGTATCCCAGACATTGAAACAAGAAACTCTGAAGCTGAAGCTTGAAGAACCCATGATGTTCAAGATGCCAGAGTTGTGGGACACCTGCTGAATAGCACTGCTAATAGGGAGTGGAACCAGCCAAAGAGCATTGTGCTGGAGTCAACAAAGATGAAAGGAATTGAAGATCTGAAGACCACTTTGACATCAGCCTTAAAGATGCAGAGTTTGGAGTTTGCCCAGCTAGTTTTTGGTCTTGTTTGTTCCAATATTTTCTCACTATGACGTTTTAGAATAGTAATGTATATCCTGTGATGTTGGGGATATGTGATCTGCTTTTTGATTTTGACTTTATAGGAGATTATAAATAAGTGATTGAATAAATCTCAGAAAAAGACTTTAAACTTTGGACTCAACATTGGGGGTCTTTTGAACTAAATGAGGGCCAAGGAGTGGAATGTGGTGGCTTAGATAAGCTTGGCCCAAGGAATGGCACTATTTAAAAGTATGGCCTTAAAAAGAAAAAAAAAAAAAAAGAATAATCCCCATAAGCTCGTATATTTGAATACTTGGTTGCCAGTTGGTAGACCTGTTTAGGAAGGATTAGGAGCTGTGCTATGAGGATAGGTTTTGAGATTTCAAAAGACTATCATTGTTCCCAGTATTGTCTCTCTGCTTAATTCTTGTAAATCAAGATATGAGTTTCACTGCCACAGACTAAAAAAGTGTAGCCTTGTTAGAGTAGGTGTGGCCTTGTTGGAGGAAGTGTGTTGTCACTCTGGGCATGGGCTTTAAGACCCTTCTTCTAGCTGCTTGGAAGCCAATTTTTTCCTGTTTGCCCTCAGAACAAGATGTAGAACTCTCAGCTCCTCCTGCACCATGCCTGCCTGAGCGCTGCCATGCTCCCACCTTGATGATAATGGACTGAACCCCTGAACCTGTAAGCCAGTTGTAATTAAATGTTATCCTTATAAGAGTTGCCTTAGTCATGGTGTCTGTTCACAGAGTAAAAATCTAACTAAGACACGGCCTCTTGGATCAATTAAGGAAATAAACTAAACATGTTCGCCCATTTACAAAAAACCTTAGCAAGAATTTAAAACAGAAGCGCTACTTCCAGAAACTGAACAAATCCAGACAGACCTGACACTAAAGCTATAAAAACAATGTCTAAAGCTTTATGCCATGTGGAAAGGGTTTCAGTTTTCAAATAGCCTAAACCATCACAACAGCACTGCCTCAGCAGCTACAGGCTGCCACGAGCAAATCCTTGCAGGACTCACTCTAGAACAGTTTCAAATGGCTGGTTAGGCTGCATGGGTATGTACAAGAGCTGTGGCTCAGAAGCTTGAGAGCATCTTGCAGATGATGAGATTTGAGTTATGGGAAGTGTGATGGTTTTATCTACATTGTCAACCTGACTTGGAATTACTAAAGAGACAACTCTGGCCACATCTGATGTTTCCCGAGAGGCTGAACTGAAGAAGGAAGGCACTAAATGTGGGCAGCACCACAGCACAGGTTCAGGTCCAGGAAAGAATAAAAAGAGGAAAAAGGAGAGTTACATAGCACCACACTCAGCCTCTACTTCCTGTTCCATGTAGATGTGAGCAAGCCAAATCTGCTTCTGCCTCCATACCCCGCCTCCATGACCACCATGAGCCAGGCTCAGTGTTCCTTCCTTAAATTCTGTCCTTATCTGCCTAGGGCAGACAGGGCATATAGACGGTGTAAGAAAGGTTATGGAAAGGTCTTTCTTACTCTGCTCTGTGCCTTCCTTTCCGACAATAACAAGAAAATTATAGAAAAATCCCAAAAACCAAAATTCTCAAATATTCTAATTATAAATAAAGCTGAAATATATAACAAAAACAAAACAGAAAGGCTAGATACAGAGACGGCTCCCAGCATACCTGTGGTCCTGTGTCACGCTGAGGTGTGGCCCGGAGGCTACAGATGCTCTCTGCACGCATAAGGTACTCTGCCGTTCTTCTCTTCACAGCCTCCCGGCGAGTGGGGCTTGACTCTCCTGAAAGGACAAAGCAAAAGTCTGGCCTTGAGCGAGAGAAACAGGCATTTTAACCCCATCTAGCAGGTTATTTCTTTTCACCCAGTTCATATCTGTAGCTGTGACGAAGGGAGTGAAACAGGAAAATGGCTTCAACCTTACCCCTCCAGGGATTAGCTTACCCAAAGCTGACAGGCTGCTCTCTGAAGGTGCACTGAAACTCAGCATGTTAAGGAGTGTCAAGTATATAAAAACTGTAGAAAGTTCTAAGGCTGAGAGCCAAACCCTGGTTCAGGCAGGATTCAATTTCCAGAAAACCAGGATCAGACCTAAGGCTCAGGAAGCAGTGCCAACCCTAGGACTGACAGGTGTAGACAGCTCAAACATCCAATCCAACCCAAGAACAAACCCACTTTGTAATTCTAAATTAAAATCACACTTGAGTGAGTTGTATACGCTTCACTGGCAACCAGTTGTCACTCCACCTCATACAGGAAAGCAGGGACATACCTGAAATCCTGACAGTACAAAATTATGTAATTCTGTTGATAAACCTGGGTCTCTGCCTCCTAAAAACAGCATCCAAATTCTCAAAACTCAAGAGCTTATCAAGCATTGGGTTCTCGCCTCTTCAGAACAGGATGTTCTGATGCGACTAAGAAGCACCATTTTATTCAAATAGATAAAAGACCATGTGTTACCGTGTGTGTGTGTGTGTGTGTGTGTGTGTGTGTGTGTCTGTGTGTGTGTAGAGCTGATTATTGGAACTGGATAACCATGACTTGGGGAATTCCTTGGGAAAGATTCTTTTTCAGCAGTCATTCATCTAGTGGTTGGGACTTTCCTCATCGACAGTGGGATGTCACCTGGTGCGGTCACTGTGACCACAGCTGACCATACTTCCGGTTTCCTAGGTGCACCTTCCTTGACATATGCAGATGATACTACCTGATAGCAGACTTCCTGGTCATCTTCCTCATTCTTTCTTCCCATTTCACAATGTACACACACACACACACAAACACACACACACACCAAAATCAAAAAAGAAAAAGGAAATCACACAAGTAACTGCTGCATACTTGTGAGATGATGTCACTCACAAACAATGCTGTTCTGTTCTCTGGTTCTGCACACCCAGGCTGTGGCTGTGCTCACTGTCTTGGCCTGGGATACCCACCACCCACTCCTTCACACTCTCGGTAATACTCTGCAAGCTCTAACTTAAACATCTGTTTAGCATTTGTTAAGTTCCAAAGTCAGATCTATTTAAAGTAGTGAGCCTGCCTCACACTCACTGAGGCTTGTGGCGAGTTATGGAATACATGGCTACAGCCACATGCAGTCCCGATCATATTTTACCATCAAAATCACTGCTTTTTAAACTTTTGGCTTTTTTGCCACTTTCTAGGCAGTCTCCATAGAAACAAAGAAACATGGACTATAAGCCAACACTGACATGAACTCCTGCTGCTGGTGGGCTACTTCCATGGAAACTACAGGCATGAAAGAAATGCTGGGAAGGCTTCAGAATACCTTCCACATACAAATCATGTGATGCCCCCACTCAGCCCCTTCAGAGGCCATGGTGACTGACAAACAGCCCTTGAGAGAGCTGCCAGTCAACACCTATGCCAGGGACTAGAACAGGAAGATAGAGCTGCTCATCTCCAGAATAACCCTGACTCAGCATACTGTTCACAAAGTGCTTCAGACAGGTTTTAAGTGACTAAAAATGGTCACTTAGATGGAGCAGGCATTGTCACTAGGTTTTGGCATTCCAAGGAGAAAGATAACCCCTACCCTGCCACCCATACACACACCCACACACACATTATTCAAGACTGACAGTTAATCCAATCAAACTGACTGCATTGACTTTTTGAACACCCACATTTCTGGATGTCTGTGAACTGTTTCCAGAGATGACATGTAGAGCAGGGAGCTGAGGTGGGGAAAAGGTGCCCTGCATAGGACTGGGGGGGAGACTGAAAGCAGACGGGGGTTTTCGTGTACAGCTCCATCCTTCCTGAGCAGACGGAGTTCCTAAACTCTAGACCTCCAGCCTAGGATGTACTCTCAGCAACTCACCAAGGACCTTCCAGGTAACACTGCTTGTCTTTCTTGTTCCAGGCCGCATGGTTTATCAGACTACTGTTTTCCTGGGCTCCCCAGCCTATAGACAGCATGGCGTCTACTCAGACTCTGATGGCATAAACCACTGGACATAGCGACAGTCATATATGAACATATTGGCTTTCAGGGGCCTCTGGGAACCACAGTCACTGTCCTGTCAAAAAGATCTATTGTCTCATACAAGCTAAATATAAAAAGGAAAAATTAGAAACTGCAATTCTCTGGACACCAACTCTGATATTTTACAGAATATATGTTCTCTGTATTGTAGACTGTGAGAATACTGAACTATGCAAGAATCATGACCACTGGGCACCCCTTCATCAAACTGCACTCTACTTACCAAAAAAAAAAAAAAAGTATTTCTTCTCTTTTATAAATGAAAATAAGAGCTCAGGATGGAAAATGTTTTCTCAGTTAGGGAGGTAACTTTAAACTCCACACCTAAGCCAGGTCTGTTCTAATTTGGAGGTGAGATTTGCTCCAAATGCCTAAGTGTTAGCACGGGGTCTCAACTGCTGAGAGCGCCTCTAAAGATGGCTCCTCCTGAGGCTCTGCAGACCCACAGATGGATTCGCCTTATGACTTTGGAAACAAGGTCTAATTAGAGGAAACAGGTCACTGGGCTAGTCTTCTTGGAGGCTCATTTTGTCCCAGGTCCCTCTCTGCTCTTCCTGTTCCCTGGCTGACTGTGAGGTGAACAGCTCTGTCAATGTGCCCAAGTCACTCTTCTTCCAACCTCAGGCACAGAGCAATGGACAGCCGACAATGGACTATAACCTCTGAGACTCTAAGCCAAGCTGTCCCTCTGTGGCATCTGGCACAGAGGGAAAAAGAAAGTGAACTTAAACATTGATTGTCCGGATTGCGTAGACAAGCACAGCAAGCAGATGACAGAGAATAAACCTGAGCAGGCGCACAGCAGGGCGCAGCCAGACGCCCAGGCTGAGAGACAGATGCACAGACATTAGAGCCCACAGCTACATCCTCACCATGAAAGGAGCCTAGCAGGAATATGAAGAACCTAGTTCAAAAGCTGCACTATTAGACACACACACACACACACATACACAAAATCTACATTTTGATGTAACACTAAAAAAACAACAATTGTCATAACAGTGTCAGTATGAAAACATGGTTCTTGCAGGGGAAAAACATCTCTCACCTGTTTTGGCTACCCTAGAACTTACTTGGGAATCAGTCTTTTCTCACCTATTTACCAAGGAACAAAAGGCATATTCTAAATAGCACAAGAAACAGAACCTTAGTCCCACATGTTAGCATTCTGTCTAACTCCCCTCCCCATGCCCTGAATAAACTATTCTACACTATACTGTCATGTGGCTGATCCCTGGGGGGGGGGATGCTTCAGCATGGGCATCTCTTCCCCCATACCTCATCCCACCTCCTGTCTTCATCTTTTTATAAACACATCATATGGTGCCTTGACTCGGGTTTAGAAACTCTGCAGGTCTGCATCACCCCACCCCCCACTACTACATGGAGATCAAACGATCACTAGCCTAAACTTTGGAGAACTGGTAAGCCTTCTCCCCTCACTAGTCAGAGTCCAAAAGGTCCCAGGGGAAAGTTCATGAGCTAGGAGCTACCCCTGTGCTGCCCTAGAGGATGGAGACATCCAGTGTTTTCACTGACTTTTCCTCTTAGGTGAGATTTTCCTCTACGTTTGAGACAGTTTCTTTCTTGCTGCTGAGAATCCCAGGCTGGGCCTGGATAAACTTTTCTTTGTAGCCAGGGACACTGGCTCTGAGCATAGCCCCAGCCCATCACCTAACAACCTGGTGGTCTGGCCTGTGCTAGAATCTCTCTGGTTATTGACGGTTCCCCACAAGATGCTGGTAGGGCAGTTAATAACCCATTCTCTCCCATAGGTCTGTCTTCACTGCCTTGTCCCTACTTACTGGGACGTCTTGGTCTAATTCACAATAAGCAGAAAGCAATATCTCTACATGGCCACTAAACTAGCTTCCCCTTCTCCCTCCCTCATTGCTGCTGCAACCGCTGCAGCCTCTGGTTCACTTCGTAAAAACTAGGTCTGGCCCTGCCCCTTGCATCCTGTCAGAGACTCTGAGACTTGCTTTCCCATGCACACAACTATCTGCGACTTTCTCACACACTGGAACCCTGCCTGCCTATATGCCTAGCAGCCTTGAGAAAAGCAGCTTTGGTCCTGCCTGCCCCTAACTACCCTGTTACCACTGCCTTCTTTCATTGTAGTTCTGTTGGGTCTGCTGAAGCCTTGAGAACATGCTACTTTGGGTACTTCCTTTCTCCCACCACAGGGCAGGCAATGCAGGCCCATAGGCAGAAGCACTGGTGAGGGCTTCCCGCTGCCAGGAGGAAGCTCCACCCCACTTGCTCGGGTCCTATATTTCTCTGCTACTGTAAAATGTACTTTTTCTACTTACACAACCTGTCGAAGTTACTTAAGATTTTCAATCCTATCCTGTCTTGACAGATAATGATTTTTGCTACTGCCACTGAATTATGGCTTGCTCTATTCAGATATTACCAATCACCATAGCCCTCAATCTTGTCAGAAGTCTGCTAATTATTAATATATTTAAGCTTATGACAGACAGAATCTCCTGAAGCCTTTAACAGTTGACCCCTCAAGGTCTCAGAAGATATGAACACGGCTTCAAGAATCTGCCTGGATTGTGAGATAGTAACCACTGAGAAACACAGTGGACAAAACTAGATACCCTCAAATCAAGGTAAGCCATTTCTCATGTCACACGAATCCAACCACAGAGAAAAGGTTCTGCATCTTCCAAGCTTGGAGGCCAGACTGACTCTGCCCAAGTTGCCACAAATACCATAGAAACCACAGGGAACTGTGGGTTAATGGACTCTGTCATTTTTAATTGATATATGACTGCTAGATTATGGATTATTTTTCCCCAGATTTGTGCCTACATTGTCAGCAAAGGTAATTGTAGCCTAAAAACTAAAAAAAAAAAGAATCTCTAAACTCAGTTTCTAGCAACTCAGTCAGACGTCAGCTTTCACATATGTACTCGGTTACTTCCTTCCCTAAACTCAGTTTTCACTGATTAAATGCTTAATATCTCCTCTTCTTGCTATGCCGCTGTCCTAACGTTATTTGAGTTCCTATAAAGTTGCCCAACTCTAATGAAACTTTCCACTATATGATCCAACTGCATAATCACAAATTCATCTTCCTTCTGCTACACAAAAAGCTCATGTACACAAACAGCTTAAAGATTATGTTATTAACACATGTTATCTCTTTTATAAACTTACAAGCTACAGAAAACCCACTCAGGCCTACCTCTCAGGGACCAAATAGACTCCACCTAGATAACTACATCTGCCTAAAGTTCCCACTTACTACCTATTCCAGAGAGTGGGATCCTCTGGGTTTCAAATGTACACTGAAGAAAAAATTGTTTTTCTCCCAAATGCACTTAATCTTATTCTCTCCCTATAATAAATATATGTGTGTGTGTTGCAGCATCTTGTCAAGTGCAGGCACTTACTACATCTAGGACAGCTCCAGAGAAGCAACCTCCAGATGCTCCAACCTTCTCTCAAAGACACAGACACAGACACAGACACACAGACACACAGACACAGATGCTTCTACCGGACCTGTTCCTTCTGACCTATCCTCAGATGGTTCCACAGAACCTGTACAACAAGGAAACAACCAACTCTGAGACTGGACAAACATCTCCATTCCCACTTTCCTAGGTTCCCTAGAGACATGTCGCCCCAAAGTCAGCAGGAAGTAGTCAGAGATAGAGATCATGGCGACCCTATTCCTGCTCCACCATCACTTTTTCCTAAGTTTTCTTTTCAATTAAACCAAAACTGGGGAGTGTTAGCACTCTGTCTAAGCTCCACCCCACAGTTACCTGGCAACAGCCAGGTTTGCCTGACACTATAAAAGTGGCTTCTTGCCCCCTCCTCACTCTCCTGTTCTCCTGTTATTGCCTTCCTGCCCCCCCCCCCACTCTCTCCCCATTCCCTTCCCCTCTCCACCTGCTCATAGCCAGCCTCTCTACTTCTCTACTCCTCTCTCTCTCTCTCTCTCTCTCTCTCTCTCTCTCTCTCTCTCTCTCCCCTCCTCCCCCCCCCCCCCCCGTCCCTCCCTCCCTTCCCACCTCTCTCAGCCCAAGCACCAAGCAGTGGCTTCAGGCTTCCCTGGGCTTCCTCACTCCAGCAAGGACATCAGGCCAATCTGTGCACACTGTGGTAAGTTGTTTGTTGCTTTTTCTTTGCTTTTTCTTTTGTTTTTGTTTTACAACTGGGGCACATAAAAGAATGTTCCTATTTAAGATGGCCTTGGTGGCTACAGTTTTTAAGTGATAATTGACTATATTTAATGATGCTTTGTTCTTCTCAGGTATAGCCTACCATTTCCACCTTATGTTAAGTGTTCTGAAGACAAAAGGCAACCTTGAAAGAAGGAATGATTTACCCATCTGCACGTCTTGCAGGAGGTGAAGCACACAGCACTTCAGTGAGTGACAAGAGCCAGTTGGTCAGGAAATCAGCTTTGTATTTGTACTGAGCCAACCCCATATCAATGTTGTTCTCAAAGCCAGTTGTTAAGTAACCCCAGAAGTGAAAAAGTCACCAAAAACAGTTCAAGCCAAAGTCCTAACAGTGCTCACTGCCTCCTGGGACGCCTCCCAGCAGCTCGCCAGGCTCCTGTGTGTGGAAGCCAGACCAGCACACCCTATGTTGGCCGCCACCTGCAGAACCACTCCAAGATCCAGCTACTTCTCTCTGCTCTTTACCTCTTCTTTACTTTGTAATTTTAAAGGGGGATAACCAAAGGATTTATTTTTTTCAAAATATCGTTGCTGGTCATGTACAGGATCCCACACTTTTAATCCCAGCACTCAAGACACAGATGCAGGTGGATCTCTGTGAGTTCAAGGCCAACTGGGATAGGTCTTTCTATCTGGATTGGTTTTCAGACAGGGTTTGGCCCATGATCTTCCTCCAAGAACTGGTATCGCAACTGGTACCACCATACCAGCTCTTGTTTTTCTTTGTTTTTACAACGGAGGTCTCACTGTGCGATCCCATGCCTCAGCCCTAAATACTGGGATCCTGCAGCACCCCCACCCGGGCTCCCAGCACTAACATCAAGGCATGCCACTACACCTCAGTAAAACCAGCTCTCTGACTAGTCCTGGTCTATCCGTTAGTTTCAGTGCTAAGACTGAGCCCAGGACCTTGAGTAGGTCACAAGGCCCCGCCACTGAGCTATGTCTTCACCTGTGGTAAGAAACTCTCCCGATTCCTAAAGTTCGAATATTCTTCTGTTCTCAAGTCAAATAGCTTTCAAAGGTAGAGAGAAACTTTAAAATCCACATTAGAAAGAACTAACTGGCCAGGCACGTGATACTAGGAGGCTGAGGCAAGTGAATCAGGGAAAAGAGACAGAGACAAAAAGGAGGTTGAAGACTCCAAAGGAAGGAGGCAAGCTGGTAGGAAAGCCTGGGCCCCACATGGAGAGAGATGAGAACCAAGGTGCTGAGACTTCCACAGGAGCACCCCTCACCCCACATGTATAACTAACTGACTTCCACAGGAGCACCCCTCACCCCACATGTATGACTGACTTCCACAGGAGCACCCCTTCACCCCACATGTATGACTGACTTCCACAGGAGCACCTCTCACCCCACATGTATGACTGACTGACTTCCACAGGAGCACCCCTCACCCCACATGTATGACTGACTTCCACAGGAGCACCCCCTCACCCCACATGTATGATTAACTGAGTGGCTGAAATGCAAAAGGATTGTTGTGCTTTGCAATATGGGCTAAAGATACAATAAAAGTTGGAATGAAAATCATGTCAATTAATATCTGACTTTCTGGTAAACAGAGAAAGACCTTCCACAGAGCCTTCTGCTCATTCTCTGACCAGCTATGTGAGGGACCGCAGTGCAAGTGGCAATGCACAAAAGAACCAACTGCAACCGCTGTTTTTTTCCTTTGCGGAAGACTTAGCTCCACTTTACGAGTATGGGTGTTTTGTCTGCATGTATGTGTGTGTGTGTTTGTGTGTATACATTATATGTATGTGTATGTGTATGTGTATGTGTGTGTATATGTATGTGTATGTGTATATGTATATGTATATGTATATGTATATGTATATGTATATGTATATGTATATGTATATGTATATGTATATGTATATGTATATGTATATGTACTATGTGGATGTCTGGTGCCTAAGGAAGCTAAAAGGGCATCAGATCCCCTGGACCTGGAGTTAAAGAGGATTGAGGGCTACCATGTGGGTCCTAGGAACTGAACCTGGGCCCTCTGCAAGAGCTGCAAGTTCTCCTAGCCACTGAGCTGTCTCTTCAGCCCCAACAGCTGTACTTAATACCATATTAATCTACTCAGTTTTCCTTGGAAATCAGGTGACGTGAACAAGGGGCGGTAAGTACTTTAATATTCGATTTCCTAGAATGTTCACAGGTTCCATAAACACATCCCTTCCTTTAAAAAATCCTAACTACACTTATTTATTGTGTGTGTTATGGCATACAAGTGGATGTCAGAGTCAAGTTTCTCCTTCCACAATATGACTTGGTATTAAATTCACGCCATCCGGCTTGTTGGAAATGCCTTAATGCACGTAGGCCCATCGCCAGCGCTAACAGCCCCTGGGTTAAGAACTAAGCTGACTTGGTATCCGTTAAAACCAGAGCACACAAGTTCATCTTCCTGGAGCCACTTTACGTGAGGCTGTGCCTCCCCCACTGCAGCACTCAGCTGTGCAATGCTCCTGGACCACACTGCTCGAGCTCACTGCAGGAGACAGAGGGTCCCCCCAGCAATGATCAATTTCCTTATTAAGGAAGTTAACTAAAGCAAACTTAAAAGAAAAAAGTTTACTCCCGCCCACACCTGCTGTCACCTCAGTGCTGTCTCAGAACATCACATGCAGAAGACACTGCAATACAACTTTACTAACTGAATAAGCAAATGAATGACTGCACCAGCAGCACCAGGTCAGACTAAAGACACAGTGGTCTCCCCACTCCTTATCCACAAGGATTAAGTTCTAGACATCTAGTGGACATCCAATGTCTCCAATAGAGCCAAGTCTACATAAAGCTTCTGCTATACCATAAAGAGTCAATCTGGCAACCAAGACAAGGTCTAAATGACTGATGGTCAGGTATAACATGCATAACACACACGTTACACAAAAGGATGGCTTGTGTCCCAGGCGGGCTGACACAGGATTTCAGGACTTGATGTAGAAGGGCACACATTTGTACTTGCTAACTGTGGCTTCCTCCAGTTTTCTACTTATTTTCAAAATGGAGCAGAGGGTGGGGGAACTATCTTGACTGGAAGGGGTACCTCTCTTACACCTCTCTATGCCTGGGTGCCTTTCTCCTAAAAAGCAACAAATGCATAAGATGTGTGGTTGGAGACCCCCATTTCTGTCCCCTCAGTCTGAGTAGCTGAAATGTACATAAAAGGACCCTAGAAGAACTATGCAGAATGGTCACACTAAAAGGGACAATGACACTTTGATTTAATTTTGCTTGAAATTGTCAAAACAGTATCAATAAGAAATAATACAGGTATCATAAGTAATTGTAAACCACGAGTAAGTAGGATGAAGTCTACCAACTATTTCTCCTACTTGACAGCCACAGTTGTGAAAGATGCCTTTTTAATGGTTTGTAAAAGCACAGGAAACACTCCCTGTGAACTGCAGTTTTTCAAATGACACTTCTGTGGCTGACCACTGAAGCATGGTAGCTGCTGAGGAAAGGCAGGTTCACACTCAAACAAGAACCAACCAGACACTAAACTGAGTGGTTTACACAGAGCAACGCTTAGTCATGAATCCATAAGAATTAGAGATCACAGCTGCAAGTTAGAGATCACAGCTCTTAATGCATGGAGTCGCAGAATAATGTTTAAAACTTTCCCAGAGAGCCTAAGAGCCTGTCAGTGCTAAAACAGACAATCATTTTCCACTTGAGGTTTTGGGTTTATTTTTTATTTAATTTGATTTACATTATTCCTGGATATTTACATTTCTTCCTATCTGAATCAATGATTTCTTTAGTAATCACAGGATTAACCCAGTCTTTTGAAGTGAACATTTGTAAGCCATTGCTGAAGATATTAAAATGTGCTAAGGCTGATGACAGAGGTCGTCTGCTCAGCCCTGGGGAGTCCTCTGTCCCTGGCTTGTGCTGCACAGCAGCTGTGCCTCACACAGACTCACATGAATGAAAATATTTAGATGAGAAGCCACCCACTTAGTTTATTTTCCATATGACTTTCCTGTAATTATTTTGTAAACTGTTCACACAACAATACATAAAAACATCTGCAAAAACAGGTAATTAATGTGTCAAGCCACACTAATGCATTTTTTATGGTGTCCATGCTTCGTCAACTGTAATTATAACTCTTTTTTAAGCAGATGATGATGTGTTTGTTGCAATGTGTGAGTGGTGATTTCAGATGCTGTTTACGGCTCACACAATCTGAATCTCAAACTCCACAGCTACTTTACATCAGTGCTCTACCTAGCTTTTTGCTGAAGCTCGAAAGCACTGCTCTTTTTCCAAGCTATAATTTCCAGCAAACATTTTTGTCATTAAAATGTGAAACTCTCTGCATAAAAGCTCACATGAAAATAGTGAAAATTCAAGGAGCATATGCTGACAAACTGTATCTTTCTCTGCCTGTGACCCTCTAGGAACTCCAGCACTGTAGCCCATAGAAAACAGACAGCGAAACCTCCCCATGGTGATGGTCAACAGCTTAGAGACTCTTCTGCTTCTCAATGGCACAGGAGCCCCTCTCACCCACCCAGCACACACTGAGCTGACAAATGAAGACCAAGCCTTCCCAAACCCATCCTGCTTTGTGCCAGCTGGCCCATAGGGACCAAGTACCCTTACTGCTGTCACTATAACTAATCCTGCTCCCCAATAATAAACCAACTGCAGACACAGTCCTGATAGCCCAAGGCATGTAACCTCTCCTAAACGTTCTGTCTCCTAAGATTGCAAAATAAGTACAATACTATAGTCTTCCCAGCTCCTGCTCACCATTAGAAACGAAATGACAATAAAACAGCCAGGCGTGGTGACTCACTCCTATAATCTCAGCGCTATCCTCAGACAAGAGCATAGGAAATTCACCACCAGCCTGAGCTACATTGTGAGTTCCAGGCCAGCCTAAGCTACATCAGACCCTGTCTAAAAAACAAGGGAAGGGCCAGCAAGATGGCTCAGTGGGTAAAGATAGTTGCTGTTAAACCTGACAACCTGAGTTGTCCCTGGGATCCACAAGAGGAGCCAGTTGCCCTCTGATCTCCATATTTACACCATGGCATAGAAGTGTACTGTGTGTGTGTGTGTGTGTGTGTGAGAGAGAGAGAGAGAGAGAGAGAGAGAGAGAGAGAGAGAGAGAGAGAGAGAGAGAAAGCAAAAGCATGAGTAGAGCCGGCAGCCCCAGCTGAACGGTCAGAACAGTCAGACAAGGCTCTGGTTAGACATGTAGAAGCCCCAGCTGAGTGGTCAGAACAGTCAGACAAGGCTCTGGTAGAGACATGGAAAAGCCCATGCTGGGGAGGTCCAGACTTAACCACTTGATATAAACCTTTGATGACGAGCTACTATGTTCTTCAGTGAACTATTAGTGTGACATTGTCTCAGAATATGAGCAGAATATGAGCAACCACGCTGGACCACAGGAATCTATTAACCTCCTGCTTCCATAAAGATCAGAAATACTACAGCCAAGAAAATGGCAGCTGCCCAGTTGACAAGACTTGGCTTATAGCTAGAAAGAGGGACTTATGGATGGAGTCTGAATAAATAAAACAGAGGCTGCTAGAGTAAGCACACATGACAAGGGAGGAAAGGGAACAAGGTATTGTATGAAAGCCAGAAGATCACGGGCTCCCTAGGACATCTTCTATAACAAGATAAACTCTAAATGTCACAACACACACAACTGGTGAATTTTGAAGGCTGGACTCTGCACTGCCTGTCGGCTGCTAGTCATAGTTGTCAAGATTCACCTCACTGTCTCCCTCTTCTCCACAGGCCAACTCCTTCTTGGACCAGGCACCTACTTCTGTGGGAGAAATGCAAACATTTCCAGAGAATACCTTCTGTCCCAAGTGCTCCATTAGGAAAAAATGATGAACAACAGACCACTCAGCTTTAAGGGCCCTGCAGACAGACAGACAGTTGCTTTGGTGACTGACAGCACAGAGTTCATCACCATGAAGACAAGCAAAGGTGTGTAGTGGCAAGAGGTTGTAAAAAAGCTTCTTCTCTGAGCAGAAAGGCTTCCTCAGTTAACTGGAGTCAACCAGGAGGATGGGGACATAACCCAAGCACAGCCACAGGACTGTCTAGCATGCAAAGGTCTCAGTGCTTCTGAGGAAAAGAAGGGAAAAACTCCCTGAGGATAAAGCTGAGCAAGTGATGGGGCCTGACTCAGACAAGCCTGGGGAGGGAAACAGAAGGCATGGCACATAGCCTTGTGGCTGGTAACTGAATGTGCTCTAAAATCAATGAGTCCATCTTTAATAGCACACCCAGAAGGCCTGAGATAAGGCTCAGTAGATAAGCCACTTGCTGTGCAAACATGGAGACCAGAGTACAAATTCCACAGAAAATTCAAGTGGACAAAGTAGATTACCTACAATTCCAGCACTCCAGAGTCAAGCCAGAGGATCCCTTAGGTAAGATGGCCAGATAAACAAGCCAATTCATGAACTCCAGGTTCAGTACTTCTATAAAAAGTACTTCTATAAATAAGGTGGAGAGAGATTAAGAACATCAGCCTCTGGCCTATGCATATATGGGCCCTCTACACGCACATACATGCAAACATATACAAGCATTAAGGGATCACCCAGGAAGAGAAAGAATGGGTTACATTCAATAAAAACAGACATTGTAAAATAATTATAAAGTTGTTCTTAAAGAGATGACAAAGGGTAGCCCTCTAGAATATTGGGGAGTCACTTGGCAAAAGCTCTCCACAAAAAAAGCCATACAAAATGATCCAAAGCATCAATTCTAGACATCAATGGGGACATATAAGAACTCAGGGAGGCATGTGAGTGTGTGTGTGTGTGTGTGTGTGTTAAACTGCAGCAAGAAAGGCAAAGGAAGGTCTATGATATTTTAACATGAAGTTACTTCTATCTGCTCCCCAGCCTAATGCAATGAAATGGTAGCGTGAGGCCCCAGCTACCTTGAATCTCCTTTGAAACTTCATGGGAATGAGAGCTGAAATCAACACTGGGAAACAAGACAGCCATGGTGTGCCCCTCACACTCCCAAGTAGTCCTGGGATCTTAAAATGCACACTTGCACATCAGAGAGCCCAGGATCTACTCATCCTCACAAATGGGTGGTCCTTCGAAAGGAAAAAGCAAAAGCCATGGAAGACCTGCAGAGTGTCTTACCTGTGGAATACAGGTGCTACACATACCTCAGGGGCCACAGCTGAGCCACAGCTAAGAACAAACAGTAATAGAACAAAACAAAAGACAGCAGTGAGAGCTGCCCGGAGGATAAGGACAGTGGAGTTGCTGTAGAATCCAACAGGAGACACAAAAAAACATGAAAAGGAGAAGAATGTGGTCCTTTCACAGGGGAAGGTGGCCAACAGGAACCCCCAGGGGACCCACATGCACATTTTAACAGGCAGAGAGTAAAGCAACTACTACAAACACAGTTCAGGAGCTGTAAGAGAACAGGCTGAAGGAACTGAGGAAGGAAGTAAAAAGACCGAGCAGCAACATAAGAAAGAACCAAGAAAAGTCACTAAGAGAAAACAGGAAGAAAACAGAACAGAGGCTTAAGCACCTATGAAAACCATCGAGTACATTAATGTCCATAGAGCCCAGTCTACAGAACAGAAAAAAAAAAACAGGCAAAAATACCCTACTGAAAGACATAAAAGAAAAAGATGCCCAAGTTCATTAACACCAGTGTGCACATGGAAAAAGAAAAAAAAAAAACCACCAGCAGATACCAAGAAGATAAGTGTTAGTAACCAATTCAGAGACTAAAGCCACAGACAAGCACCCAGAGGTCACACACCCACAAAAAAGAAAATCCTCACCCCTCCTCCATCCCCTTGCTTTTTGTTGTCTTTTTGTTTCTTTGTTTGTTTGTTTCTTTGTTCATTTCTTTGTTAGTTTGAAGTAGATTCTTGATAAGTAGCCTAGGCTGGCCTTGAACTTGAAGCAATTCTCCAGCCTCAACCCACTGTGTGCTGGGATTACAAACAGTAACTGTAAAACCACATTATAAGGCTCATTTGTCTACAGATAGAGCCTATGTAAGAAGAAAAACAAAAAGGGCCAGCAAGGATGGAGCTACAAAGAAGTCGTGTCTACATATTGCCAGTCTTCATAGCAGGGGCTATCTCCAGGGCTCTGGCCAAAGAGTTCTGGCTCTCCAAAGGGGGGTGGGGGGTACAGGTGGCTAGGCAAGGTGGGGGGGGGCACAGAAAAGGAAGTGACTGCAGTAGGCTGGAGCAGTTCCCAGCAAGGAACGCTTGGGGGGGGGGGAGTCTCTTCTTCAAGGTGTTCTGGCTCTAGAAGACTTACACTCTCAGACGGTCTTTGATGAAATAGCTCGAGCACTTTGTTCCTTGTGAACAGGATCTGTATTAGTTGGGCTTCTCTAGAGTCACAGAACTTATGGTATTTTATCTACTTTTTTATATGTGTTTTAAGCACAGAACTCTATATAGTAAGGAAATATGTTGATGACTTACAGTCTGTAGTCGAACTCCCCAACAATGGTCAGCATCAGCTGTGCATAGAAGTTCAAGGATCTAGCAGATGCTCAGTCCCACAAGGCAAGCAGGCGAAGAAGAGATATGATCTTTCTTCTTCCAATGTCCTTAAGTAGGTCTCCAACAGAAGGTGTGTCCAAGATTAAAGGTGTGTACCACCACGCCTGGATTTGGGGCTTGCTTTGTCCCAGATGACCTTGAACTCAGAGATTTCCTTGCCTTAGTGTCCTAGATTCATAGCCACTATGCCTCAAGATCTCCATGCCAAAATCCAGGTCAGAAATTTGTATCTCCCAGCCTCAATATCAAGATCACAAGTGAGCCTTCAAATTCTGGATTGTGGCTCATTCCAGATATAGTCAAGTTGACAACCAGGAACATCTACTACAGGATCTTATATACATTTTGGGGTGGGTTGGTGTCTAAAAGCAGATGCTTTCTATTGTCTTGGTCTGAGATGTTAGGAATGCTTCATCTGGATGTGGAGGGGTTTCGGGTGTTGCTCCTATGTGACTGATTGTCACAGTCCTCTCTATAGAGTGTCATGGTGATATGTTTCAGGATAGGAACCTAGTCGGGAGTAGATTAAACACCTACCATTCTCAGATATTAGAATTTGTCAGGGTTTCTAAATCCGCTCGACCTTACCAAGTTTTCTGTCTGGTGGCACAGTCCATTGCCCCCACAATTACTGGAATTAAGATAATCTTACCATAAAGTAGTTTAAACTAAAATGTTTATTTCAAATCTGTGGAAGAAACCAGTGAGAACTCAAAAGTAATGGCATACTGGAAATATGTACTTACTACAAAAGAAGAAAGGCTGACATCCACAGGATGACAAACACCAAGATAGCTGATGGAACTCCAGCTACATTAATGCAGCAAATATATAAAGCAGAGATAATTCCAAAGCTGGATTAAAAACAGGTCCAACTGCCCAATGTTTACAAGCAAGATACTCTGAGTCCAAGCAATAAACAGGTAAAGGACAGAAAAGGTTGTACTATACAGAAAATAATCGTAGGCCAAGTAACTATAAGAATACCCAACAAAACGTATTTCCTGAAAAAGTATAAGAAACAAAACTACTTTATACTATGAAAGGTACATTAATCAGAAATGTAGTAATTACCATCAGGACCCCAAAATAGAGAAAGAAAATGTTATTTACAGAAATGAAGAGACAAACAATTCAACAATATTAGAAACATTTCAATAATGGCTCAAATAAAGACAGAAAATGATATTCAAGAACTGAGCGATATTTTAGCCAACCTGTAGTACATGGCCCCTACAGAATATTCGACACATTAGTATCAAAATAGAACTTAAAGCCACACAGAACATTCTCTAGGGCAGACTGTGTGTGGGCCACAGGACAAGGCCTGACAAAGATTTAAAGATTTAAACTCCACAAAGACTGTTCATCAACCTCCACAACTAAACTGAACAACAATAATTCACAAATATTTTACATTTCTCGTTCACTTTCTGTCATCTGTACTTCCTGTCTCTGCCTAACTTTCTTCACATAATGGAGAGCTGTAGCGGGTAACTGTGTGATCAACCCACTGCCCAGGTCATGAAGGCCGTGTGTCATGAAGGTCACATGCTTCGTTCTCTCCTCCCTTAAGGTCCCTTCTTCTGGTGTGTCAAGTGAATGGCATTTTACTGGTTCTTAACCACTGTGAACTTTTCCTTGTAGGGTTTTAGATACTTTTATAATTCCTGAGTTTATTTTAGGATATTTAATTCTCTGATGTCTTGTTTTTACAGTTTGTCACACACCTTCTTTAGTCCTTCTCAGCATCCTCCCAATGCCCACACTGAATCTGTCAGACGGCCTCTTTGCAGCAGATACTGTCCTCAGCTCCCTTCCCCTTCCGTGATGACTTCCCCGAAAGCATTGGTCAGAATGCTCTGAGCATCTCAGGGGATAGTCTGCCTTTACTGCAGCTTCCTCCTCCCCAGGCAGGACACACAGGACCTGCATCTCCAGCAGCAAGCTCAGCTTTGGTCTTCCTAATCATTTATAGTCACATAAATGAGACTCATGAGCCTCACCTCATTTGTATCCTGTTTCTCAGAAACCATGGCCCATTACTGCTTTGTGGTATTTTTAGTTGTTTCAGGAAAGAAACAATGCATGGTCCTTGTTACCAATGTTACCCAGAAAAAGAAATTGGGGAGGAGGATCTACATACATGTGCTGAGTAGACATTAATGTGAGGACAAGAACGTCCATGCCACAATACATGTATAGAGGTTAGAGGGTCACCTTCAGAATTGTTCCTCATATCCCCCTTGTTGGACACAGGTCTCTAGCTGATTGCCACTACACACGGTAGGCTAGCTAGCCCCTGTACTTGCAGGGGCAAGTTCCTGTCTCTGGCTCTCATCTCACCATAGGGACAAACAGGTGCTACCCAGCCCAGCTTCCATGGGTTCTGGGGATCTGAGCTCCACCCTCCTCATGATTCCATAGCAAAATACTTCATGTATTGCACCATCTCCTGGCCCTAGAAATCCTATACTTACTAGAATAAAAGTGACTATTAAAGGAAACTCCAAGAGAAGACGACATATGACTTAGGTGATGCTGCCACTGTCTAGTGCTATTGTGGCGCTTCTTACTCAAGTATGGCCATGGTGAGATTATCGAAGAGTCCAAGAAGAGTGCAGATGAAGAGAGAGCTAGGAGAGCAAAGCAGAAAGGTTGGCCTAAGAATCAGAAAATTAAGTAAATTCAATAATTACGCTGTCACCAAAGTGACAGAGAGACTCTAGAGGCAGAAGCTATGTGAAACTGCCATGCTGGCTGACATGAGGCGACAAAACCATGTTGGGGACTGAGGGCCCTGTCAACCAGGAGCACAGAATCCTTGCCAACTGTCCTCCAATCCAGAATGATCTCCATCTGCACAGGGAAGTGAGTGATCCCCATCTGCACAGGAAGTGAGTGATCCCCATCTGCACAGGGAAGTGAGTGATCCCAATCTGCATAGGAAGTGAGTGATTTCCATCTGCACAGGGAAGTGAGTGATCCCCATCTGCACAGGGAAGTGAGTGATCCCCATCTGCACAGGGAAGTGAGTGATTTCCATCTGCACAGGGAAGTGAGTGATCCCCATGTGCACAAGAAGTGAGTGATCCCTATCTGCACAGGGAAGTGAGTGATCCCCATCTGCATAGGAAGTGAGTGATCCCCATCTGCACAGGGAAGTGAGTGATCCCCATGTGCACAAGAAGTGAGTGATCCCCATGTGCACAGGGAAGTGAGTGATTTCCATCTGCACAGGGAAGTGAGTGATTTCCATCTGCACAGGAAGTGAGTGATCCCTATCTGCACAGAGAAATGAGTGATCCCCATCTGCACAGGGAAGTGAGTGATCCCCATCTGCACAGGAAGTGAGTGATCCCCATCTGCACAGGGAAGTGAGTGATCCCCATGTGTACAGAAATTGAGTGATCCCCATCTGCACAGGGAAGTGAGTGATCCCCATCTGCACAGAGAAATGAGTGATCCCCATCTGCACAGGAAGTGAGTGATCCCCATCTGCACAGGGAAGTGAGTGATCCCCATCTGCACAGAGAAATGAGTGATCCCCATCTGCACAGGAAGTGGCTGATCCCCATCTGCACAGGAAGTGAGTGATCCCCATCTGCACAGGGAAGTGAGTGATCCCCATCTGCACAGGAAGTGAGTGATCCCCATCTGCACAGGAAGTGGCTGATCCCCATCTGCACAGGAAGTGAGTGATTTCCATCTGCACAGGAAGTGGCTGATCCCCATCTGCACAGGAAGTGAGTGATTTCCATCTGCACAGGAAGTGAGTGATCCCCATCTGCACAGGGAAGTGAGTGATCCCCATCTGCACAGGAAGTGAGTGATTTCCATCTGCACAGGGAAGTGAGTGATCCCCATCTGCACAGGAAGTGAGTGATCCCCATCTGCACAGGAAGTGGCTAATCCCCATCTGCACAGGAAGTGAGTGATCCCCATCTGCATGGAGACAGCCAGGCATAGAGCTGACTGACCTCACTCACTGATTATGCTGCACTCCGTCTCCTCCATGATGAGCTCAGTTCACTCAGAGGATGGTGAACACTCATGGCCTGGCTGGTCTACAGGTTTCCCATCGCCCATCCTTCTAATCCATTTCCTGAAGCTGAGGTAAGAGGAGCCTTTACCCACTCTCAGTCCAGGTACTGCTCTCCCCAAATTATCAAAGGGCAACAAGAAAATCTGACTTAGGGATCTCTGTTTCTCGACCTCCCTCTCCTCTCTCCTGCCCTTCACTGTCCCCACACAGGGCTCTCCTCCTACAGAGAAGAGCTGCTGCTGCTCTGGGATCTTTCAAGACGACTTTTATGCCAGCGTTCCACTTTTCCAATAAGATAATGCTTTAATTATCACAGAATAATTTCATCATATCCCATGATACTAAAAAGAAATGCGGTGTGTAGACATTTATATATATAATTTATAATATAGCTCAGTAGTAGACAACTTGCACACCTAATGTATAAGGCCTAGAATTCAATCTTAGAGAACAAAAAGATAGATTTAAGTTAAACAAACATGGCCATTTGTGTGAAATAGCAAATTGCCTGATAAAAATCAACAAAGTTGACAGAAAGGGCAATACAGAACCCCTTTAGTGGCTACCTAATTTTAGCAGCTGTCAAGTTGAATCCACCATTAAACCCTTCCCTATAAGGCTGTCTCAGATCTATTAAGTATGCCACCTGTACTGTGAATATTTAGAATGATCCCATTTTCTGGTCATGAAAGTCACAGGATAAAGGCCGTAATGTTGATAATGTACCTTGAAATTCATCAGGTAAGCACTATAAAAAATAAAAATATGCATAGACAAACCATGGTTAAATAGTAGTGATTAAATCCAACATATACAACATATTCCAACTGACAAAGTTGAGCATTCAAAAAACCATCCATGTAGAGAAAGAAGGCCAGAATGTGGATGCCTCAGTCCTTTTTAGAAGGGAGAACAAAATATTCACTGGAGGAAATACAAAGTCAAATAGAGGAGCAGGGATTGAAGAAAAGATCATTCAAGACCGCCTCCCCTGAGGATCCACCCATATGCATTCACCAAACTCAAGTACTATTGCTGATGCCAAGAAATGCTTACTGGCAGGAACCAGATATGGATGTCTCATCAGAGGCTCTACCAGAGTCATACAGATAGAGTTGAGGATGCTTGCAACTCTATGGGAAGAACAACATTATCAACCAAACAAACTCTCCAGAGTTCCCAGGGACTAAAACACCAACCAATGAGCACACATGGAGAGACCCACGGCTCCAGGTGCATATGCAGCAGAGGATAGCATTGTGTAGCATCAATGGGAGAAGAGGCCTTTGGTCCAGTGAAGGCTAGTTCCCCAGTGTAGGGGAATGCTAAGGTGCTGAGATGAAGAGGGTGATTAGAAGAGGAAGCACCTTCATGGGAGCAAATGGAAGGGAAGGGGAGATGGGAGGGGAGAGGGGATAACATTTAATATGTAAATACAGAAAATATCCAAAAAATAATATAAAAAAAAAAAATCTATGTAGACTTCAGGCTTGGAGGACACTGACATCCAATTCCAATCTCCCCATAGAACCTCTCAAAATATGAAAAAATAGAAAAATAAATCTACATATGACCCAAATATTCAGAATGTCTGTAAATAGGGAAATAAGCCAAATTCAACAGAGTTACTGGGTCCCTGCCTTCATCATATGAGCGCAGAGACACACAGGAGAAAAGCTTAAGTGACCCTGAATAAACATAAATGGCACTGTGACTTCGGAAATCAGCTTCGTTCAACTAAGGACAACATGGCTGAACACAAGCAGGACTTGCAAACTCAGAGAAGTCTCCAGAGAAGGGCTTCAAGGTGAGCAGAACCACAGTGGGGCTTAATAAAGCTTTGTCCCTAGAGAAGCAGCAACAAAGAGATATCTTAGTTCGTTCTAATTGCTGTGGGGAGCACTCTGACCACAAGCACCTTGGGGAGGAAAGGGTTTATTTAGCTCACACTGCAGAGTCTGAGTTCATCATCAAATGAAGCCAGTGCAGGAGCTAGAGCCAGGGACTGAAGCAGAGACCCTGCTGGAGCACTGCTTCCTGGCTGGCCTTCCAAGGCTTGCTCTCTGCACACTCCCAGGGTGATCTCAGAAACGATGCAGTGGTGAAGAGTCAAAGGAAAGGACTCTGCAGAAATTAACCAAAAAGAAACAAGATGCTGGCCCCTAGGGTATAGTCAGAGGAAAGCTGACCTCAGTCACAAGCCGGTCCCTGCAAGGAGAGATGGGAAAACAGGCTGCTGCACTTCATGCTGTAAAGAGACCTGGGCACATTACTGCTGGGGCGGCTGGGAAGGGAGCTGGGGACACTTCAGGACACTGATCAAGTATTGCTTCTTGGTGCTGACATCAGTTCTAAGACTCTTCTGTGCATGGGAATACACTGAGCTATGGGCTTACTCTTCCTAGCATATCATTATACTGAAAACTTCAAGTGAGTTACCTATTCTCTAAATAATTACAGTTTAAGAACATATAAGAGAAAACTCGTAAACAACCAAAAAAGGGCCAGTAAGATCGCTCAGAGGATAAAGGTGCTTGCTGACAGGGCTACTACCCTGAATTTGATCCTCAAAAGACATTAGATGGAAAGAGAGAACCAACTCTCACACAACTAATTTAAAGAGCAAATAAAAGAAACAACCTCTTAACTCAGGCAGGAGGTAAAGAAAGAATAATAAATAACAACAACCACTCAGAGGGTGAGCAGAGGGTGCCATGTCCACTCTGAGGGTGAGTAGAGGGTACGGAGCCCAAAGTTACTCTGCACCACAAACAAACCTCACACAGGGATTTACTGGAAGGAGGGTGGCTGCCTCTGCTCAGCTGAAAAGCAGCAGAGAACTGGGCAGAATACAAGGTTTATCTAGGGTTTCTTGGACATGGGGGAACTTTCCAGGGTAGACTGGGATTGTAAGGATTATGTGATCTGGTCTTTGAGACAAGCTCAGGATTGGTGGATTTTTTTTTTCCCTTGTACGGGGCCTGGCCACTCGCCCACCGCAGAGCTGGATATAAGCTTTACAGCCATTTAGAAAAGGACCAACCATTAGTGCTGGTAGCAAAGGCTGAGGGTGGGGCCTGGCCACTGGCTCTGGGGGGCTGACAAGGCTGGTGCAGTTGTTTTAGCCTTTACTGCCTGGCTGCTGGAGACTGGCCACTTGCAGCATTGAGGGTTTATAAAGTTTACAACTCAGTGCAACTCAGTGCTAGAACAACTGCTCAGAGCCTCAAACAAAGCAGAGAAAACTGAACTGAACTAAAATGGCAGTGTCTGAGAGTAGGTTGGGTAACTCACACTGGTGATCCCTTTAGTGGGTAGAGGCAGGAGAATCAGGGCTCAGAGTCATTTTCAACTGTGCAGCAAGTCCAAGGCCAGCCTGAACAACATGAGAACCCGTTGGGGGAAAAAAAACAAACACAAACAGAACTTTTTGTTATGGCTAAATAATGAGAATTGTACTTTAGAATTAATTAATTGGGTGTAATAATTATACCAGGGATGGTAAAATAGCTCAGTGGGTAAAGGTATGCGCTTTCAAATTGGAGGATGACTGACCAGTAGGTCCTAAATGGTACAAGGAGAGAACCAACTCCCTCAAGCTGTCCTGTGTGTTCCATGACACACATGTGCACACATTTACACATACTAAACAAATAAACATAATACAAATATTAAAGCTGTTTTCTTAACAGATAAACACCTGCTTTCTAACCCCTCTTGTGTCACCTAGACAACCTGCTGGAAAATAGAATGAGTCCAATGCATAGTGCTCTGTTTAAATTGCTGTCTGCTCATTTCCTGACTGTAATTATCAGTTGTCACATGATGTTTGGGTTGTTATCTTTTTTTATTATTGGGGCTGGAGAGATGGCTCAGCGGTTAAGAGCACTGACTGTTCTTCCAAAGGTTCTGAGTTCAATTCCCAGCAGCCACATGGTAGCTCACAACCATCTGTAATGGGATCTGATGCCCTCTTCTGGTGTCTGAAGACAGTGTACTCATATACATAAATAATTATTTAAAAGAATATTATTTATACTATATCTTTTTTTTTCTATTTTATTTTGTGTGTATGAGTGTTTTGCCTGTATTGAAGTGTGTGCCTGGTACCCTAGGAGGCCAGAAAAGGATGCTGGATCCCTTGGAATTGGAGTCCCAGGCTGTGAGTCATGATGTGGGTTCTGAGAATCAGGCAGAGTCCTGTGTTAGAGCAGTACATGCTCTAACCACTGAGCCATCTCTAGCCCTTCGTAATCTTTTCAATACTGCTTCAGCCTCCTCTCTCTTGCCCCCTTCTTATGCCCTTTTTAATTAATCAGCCATTTATTTAATAGTGGTGCAAATACCTTGTTTTATATTCCTTTTTTTTAAAAAGCTTTTCTTTGCTTCTACTTGGATGATTTGTATTCATCTATAATCAAATTTACTAATCTTTCTCTGCTGTCTACTGTATTGTTCCAAATGAGTTTTAAGTTTTGGTTGTAACATTATGTAATTGTACAATGTTCACTTGTTCTTTTGAAATTCATCTTTCTCATATATTTTCTTCCACCTTTATCATACTGTATTTAACTTATGTGTAATAGACAGAAATGTCTGTTGGCCCAATACTGTGTTATCTGTAGGTCTTCTTTATTATAAATCACATTTTCCAGGTCCCGATTTCCCTCGTTCCCTGATGGCTGAGTTGGCATGAATACCCAACATGGGGAAACGCCCTCCTCCCCCATGATCCCAGGGACCGACAGGGCACAGCAAGTGCAGCGTGCGTGCAGGGCTGGGCTATGCAAAAGACAGAGCCGAGCTGGGATGTCTTAAGATACCTAAACTGAGGTGGCCACACAGCTCAGCAGTTTTCTGAGCTAACATTCTGTTGTATATGGACTGTTTGAGTTGCTAAGGGTTTTGTTACCCACAACTGGAAGAGTCCAGCCTAACACAAAACCTGAAAGAAGTGACGGGGCACAGAGGGTTCCTTGAAAGGCCAGTGTTCATCTGTGAGCATGGAGAACAAGGAATGGGCTTCTCCGAGCCTACAGCCAGTCCTCTGAGCGCTCTGCCTCCGAGCTGCCGTCTGCTGGCTCACTTCTGAACCTGCCTGAGAAGAAAGAAATGAGCATGCCGGCGGGCACAGGAACCGGAACAGACGAGCACTTAAATGTAAAGTTTTTCAGATCTTTACATTTCAGCCTTAATTTTACTGCTTTAAAATTCTTCTAGTTTCAAAATGGTGAAGATCTGAAAAACTCTCAATTAGGCAATTTATTAAACTATAGTGAAAAGTATAATCTTTATCTTAGAATTAAAAACTACATAAAATTTCACATTAGAAAACTGCCTAAAGTTATCTAATGGTGCTCTTCACTAAAAAGATTCTTTTCCAACCATTTCAAATAATAAACAAATAAAAAGAAATATCAAAAAGCTCAGTGTGGCTCACATCAGGACAGAAGTCTCTGGCAAGCAGGAACTTACACTTAAGAGCTGCCGACCGGAGGAAGTGTATGTGAAGCAGTGTTAGCTTCACTGACTGAGAAAAGACAACTGTCGGGGTCCAGCACAGATCAGAGAAGATGGGAAGCCCCCTCCAAGACCAGGACAAGTCAAGGCCAAATGCTTTCCAAACACGTCTCTGAACTGGGGGTACAGCCAGTGCAGACGGCAAAAACACAAATGTGACATGCCAGACTGAAAGGAAGACCTGGTTTATTACAAAAAGTGCATCAATTCACACATGTCTCTCTGTGTGTATACATATGTACACATGTGCATGTACACATGTGTGTGTGTGTGTGTGTGTGTGTGTGTGTGAGTATGTGTGTATGTGAGTATGCCAAAAAGTCCACAGTAAAAACACCAAATGTAACAAACTAGATGTAGTTCAACAAGGTGCTGGACAGATGGTCAACAATAAACCCACAAAGAACATTTTAATTCCACTTATAAGAAGAGCATCTCACGGACTGGAGAGATGATGGCTCAGCGGTTAAGAGCATTGACTGCTCCTCCAGAGGTCCTGAGTTCAATTCCCACATGGTGGCTCACAACCATCTGTAATGGGATCAGATGCCCTCTTCTGGCATGTCTGAGGACAGCTGCAGTGCACACATACATTAAATGAACAAATAAATAAATACATAAATCTTTAAAAAAGAAGAAGAAAGGAGGAGGAGGAGGAGGAGGAGGAGGAGGAGAGAAGAGGAAGAAAGAAGGCAAGGCAAGCTTCCCCCAAACCAGAGAGAAGCTGAGCTACTGTCAAGAACTCACAGAACCTAATCAATACTGTACAAACCCAAAGACAATAGTCTTTATTATAGAACTGCAAAATACCTAAGCATATAGAGGTACAAGGTGCCCCAAAATCAAAATTATACAAAAAAAAAGGAGAAAACTCTCAAAAAGTTTCATAAATAAAAAGGTAAGGAGCCACCCTATTCACCAACTGGCCACCAAGCCTAGAATCCATAGCAGTTAACAAGATGGAAGCAAGGACCACCGCACAGGTAGGCACAAAAGCACCCAGCTTCTTATGATTAGCATACTTTATAGAGAAGTTATCAGCAGGTGAAGTGAATGAGAAAATACACCCATGGTGTGAGGTTAGAGTGAGACTTCCCAGACCCAAGAGTAACATCTAATGCCTTGGTTCCCTCCACTAAACCCACACTTTCCTGCCTGTCCTGACTGTCTGTTTAAAGCAAACATGGCGATCTACAGGCTTTCCAAATATGTGAGCAACTCTCATTCAAGGGACTTCATACAGCACCTATGCAGAGATAACTATGGGCACAGTGCAACTGCATCGAAAGGCCAAGGCAGGTTCTAATATCAGCCTTCAGACACACGGCTGAATTAGAACCTGCCTAGTGACTTAGCAGTCACCTAGGAGTACATGAGGTCATGGCTCCTTCCAAGAAGAACCAGACCTGCCAGGTGCTGAGCACAGAGTCCGACTGAACTAGCGAAGAGCTGACTAGGCACACACCTCCTGGGGTGCTGTGCACTGTGGAGAGGGTTGGGTATTGTATTAGATCTTTGCCAGAATGAAAATGGCAGAAAGTAAGTTGTGTCTCTAGGCCAAATCGTAACATTGGAACCAGCTGCACTGGTGACAAACATCACCAGAGTTTCCAAAGAAAAAATACTTATCAACAATAATTCTTTTCATTATAAATCTTCTTCATAATGTGTAATGGAGCTATCAAAGGAAAAGGAAATAAGGGGAAGAGGAAGAGGGAGAAGAGGGAGAAAAGGAGAGGGGAATGAGAACAGGAGGGAAAGAGAGAGGAAAGAGAACAGGAGGGAAAGGTGTTGCAGTAAATATTAAAAAATAAAAATCGGTTTATCTCTTTACTGGCCCTGAGGTCTCACTCCTCAAGCCCGGTTTTAGTTCAGAGCCACACATTCCTCTGGCACCCGGTCTGAGCCGCCACCATGGCTCAACTTGTCCGTGAAACTCCCTTCCCTTGGCGGTTTTCTACTGCCTGGTCTCCGCCTCTGTCCCGGGGTATTTCTGTACTCCAAAATCCCACACAAACACAACTCTACAGCCCGATAGCTTTTCATACAGGTTTAGATATTCAACTCTCAATCCATAAACCCTCTACATAATGAGATTACATCAAATAGACAAAGATACAAACTGTCCTTCTATATGAGATGTTAGACCTATAAAATCCTTAATGTTCTTAGCTTTTTAACACCAATCAATCCCACCTGGGTCCAGCTGGTCCTTGGGAAGATCCATGTTGCCTCAACCTCTAATCTCCGTCCTCTGACTTCTCCAACTTCTCAGCCCTCTCTACTTCCCTTGCTCCACCCAGTCACTGGCATTCTTTATTTTACTAATTAAAAAGGGAAGTTTCAGTTGGAGTCATGTGACTAGCCTTTCTTGGGGAAGTGGAATTCACATTAAAATACTAATAGCTTCAGGACAACCTACAGAAAGGGGGAATAGGGAACACAGGAAATGGGGAAGACAGGACAACAGTGGCCTTGCCACCAAGTTCCAGAAATACAGGTATGGCTGGCAAATTTACCAAACCTTCCACGAGATATTTGTCACATCCTCACATTGTCTTCTGATCACATGACCTTTGTGATGTGAGGATGCAGCAGGGCCTTGGTGCTGCACCCTGCACTTGATTTTGCATGTTCACTCCTTTTCTGTCTCCTGTTCCTTGTTCCTTCATGCCTCTGTCCATTCAGATGGTCATCCTGCAGTATGGGGTACTCTTGTGTAACACGAATGAAGAGGTTGCATGAGGTCATGTTTGTGATGGCTCTGCCAAGTGACACAACCCCAGCAAGCCCACCCTTAGGACACAGTGGGTCATGGAAGGATGGAACGGAACAGACTGCCATTCTTCACAAAGGTTCAAGTTGCTCCTGCAACTTTCCGGCTTTCTCTTTCTAAATCCATAGCAACCTGAGAGTCTAGAAAACACCCCCTCCTTCCTTTTGAGACTGGCCCAAGCAGGACTGGTGTGTTGCTAACGGACAGAAGCTTTCCACCGTGTGCTCACATCTGGTCTCTGCTGTGAAAGTGACACTCTGGAAGAAAAGCACCAGCGTCTCCACAGCTCTGCCACCTGACAAGCTCCAGCTTTACAGTGAGCAGCTCAGCAGAGAGGCAAGCTCTTCCACCCTGGGAGAGCCACAGACAAAGCTCACAGGCTTCTCTCTGAAAGACTTCTCCCTAATTGCTGGAGACCCAGAAACAACCCCCATGCAGCACACGAACCCACATGGCTGTGAGCACGGCCACAGGAAGAGCTTGGCTGCAGTTCTTTATTCGTAGGTGTCACCAACTCCAAAGACACTCCAATGACACTTCTGCCATGCCAGAATGAATTTGCCCCAGGGAGGCATCTTTTCAGAGCATGAATGTCAAACCAAGCACAACTTGGAGACCTATTCTGAATTTAGGGACACAGGTCTGCAGTGTGGTGAGCACTGTACTTCTGTGGAATCCTCGGACTGTGCACACTGCTCTGATGTCACACTTTACATAGCATCACGTGCAAAACTGCATGGAGTGAAACACACATTCTTCATAAAGAATCAGAATTCCACAGATGGAGGCTGAGTGAAAAATCCTGGAACTCGGCGGCGACTGTGGTTCCCATGGCTTGTCTGAACAATGCCACGGCATGGCAAGCAAACAATAGAACACTACAAGCGGTAAGTCAGTGGCTCACTTTCTGGATGGCATGTCATCAGTGGGACCCCATCAGGAGCAGGCAGGACACTGGCTTCTGACAGACATGCATGAAAACAGAAGCCCGTGGCCAGCTAGCTGACTTTAGGCAGCTGCTGAGAGCTGTCTAGTGAGTTGCTGGATAGCAGGGCTGCTCTCAGCAGCAGAGTAAGAGCTGGCTGAAGGCGTCTTTGTCACTTGCTCATCTGCATTTATACTTCCCATTCACTGTCAAGCAATGGTTTTTGTTTCTCTGGTGCCATCAAGTGGCAACATTATGAAGTGTCCTGATTAAGTACAAATACCCTTGAGACAGAAAGATGTCAATGATGTGCCTCACCTATGCTAATTAAGAACCAAAAGTGTTTTAGCAAGCTAGTAAACTGTGTTTGGGGAAAAAGAGGATCATGAGAACAGATCTGCAGCTCATCCCACCGCAACCCCAACCAAGATGACAGTTAGGGAAAAGAACAGAAATGAACGAAATATTCCATGCACAAACCCCAACAGACTACAAATGCCTGAAAAACAAAATTAGCTAAAATGTCACCTACCAATCAAAAGATGAAAAGCAAAGCTTCGTGGAATGAATATGAACATCAGCTACTTGAAAGTTCATGTCACAATCAAATGAATGTACCCAGCAGCAGCAGCAAGATAACAATCACTGGCCGGGGAGGAAGCAGGCCAGTCCTCACACACCTGCACATACAAACGCCAGCAGCTTCTTGACCCCAGCCTCTGACAGTCAGGGACAGTGCAACCTACACTCCCTGCTAAAGATGACAACAGAACCCGCCCATGCCTGCTCTGCTCCTGAGACTCCCTTAGCATGACAACAAAGAATTTACTTAAGACAAAACTCTACAAGACAGAGATCTGAGAGAGGAAAAAGCAACCAAATCTTAAAAACTAGGAAGTCGGTGAGAAATTAGCATTCTCGTGACCCCTTTTTGTAAAAGAAGAAAATCAGCCAAAATGTTAGATAAGAAGCAATTAGAAAAAGTACACCTACAAAGTTCAGATGGAGAGGTGGCTCCACAATGAACAGCACACACTGCCCTTCCCGAGGCCCCAAATGTCTGCTGCTCACAGCCAACTCTAACTTCCGCTGCAGAGGGAGCTCTTGCTTCTACAGGCAGTGTGCTCACAAACACATGCCTGCCCTCCTCCCATGACGAAGACTACAATTAGAAAGCAATGTTCTTAAATGTACAAAGTTATAAGGGGTCATTTTGAGGACTCGGGGCCCTAAGTAACTGACAAGGTATAAATGAAGGCTAAAAAGGAGAATCCAGGGCTGGAGAGATGGCTCAGCAGTTAAAACTACTTTTTTGCTCTTCTAGGGGATCCCAGTTCAGTTCCCAAAACCCACATGGCAGGTCAAAACGGTCTGTAACTCCAATTCCAGGGGACCTAGTGGCTTCTTTTGGCCTCCTTGGATATCAGGCTTTCACATAGGAAATTCTACACAAACACACACAGGCAAAATACTCAGACATATAAAATAAATAAACCCCCTCCACAAAAAAATCCGGTTTTTAGGAAGCATTTCAGTCAAAATGCTTGGTAGGAAGCATCTTAGAAACATATATACATTTATAGAGAAGGAGAAGGTTCTAGACTAACAGACAGCAGGTGTACTAAGTGGAAACACTAAAGGAAAGTGTCAGTAGAGAAGTATCATCAGGCACACAATAGCAGCAGAGACCCTCAGGACAGTCCACTGAAGAAAGTCACATCAGCCTTTAGTAATTTCTTCCTGTCCAAGACGTCACATCACTAAGTACAGGGCACTTTGTTCTGTTCTTGTGATAAAAAGTAAAGCACGAAAATAAAGCCTGGTACACATGCACACACACACACACACACACACACACACACACACACACATGCACGCACGCACGCACGCACGCACGCGCGCACACACACACACACACACAGTAAGTTCTACTTAGAGACACTACATTATGCTCAGCACGTTCCTGTCACTTGCATTAACTGGGTGAAGGTGATAATCACCTCAGCTAACAGAAAGCAGAGTGGTGGACACACCAAGAGCCTCCCCTTCTCCCCTGTCAAAGTCCACTGAGAGTAAACTCATGGGCAGTCCACAGGAGCACTCTTGGTGAACAATGGTCAAGTTAGGAGAGACTCCCATTCCCAAGCACCTGTGGGGACCCTGCCGTTGGAGATAATCCACTTTCATAGGTGGCTCAGAGAGTTGAGCACCTGAAACAACGACATCACTTATGTGGGCTTCTCATTTCCCCTCCTGAACACAAGAGAACACAGAGCTTTCAGGCACAGGACAGACATTTATCTCCTTGAACCCCATAAGCCTTGCCAGAACACACAACTGTGGGCAAAACCATACCTTGTACACCTTCTAGGAGCAGATCGACGCCCTTCCTGTAAAAGTCAGAAGCTGCTTCATAGTCATCTTCCTCCTCCTTCTTTAAGGCCAGTTTGATAAGCTCCCCTGCCTTCTCCAGGTAATCTCTCCGGCCAAGCCTTGGCTTTAAGCTGCTGGGGAAGAGGCTGCGGCTTTCCCGGTCTTCTGCTTTGCTTGGTTCACTGTCAGAAGCAACAGCCCCAACTGCTGAAGAATCCGCAGACAGACTCAGACCAAAAGTTCTACTGGGAGAACCCTGACGGGAAGCCATTCCATCATCTACGTCAGCAAGAGAGTCTGCATCAACAGTGAGGGACAGGAGGTCACTGTCACTGGAGAAGCCTGAAATGAGGAACATAGGAGTCAACATGAGACTAGCAGCAGCCACAGGAGCACAGGTCACACAGCCATCCTCCCATAACTAACTCAGCAGGGCAGCTGTGGCCTGCGGTGACTGGCAGCTCCTCGAAGATTCTTTCCGTTTAGCTCATCTGATGTTGATGGTGTGTACCTCACAGTCATCTGTCTGTAACTCACAGCTAACCATCTGTACCTCATGGTCATCCATCCGTAACTCATGGTCATCCCTCTGTAACTCTTGGTCATCTATCTATAACTCACAACCATCTGTCTGTAACTCATGGTCATCCGTCTGTAACTCATGACCATCTACAGCCCTAGTTCCAAGGGATACAACACCTTCTTCTGGCCTCTGAGAGTACCAGGCACGCATTAACAGATGCAGGCAAACACTCATACATACAAGATTAAAAAATATATATATATTTAGCCTGGTGCCATAGGGCCAAGCAGGTAACAAGCCTGATATATCACAGTCTGGCACCATGGGACCTCTCCATGTTTCCACCCAGTCCAACACCATGGGGCCTGAGTGCAGAGCAAACCTGAGAAAACCCCTGCCAGATGCCACACAGGCCCAGGCAGGCAAAGCACATCCAAGACAATCCCTGCCCCATGCCACATGGCACAGGTAGGGCACAGCACTCCTGACACTACTTCATAGATAAGCAAGTGAAGCTGTAGAGAGACGGAAGAGAGAGAAGCAGGACTGTACACAATGGAGAGAGACTGGAGATTGGAGGGTAGTGAAAAACAGCCTGATGTGAGCAGCCAACATGCCACCTGCCACCATGTCTGGGTCCATGGCTCTGCAACAGTGGGGGTCTGTTACCACCAAAGGCCAGTAGGGCCTTCCTAGACTGGGCTGCTGCCTGGGGCCATGTTGATCTCTGAAAGCTGTACAGAGGCAGAATCTGCACCTCACCCAGGAAGCACAGTAGAGCTGTCCCTGGTGGCAGGTGTGTGGGCAAGCTGGCCTTGTGGGTGTAAGTGTGGGAGAGGTGTGGGCAAGCTGGCCCTGTGGGTGTAAGTGTGGGAGAGGTGTGGGCAAGCTGGCCCTGTGGGTGTAAGTGTGGGAGAGGTGTGGGCAAGCTGGCCCTGTGGGTATAAGTGTGGGAGAGGTGTGGGCAAGCTGGCCCTGCCACTTCTATGCAATGCAGTGGTGTAGGTAAGGGAGAGATACCCCTCACCCTTTGCCACCTAAAGCAGGCAGGAGAGCTGGTGCTGCCCCTCACCTGCTGCAGCACTAAGAAGAGTGAGCTCTGTACCTCCCTTGGGCAGCACAGCAGAGTTGGCCTTGAGGAAGCTCTGGCTGGGAAGTGGGTTGAAGTGGGACAGAGTTGGATGAAAACCCAAAGACTGATGATTTTTTAACTCTAACTATCCTGGAACTGGAAGCTGACAGCTTCTGCAAAGTTAACACTTTCTTGCTTATGCTGAGGTTAAAAACTACCCACCTCTGAATAGGGGATGGGGGTTCTGGTTATATAAGAAATGATTATTTTTGCCCTTAGTTCTTTTCCTACATGTCCTCTGCTCAGAGTTCTTGACTCCTTGTCACCCAGGAAAAGAAAGTCATGCTCACAGAAAGAAAAACCTTTACATAAGCAAATATGCACAGACACATACACACCCTCATATACATAAACATTGTGGTCAAGCCCAACCACCTGTCTCAGCAACTCCACACGTGCTTATCCATATTTACATATTTACATATATGCACATACACACACATATATATACACATGCACTATATATATATACATACACATATATACACACACATATATGTATACACCTGCACTATATACTATATATACACACACATATATGCACATGTACTATATATACACACATATATATACATACACAGATATATACACATACATATATATACACATGCACTATATACTTACTATATGTACACACACATATATATGCACATGCACTATATATATATACGCACACATATATACACACACATATATATGTATACACACACACATATATATATATATATATACACATGCACTATATACTATATATACCATACACATGATAGATAGATATAAGTTCCACTCAGCACGTGCCAATGCAGAAAACACTCATTCTGGATAAAAAAGTAAGCTTCTTTATTGCTCAGAGAAAGAAAAGGCTTCTGCCTTTTTACTTCTGAAAGTAAGGGGGAAAAAACCTCATTCTCTCTATTGCTGGGGGGAAAAAAGCCTCATATTTCTATTAGTGAAAAAAAAACACCTTTTCCATTTTATTGCTGAATGAAGGAAGCCTTGTCCTTGTCATAGGAAGAAGCCTGCTTACTTATTGTCATTCTTACTTCTTATGCTTTCTCAGGGAATAGAGCACAGTCTTCCAAGCATCTGTACATTCCTGAAGTTCATCGTAATCAAATAAGGAATTTCAGTAGGAATGTTTACAAGGTTCTAAGTAAACATTCATTATCCTTCACAAGTTCATTAAAAGTTTAAAACAATAATATTTTTATTTTTTAAACAGTAATTCTTATAAGTTAGCATGGTTTTGTCAAAAGGCAAATAATCTGCCTTGTATCTCATTAGTTTTGAAGGTTTGTATAGATAAATCTAGTCAATATTTTATTTTCTGTCCTTCCACCTACAATAAATTGTCCACTCCCAGTTTATGACCTTTAGTTATCAGATAATGGTTTTACAGCGAGCCTAGAAACAATGTTTTCCCTGATCATAAATTTGTTCCAAGCCTGCTCTTTGTCCTAGTTCAATTAGCCCATGACACATGTAGGCTTACAGAGCCCTAATTGCAGCTTTTATACTATATAGAGGGCTCAAATTGCTTGTATAAATTTAGAAATTCTGTAGAAACATTATTAGGAATTATGAAATCATCAATTCATCTGCATAGAATTACTACAAGAGAGAACATCTTCATTGATCTACAAAAATCTCCCCAATAGGGTGAACTAATGCCTGGTAATTATTAGACTATTTTAATAATGACAGGAAAGGCATATCAGTGGCAAGAAGCAATCTTAAGATGAAGTGTCTGTGGGTCTTGCCTTTCAGAGCTCTCCCATTACAGACCATATAAAACAATGGCCATCTCCAGAAAGGTCATTTGTATGCCTTTAGCCTATCGTAGGTGGCTCCTGACCCTGGTCCTGCTTCCAGGGGCTGCAGATGAGTCAGTCCTAAGAGTATGAGAGCAGAGACTGAAGGAAAGGCCATCCAGAGATGCCCCACCTACTGATGCCAAGAAGTGCTTGCTGACAAGAACCTGATATGGATGTCTCCTAAGCGGTCTACCAGAGCCTGGCCAATAAAGATGTGAATGTCCACAGCCAACCATCAGACTGAGCACAGGGACACCAATGGAGGAGTTAGGGGAAAGACTGAAGGAGCTGAAAGAATTTGCAACTCCATAGGAAGAACAATATCAACCAACCAGACTCTCTAGAGCTCCCAGGGACTAAACCACCATCCAAAGAGTACACATGGGGGGACCCATGGCTCCAGCCGAATATGTAGCAGAGGATAGCATTGTCTGGCATCAATAGGAGAGGCCCTTAGTCCTGTGAAGGCTTGATGCCCCAGCATAGGAGAATGCTAGGGCGGTGAGGTGGGAGTGGGTGGGGTGGGGGAAACACCCTCGTAGAAGCAGGGGGAGGGAGGATGGGAGAGGGAGTTTGCGAAGGAGAAACTGGGAAAGGGGATGACAATGAAAAGGAAAAAAGAAAGAGTATGAGAGCAGGAGAGCTGGCTCAGCCCCAAACCAGCTGCAGCACGAGATGAGCTAGCCAGGGCAGCACTGAGGAACCTACCCTGGCAGTGTGGGAGAGATCACCGGTGGGCTGACCAGCTAGGCCCTGATCTAGGGCTTTGAGTTGGCCCACCCCAACATCTACTCCATCTATGAACTGCTGGAGCATGTGAGGAGGCCCAGTCCTACAGATCCAAGGCTGCAGGATCTCCCTGACATGGGGCAGCAGCAGGATATCTGAGGAGTCCAGTGAGGATCCAGTATTGATGGTGTAGCAAAAGCCAGAGGCATCAAACCAGGCCAGTGACTCACTGCAATGAACATTTTTCCAATAAGGAAGTGTGAACAGAGGGTATACTATGAGGACACACAGTGACACACTACAGCTTCCACGGTGAGATTTTTTTTCCCTCAGGGCAGGTATAAAGGGATGGGAGGTGAGTGGGATTGGGGTGCATAATGTGAAATTCACAGAGAACCAATAAAAAGTTAAAAAATAAATCTTCTGAAATAAAACATTAAAACTATTGCACAATGACATTTTTATAAAAAGTAACTACATTCATCAAAACAAAAAATATTTATTGGAAGAAATGGCAGTCTTTGAGTTTCTTGATTCTGGCTGAACAGAGCATGAGGATTCTGACAGGGGGCTGTGGGCTATCTGCTGTCATATGAGGATTCTGACAGGATGCTATGGGCTATCTGCTGTCATGACTTGGAAGACGTTGATAGAGGGAAAGTGCTACATCATGTGATCACGGTTATCCTGCCTTCCTCTTCTAGTATTACTCTGGGCTGGGGGCTGCACCAACCCTCAGCGCTTACACGAGGTCAGAGGACAGCTGTGTGGAGTCAGTCCTTTCCTCCTGCCATGGGAAACTGTAAACTGAACTCAAATTGTCAGGCTTGACAGCAAACAACTTGACCTGCCTAGCCATCTTACCAACCTTCTGGTTTTCTACATGACACCCAAACTCCACACTGCTACTTTCTTAAAACTGGCTGCAATGTGCAATACATAAAATCCCAACTAGGAAATGTGTAGTGCTCACTATATGTAACCATTGGTCCGTCTTGAACCATCTTTATTCATGCTGTTTATAGCCTAACAAATCAATTATTTATAAAATGTCAGTTCCCTGACTACCACAGATCTGCCACATACCAACCTCCTATTTCATTATTACGGAATAAAAATCACACTGGGGAACTATCAGGTTCAAAGCAACAGAGAAGCCCTGACTTGGGGAGGAAAACTCTTTCACTGGCAACAAATATCATGAGCTGTTTTCCTTGAAGAGTCAGCGCATTTCATTTCAAGAAAAAAAAAAAAAATGCAACCAAACACACAAGCGTGAGGACAACTGTCTGTCTGCTACTGATTCAAGCAAAATGGCCTCCCGTGAACAAGCAGTCTCAGCTCAGCTGCACTGCTCACATCCACCTGCCCTAGTGCAGCATGGCGGCTTAGCGAGGAGGGCGTGCCAGGCTGCGATGCAGCAACAGGAGCATGTCTTGCTGCTGTCCCAGAGCACTCTAACAGCAGCATATGACATGACCAGTCTTAGCTTGACATCACCATCCCCAACAGTTCAATCCTCATCGCTTTCCCATATGAGACTCAGCACAAAGGTCAGCACAGAAACATGTCTTAGGTGACTGCGTGACTAAAACAGTTTCCACACTGCGGATCCTTGGAGACCTCATACATCTCTCCAATCCGCTCATCAAGCTGCTGACTCTGAGACAAAACTGGAAATCCCATCCCTGAAACAGTTCAGGTGCACTCATCTGGAGATCTGTACTGCTGTTCCTGCTTGCTTTGTTTTCTTTCTTTGACAATGCCAAGGATCAAACACAGGGCACCTCACACATGCCACATGAGCATTTGGGCACCGAGCTCCATCTCCAGGCCAGAGCCACCATGGAGCCCTTAATGCCAAGGCGCTCAGACAAGGGCATAGGAAGGGGTTTTTATTTCCACAGGAGACAACACCAGGAATGAAAGCTGCAGGTGGATCAGACCACATGATTCTGAGATCAGGGCTCAGCAAACTCCATGAAGAGCCAGACAATAAATACTTCAGGCCCTGCACCTCCATGACCTGTTGTAGGTACACAACTCCGAGCCTACCACCCTAGACAGAGGAGCGTGGCTGGACTTCAGTGAGACTTTGTTGTAGACACTGAAACATAACACGTTATGTCATGTCAAAAACTGTTAAATCTTTGGGTTTTTTGACCATTTAAAAATGTAAAACATGTTCTTAGTTCACAGACCGTAGGAAAGCAGCTAGGGGCAGACATGGCCCATCAGCCATGGTTTGTTGAGCTGTGGCGGCCTCCAGTTGCTTACTTCCTACCAAACGGAGTAAGAACATGTGAGCATCAGCCGAATTCCACGAGCAAATCAGCTTTACACACAACTCCGTGCCTTGACAATAGAGTCTTGCTTTCTTTTTTCTTTTTTCCTTTGTTTCAAATTTTAGGATCTCTATCAAGGACTGCCCTATTCCCCAAAAGGAGCAGATTTCATTAAACCCACGGCTTCAAATGCATGTCACTAGACCATGGGGAACATCAGGTCAGGTCATAACATTCCAACACATTCAAAATCTTTCTAGAACATGCAACAGTTACTCACCCACTGTTCTAAAAACTATATAAACTTTTAAAAATAGTTTATGAATGGCAATGCAAACTTATTTTCTTTAATGGTGCTGTTACCTAACTACCAGATTGAAACAATTCGGCAGGAGGAAGATTCTAGGTATCCAGATGATTACGGGAGGGAAGGGCTGTGTCACCGAGCTTGGTGCTCTCCCGTGCCTCTCCACTTGAGCAGTGCCTCATATGCCTCATAGCCTCCCATTAGAATCTCACTTCCTCAGTCCCACAGCTCTGTTTCATGCTGTGCCTGACTCTCCTTTCCCACCAGGGCCGAAAGGCAAGCAGGTGACTATACAATGCTCAGTTTCTTGGCTTCTGAACATAAAACTCTAAGAACATAGTTACACTTCCTCCTGCTTTTACGACTTTATTTTATCAGCAAAAGTAATCAAAAACTGGCTGGCAAAAGGATGACCATCAGAAGTCATTTGGAAGGGGCCAGGGATGTAACTCAGTTGGCCGAATACTTCAGCTGGTAGACTGCATGAAGCTCAGGGTTCGAGTCCCAGCAATACACAAGCAGGCATGGTGAGGCACCGCTGGTATGGTCAGCATTCAGGAGATGGAAGCAGAAGGTTCAGAAGGTCAAGGTTACCCACTACTACAGAATGAGTTTGAGGCCAACCTGGGCCATAAGAGGCCATGTCTCAATCATCATATAGACAAACAAAAAAAGTCTGTAAAGAACACACTGGGGAGACAAGGAGTTAGTAAAGCACTTGCCATCTGACCTGAGCTTGACTGGAGTGTGACAGGTCCACACTGAGGAGATGGAGAAGGTGGGACTATGTGACTCTAGCCTACTGGCAAGCCCCAGGACAGTCAGAGAAACTATCTCAAAAAACAAGGTAGACAGAACCTGAGGAATGACACCTGTTGTCATGACAGATTGTCCTCTGTCATGCACACGTGCACACACTCCCACAAACACCCACCCACCAGCAATTAACCACAGATGACTAGCATACTGATCATCAGAGTAGTATCCTTTATTTCAAAGTGAAAAACTACTATAAACACTTTAGACTGAGACTTTCCTAAAACAGGTAGTAGGTTAGGAAAATGTAACACAACAGAGACCAATAAAGAAACAAAAAGGTTTATACATTTTAAGGCCACTCTGGAAATCACAAATTTGGAAAACCAAAGATTAAGTAATTTACAGCAGAACAAGCAGCCCCGTGCACAAAGAGGATGGCCTAGAACTCCGTGGTGAGTAGAGATAAAACCAACGCCCAAGCACAGCCAACCCTGGAGAGGGATCTGCTCCTGAGCCACTGAAGATCAGGGTGTGGGGGAGGGGCACTTAGTGCTGTTGTTCATGACACATACAAACCATGAGGTGTAAAATCACTTTGAAAATCAGAAAGGGCTGAAAAGATGCGTAGGTGCTGAAGCCTGTCCTCTGCAGATGGAACAAGGCTTAAGTACATGCTCTGCATGGGAAGCCCCTCAGACCTGGTGTCTCAAAGACTCCAACGGAGATGCTGCTGTCATTCAAATGCAGGTTTGCTAGAAAATACAGGTAGAGATGTCACTTACAGAATTGATCCTACATGGATCATCCAGCAGCACATCCAAGGATTCTCAGTGTAGACAGAACTGTGGATGGGTGAGACCCACACCCCTCCTATGGCACACTGCCATGCCTGAGATGCCTGAGAAGCCTGGCCCAGGCACAGCCCTGGTTTTCCAAATCCCTCTTTTCTTCAGTGAAGCGATTTCCCAACTCCCTTCTCAGGGAAGCACTCTCCAACAAGCTGCCCAAAAATAAAAGCATTTTCAGTCCAGGGCTGGGGATCAAATGGGCTTCACACAGGCCAGGCAAACAGCCTTCCACTGAGCCTCTACCACCATGCTTGTGTGCCTCACTACAGACCCAAAAGCAGCCAACCACAGGCTGAAACCTCTGAAAGTGCACACCAAAAGGAACCTTTCCTCCTTGTAAGTTGTTAGTCTCGGGCACTTTGTCACAGTGACTGAAAGCTACTAACACACGTTTCAAAAGATCTTCCACTAAAACAACCAATCTTAGGTTCTCTCCCCTTCACCATCCAGGAGGTCAAACCTAGAGGCTCAAACATAGTAGGTAAGTTCTCAACCACTGAGCCAAAATTCCAAGTCTTCATGCTTTTGTGTGTGTGTGTGTGTGTGTGTGTGTGTGTGTGTGTGTGTGTGTGTGTGCGCGAATGTGTGTGTGTATGTGTAGAAGCATATATATGCATATATAGAGATGTACAGATAGATGGGTAAACATACATATATATGTGTGTGTGTGTAAACACACAATGCACACACAGGTAGATGTAAAGATATACAAGACATATAAATCGTCAATACCTACTCCATTTATCTTACACTTGAGTACATCTGCTTCATGTAGTCTTGCTCAGCAACTCAAAATGGTCCTACAACTCACCTTGCTTTATATAAAACTACATTTAAGCATCACATGAAGCAGAGACTACAACCCGGAAAGAGCGTAAGTATGCCACAGAGAGCTACAAGCATGTTACAGGCTATGGTCTGACTGAGGAGGAAGAGGAGTGGGTGGGCAGGGCAGTCATAGGTACCGGATACAAAAGACAGACAACCTGTCAAAGCCAACCCATCCTCACAGGGACCCTTGTAGGACATCAGCAGAGAAGCAGCCGCACCCCCCACCAACACCATCCAGAGCCCTGTGCCTCTTTTGGAAGTGATGCAGGGTAAGTCAAAGGTTCCGTGAGTTGCCTGCCTCCAGGTGTGGATCACAGAGATTCCAGTCTCGGGGCTATTAGAGGGCCTCAGGTGACTTGTTAAAAAGCAGCTACAGACACAAGGGGTTTACTTAGCATCCTAGTCCACCTACCTGCCCTCACCTCTGGGCTTTGAACTGCTCAGAGTCAGGCAGTAGAGCAGAATCTGCCTAGGACACCATCTCTGAAAGACAGGCCTGGGGGAAAGGTTGAGCAGCGACACAGAAGCTTTACAGTATGAGCCATCAGAGCCCCGCATTTGAAGACCAGCGGCACAAAGAGATCGGTCTCCTTTGACAACAGGTGGCCTCTCGTGGGGGACTATATATAAAACACACGGCCTCGTGACTATTAGCTCATCACCTCACTCAGCTCTACAGGTCAAGCATTGCCACACTCAACCAAAGGGACTTTCTACTTGTCCCAGTAGCAATCACTCCTGCTTCCTGCACAAAAAAAGCCCAGAACCAGGATGACCCAGAGGTAGATGAATCTGACATGACTCCATCGAGAAACAAGCCCTTCGTGGAGGAGGGGCTCCTGCAGCCCCATCCCTAGCTGGGGAGCGTAGTACAGCACCAACTGGATCCTGGGAGAGCCGTCACTTTTCCTCAGTAGTGTAGCAGTGGACAGAAACCTGCGCTTCAACTGTCAACCCCACACACACTTAGCAACAGCCATAGCGACACAGTGGGAATAGGGAAAGCAGGGGAGGCTTGCTGGGAGAAGGGTCCAGAGACAGTATGGAAGGAAGAGAGGGATGGACACATGAAACTATCAAAGAATACTTTCTTTCATGCAGCCCTGGCTGTACTGTAACTCACTGTGTAGACCAGGCTAGCCTCCACCTCAAAGAGGTTCTCCTGCGTCTACCTCCCAAGTGCTAGGACTAAAGGCATGTACCACCACACACTGCAAAGAATATTTTTTTTTAAGGAAGAAAAGAAATGGATCCTTCTAAATATGCCTGTGAGAAAAATCCTTAAACCTAGAGCTGTGTGCTAGTCACAATTCTGGTGCTCTACAGCTCACTAGAGAGCTAGCAACAGCTACAGGCCAAGAAGAACCAGCCTTTGACAGTTCCTAGGTTAGCAACATGCCTCTGCTCTGCCCTTGAGAAACCTCAGAGTCCCACCAACCCTACTGTGTATCTACTCGGCATAGAACAGGCTTCAAAAGCCAGCGCTGATCCCAAGTACAGGCCAGCAGTCCTTTTGACTCAGGGTCTGCTGTTCCATTGCCCACCCTGTTTTGTGGGCTTCAGGTCTCAACTGTTACCCTACACATGTACACACAGGTCTGAAGCCAGAGCAGAACATGGATTTCCCTAGAGCTTGAGCTAGGAGAGGTTGTGAAGCCATCAGTGTGGATTCTGGGAACTGGACTCAGCACTTGCTGAGCCACCCTTCCAGACACAGACTGACCTTCCTACACCAGAATGTGATCCCCATTCACAGCCACAGTTCAGGGACTTGGCAAATCACTACCAGCACACACTTGCCCACTGCCAAACCCCACTGTTTAACTGAAAAGGAAAGTCCTCTGTAACATCTACAGTCCCTTCCAATCCAGAGCCCAAGTGACCATAACAAATCATGATCTTTAATTTGGTCCACCCTGCCACTAAATTCTAAATATCCAGTGTTACTCACAACAGACCTAGGGTTTCAAGAGTCAGTGAAACTCTCTGTGCCTTCTCTTCTACAAGCAAAATACACACTGACACAATCATGTGTGTCTGTCTCTATTATGTCTGTTAACTCTGAAGCCCAGGCTAATCTTAAATTCACTATGTAGGTGAGTTTGGCTTTCAATTCCTGATTCTCATGTCTCCATCTTCCAAGTGCTGGCACTACAGGTACACAGGCACCCAGGCACACATGTACACAGGCACACAGGTTCACAGGCACACAGGCACACAGGTACACAGGCACACAGGTTCACAGGCACACAGATACACAACCACACAGGTACACAGGCACACAGGTACACAGATACATAGGTTCACAGGCACACAGGTTCACAGGCACACAGATACATAGCCACACAGGTACACAGGCACACAGTTACACAGGCACAGAGGTTCACAGGCACACAGGTTCACAGGCACACAGGTTCACAGGCACACAGTTACACAGGCACACAGGTACACAGGCACACAGGTACACAGATACACAGGCACACATGTACACAGGCACACAGGCACACATGTACACAGGCACACAGGCACACAGGTTCACAGGCACACAGTTACACAGGCACACAGGTTCACAGGCACACAGGTTCACAGGCACACAGGTACACAGATACACAGCCACACAGGCACACATGTACACAGGCACACAGGTTCACAGCCACACAGGTACACAGGCACACAGATACACATGTACACAGGCACACAGGTTCACAGACACACAGGTTCACAGGCACACATTTACACAAGCACACAGGTTCACAGGCACACAGGTTCACAGGCACACAGGTACACAGATACACAGCCACACAGGCACACATGTACACAGGCACACAGGCACACAGGTACACAGGCACACAGGCACACATGTACACAGGCACACAGGTTCACAGCCACACAGGTACACAGGCACACAGGTACACAGATACATAGGTTCACAGGCACACAAGCACACAGTTACACAGGCACACAGGTTCACAGGCACACAGTTACACAGGCACACAGTTACGCAGGCACACAGTTACACAGGCACACAGTTACACAGGCACACAGGTTCACAGGCACACAGTTACACAGGCACAGAGGTTTATAGGCACACAGGTTCACAGGCACACAGGTACACAGATACACAGCCACACAGGCACACAGGCACACAGATACATAGGCACACAGTTACACAGGTACACAGGTTCAAAGGCACACAGGCACACAGTTACACAGGCACACAGGTATACAGCACCAGACCTGGCTCAATTGTGCTTCAATTACATTAAATGTACATTAAATTAAATTCCCTACTAATTAAGACTTATCACTGAAGAAACTGTAGTCGGTGGCTGTGAACAACAGTGAGTAAATAGACTTCATAACAAAATACAACTCCTTCCAGCTGAATGACACGGACCAAGGACAAGGCCAGGCCTAAGATTTTTAGTTCTCACAGCGCCATCTTGTGGAAATTTATAGAATAAAATCCTACCACAAGTGCAATCTGCTTTCACTGGAGTTTCTACTTTGTCATAGTCTACAGCACTCCACACCACACGGACTTTAGTCTTCACACAGACATGTCACTAATTAAACAGCCAGCTTGAGGATGTCCACATCAAAAATGTCTGTCTTGGAGCACAAACTTTAAATTCACTGAATAACAAAACAACACAAAGGTTCTTTTTCTTTTTTGTTTTTTAATCCTCCATGCATTTTCGTGTGTCTCTGTGTGAGTGTGTGTGTGTGTGTGTGTGTGTGTGTGTGTGTGTGTGCATAGACACAGCTGGCAGCACAACTGTGGTCAGATGACGACCTTGGATGTCAATCCTGGCTTCCACCTTGTTTGTACCACACCTGGCTAGCTGATGGTCCAGCTTCCTGGGGACTCTCCTGCCTCCACCTCCCATCTCCCTGCAGAAGCAGTGGGACTGTGCCTGTCACTGGGATCTGAGCTCAGAGGCCTTAGCCTAGCCTTAAAAACAAGGCTGTTTGAACCAAACTGAAATAACTACAGGCCTTTCCGTTTACTCCTCCAGTGTTTTCAATAAAACACTGTCAAAATCTAACAGCTTAGCAGCAAGGCCACCTGTATCTCCAAAGCAGGTCAGCAGAGAGGGGTGCACTCAGAAGCTGCGCCCACACCCACCACCATCTCAGTAATTCAAATAAAGCACACAAGTTTCCAAGGGAAATAAGATGTTCATGAACAATGAGGTGTCCTTTCATCTCTCAGAGAATGGCATCTGATCGCTCTCTACGACGTAGATAGCCAGGAACCAGCCTCTCCTGCAGGAGATCAAGAGCATGTGCTCCACAGGTTCAGGTCCCAGCTCACACCTGTTCAGAACTCCAGCTCCAGGGCATCTGACACCCTCTTCTGACCTGTGGTGGCATTATGCCCACATGTGGATGCACAGACACATATGCAATTAAAATGTTCATATACACAAAAATTTTTAAAAATCTTTTTTAAATAATTTTAAAGGAAAACATTACTTTTGTCTGAAAAGCTAATGTTACTCCACACTGGTATGGTAGCTGCCAGTTTAACCATCAAGCTACAGTTTTACACAATCTGAATGAGGGTTCTTCCTTCTACTGTAAGAATAATCTTAAAACAAAACCAGAAAGTCTGTGTTTCCATTTCCCATCAGCATGTTCCTTTTGAAGTAACCTAGATTTTGTCAGTTGTATATTCAAGGTGCAAACAACAGAGATAATGGTCCTTTGGCATCTCTGTCTCTGGGGAGTGAGTGTCTCTAGAAGCTTATGTGCTCAGTCCCCGGAATCACTGAGTACAAACAGCAAGGGCAGGGCCCAGGAGAAGGCGGTGTCAGTGAAGTCTCTGCCATGTGAAGTCACCCACAGAAGACATGCATGTACTTCTGTGGGAGCTGATGACAGACCAGCCCCTCCGTCTGGATTTCTACCTTGGCAAGTGATGTGTTTTTGAATGTGAAATGTCCCCCCACAGGCTCTAGTGTCTGGTCAGCAGTGCTAGGCTTTTTGTTTTGTTTCTCTAGATTTTATTTATTTTATGTGAGTACACTGTAGCTGTCTTCAGACACACCAGAAGAGAGCATAAGATCCCTGCATAGATGGCTGTGGACCACCATGTGTTTGCTGGAAGTTGAACTCAGGACCTCTGGAAGAGCAGTCAGTGCTCTTAACCACTGAGCCATCTCTCTAGCCCAGTGGTGCTAGTTTTGAAGGTCTTAGAACCTTTAGGAACTAGGGTGTATCTGAAAAAAAAAAAAAAAAAAGACCAATGGAACGTTTCAAAGTCAGTATCTTTCAGCAGGACTGACTAACCAGGCTTAGAGGAGTGGGGCGGGGAGAGGGCAGGGGCATTAGCCACCTGCTTACCTCAACACCTTTCAATATTTTAAAATACTATTCAGAAAAAGTCATTTCTAAAAATAACACCCCTTTTCTTCCCCCTAGACTATCACGAGGTTCACAGGCCTCCTAACAGCTCCCATCAATGCCAATGGTCATGTGACATGGACTCTGGCCAGCTTTCCCTCCTCATGTAGAGCCCCACATGCAACAGAGAATTATTGTGTGCACCAGATCTTAGTCCCCATCTCAACCCGAGATCCTCAAATCAAAGCCAAATCAGGGGAAGAGAAGTGCCATATGCCCCCAGTCACTGCTCATGGTCCCATAGAAATCTTCCATAGTCTCCTTGGGATTTGCTGAACTCCATGGAAGTAGCACATTGCATAGGAATTCCTTTCTCAAGAATAGGGAGTTGGAAGCAACGGACAGGTGTTGTTAACTCAGAAAAGTCACCACAAAACCCAGCTTTAGAGTGAGAAGCCAGTGGCCCCCTGAAAGCAGAGACTACACATTCCCAAACCCATGTGAGAAGTTTGATCAAAATAGGTCCTGGATAAGACATCCTCCTCCCAACAGTAAGATAGATTATAAAGCAAAACTAGCATGTTTTTCTGTGGGCGCAACAGAATGGGGATGAAGTCAAAGATGCAGGAGGGTTGTAATTCCATGAAGGCCCCTGGGACACACGGAACACAGCTCGAAATGAGTGGGAGGAAAAGGGGAAGAAGAAAAACTCAAATACCTAGAAACGCTGAAGGAAAAAGAGAGAAAATGTGCGCGTGTGTGTGTGTGAGAGACAGAGAGACACAGAGAGAGTGAGACTACCTGTTGTGCCAGGGTCTGTGTCCATGCTTTGTGTACACACATCAGCCCACACAACAGACAGGAACGTGCTCGTTTTACCAAACCAGAATGAGAACATCCTATAGCACATCTAGGACAGTCTAAATGGGTGCACCCCTCAACTGAGTTCCAAGGAGACTCCAAGTTCCCAGGAGTCTGTCAGGAGTTTCATCCTCCGGTGTCAGCTCTCAGGACAGAGATCAAAGTGTGCTATTTCATCTAAGAATTACCTTTGACAAGCTACACCTAGGCTATCTCAGAAAAATATGATTGTTTTATTTATAAAGATCCACCCCATCCCTATCCCAACCTCTCTTTTTTATATTCTATAACCTGCCCTAAAAGAACAGTAGTTAGGAAATCCAAAAGCTGAAAGGTATGAATTAAAATCTACATGCAAGTTTAAGTGTAGCTAAACAAAAACAGAGCAAGATATTACACACTCCTGAAGTTCAGAGAGTAAAAGCAAAGTCTGAGGAGAAACACATCAACCACACTAAAGCTACCCCGGCTTCTGCTTTCCGAGGGGCTGGCTCCTTTTAAAGCTGGTCTTCAAACAGACTAGGAGTCAGGAGCTGTGGCGTGGGCTCCAGGAGGCACTCATACAGCAAGGCCCAGTCTGTGTGTGAGACGTCTTACTGAGGTCTGATTTCCTGGCCAGATCATCAGGGTAAAACTTCCATATGCCACAAAGCTACCGGTCACGTGTGAGGTGCCACCAAACCAGCCAAGTGCTGATGTGCAGAACCAAAGGAAAGGAATTTAGACCAAGAAAAGACCTTCCCCCTCTTGTGCACAGCTGTTGCTACAATGTAACATGACTGTGACTCACATCTTCTGCCACTGAAACCTTTGAAACACAAGAAAAACAAAGTCTCTTACCTTCAGTACCACCCTCAGGAAAGGAGTTGGCCAGAGAGTCTGGGTAAGCTTCAGCAGGACCAATTAACTCAGAGCCATCATTAATTATCCCACCCTGAAAATGACAGAGAGACCATGTTTTAGTAAGAGCTCGAAAAGATCAGTAATAAACATTCATCTTCTCAACCAAGCACTCACAAGGCTGTGACAGGTACTACACAGACTCAGCCCTTTACGGGACAGTCAGTTACAGCTGCCATGGCTCAGTTGTAAAGTTGTGCCATAGCCATGCTAAGTGTGTGGAGCAAGGAATGCACAGAGTAAATTACTTCCACATGATCTCTCTGCGAACCTAAGCTGTTGACCTGAAACTCACTGTGCAGCCAAGGCTGGCCTAGAACTCAAGGCGGTGCCTCTGCCCATGAATGCTGGAGTCAGAGGTGGGTGCAGCCATGCCCAGACACAAGGTGAAAAGCAGACTGTTTAAGATCTGCTACAGGCTTTAAGACAATGCATGACTAGAAGAAAACAGCAGTCAGTCAACCTTTAGCATCATTTTAACTATCAAGGGCTCATCAGAAAGCCACTGAATTTTATGCAGTTACAAGGGATTCGCATCAACAGCACTTCATGTGATCAGAGGAGACATTTACATGAGAAAGTCACCCATGCACACCTCAAAGAAATGCAATGTATCTTTAGTAAGGAGACATTTTATTCTGTGGTGTGTATAGATTTGTGTACCTCCATGTATGTATGTCCACCACTGGTGTGGAGTGTCTACAAAACTACAGAGTCGGGAGAGGGTGTAAGATTTGGGGCTACAGGCTGTGAAGCACCTAGTATAAGTGTCAAGAACCAAACCAGGTCCTCTGCAGGAACTTAACTGCTAAGAACAAAGATTTATATAAATATTGTGTGTGTGTGTGTGTGTGTGTGTGTGTGTGTGTACAAACCTAGCACTTAACAACAGCTAAAGTTGGTGGGTTGCTGGGAGTTGAAGTGAGTCTGGGCTACAGTGTGGAACTGTTCAAACCTACCTAACTAGATGAAATGTCCATGTGATCACCTCTTTAGTCATGTATTCAACCTATGAAGTCAGGCCTCAAAGCTATTGCTCCTTGTCCACACTCAGCTAGATGGCAGTCACCAGAGTGAGTCAGGCTGCTGTGCTAGGACTTTATGGACCGAGCACTCCAATCAGAGATAAGCAGGCTTACAAACCTTAAGCAATTACATCACTGAAACACTAAATCCTTTGCTCTTTAACATCTGTTTTTCTTTTTTCTATCAACAGTTTTTACAACAATACCACAATCAATATCAAATCTCAAGAAGAGCAGACTGTTTCCTCCTCACTGGACAAGACTTAGCAGTGTGAGCTCACCATAGAATGTCCACCTGACAGAAGAGTAGGTACTCAGGAAACAGTCTCTAGGATACAGCATCTAGGATCTCTATGGGATAAGTCTGTTTAAAAGGATTAAAATCATACACTATGTGCTCTGATCACAAGAAAAAATTATGAGGTGGCAAGCATGCCTTTGCTGTACACAGGAGGCCCTGGAGGATCCAGGCACCTAAGGCTCAGAGTGAGACCCTGCCTCAGAAGGAGAAAATAGAGCATCCAAAAGAAATATGACACAGACACAGAGGGAGACAAGGAAGACAAAGATGAAGACAAAGGTAAAGATGACAGAGATGATAAAGAAAAACACAAAATTAGAAAAAAAGCAACAGAAGAGACTTAAAAATTCAGAAACATTTAGAAGTTACCACAGTTTTAAATAGCCAATGGGTCAACAGAGAAACTACAAATAAATCAGAAGATATACTGAGCTGAATAAAAATGGAAATAAAAACCTAACACTATATGGAAGAAGCTGACTGCTCAGGGCAACTGTATTAGAAATGTTATTGCAGAAAATGCCTGTGTCAGATAAGAATGGTGAAAATCAATATGTTTACACGTGTCTCCTTCCACCAAGTCTGAGTCTCCCGGAAACAGATCCAACATCAGCCTGACTTCTCTTAAGCTCTCCAATCTTCACATAGCAGAAGTGTGCACATCTGTTTCCATCTCCATCAGGAGCCCCATATCAAAGATAGAGAACGAGCCGGCACCTCCAACCAGATTGTTTGAGGCCCATCTTCTCCCTCGCACTAACACCTGACGGTGTCTGATCCCAGGGCACACATTCATCTGCACCACTGTCTTTCACACCTCAACAGGGTGAAACCTCCCAGAAAGAGCAAGAGAACACAGAGCAGACAGCTCGCCCTTGGCCTGTTCCCCTGAAGCCCCTACACTGGCCTTATAGAGCAGCAGAGTTGTGTTCTGAGCCTGCTATGCAGAATAATGACAACGGGACGGGAGCAAGGAGACCATCAACAGCAATGTCACCATGGAAGTCAGCATGCATCTTACTTCTACTTGTGTCTCTACAGTGTCCTTCAAAAGACCACCCTTCTTCAGTCAACTAAGTAAGGTGGAAAGTAATCTTGGCCTAAAACCACTAGCATTAGGGGAACTCAGCATCCCAGTACCCATGTGTCTTAGAAATTAAAGTTAAGCAAGAGTATGTTTTCTGCTAAAGAAATGAGCAAACAAGCATGACACGGTCATTCAGCTCTTTATAAAAGCTAATTAATGTGATGGGGAGTGTGCAGTGATACCCACCAACAATGACAGCCACACTCAAACAAGTAAGGAAGCTAATGTTACCAATGATGCTCACCAGCACCTGGGAGGCAAAGGCAGTGGGATTAAATGGGGGCCTGCCACTGACATCTGAGGCTTGTCTCAGACCCAAACAAATGAAAGGGTCAGGGCCACAGTGCCACATGTCAAGAAACATAAACTACATACAGTCGATGACCGAGAAATGCAATCTGCACAGACTCTGCAGAACTGCAGTGATCACTTCCACTTTCCTTACACAAAGATCTTTCTTTGTGGATTGCAGTGTTCAGAAAGCCTGTCATTCAAGGACGCCCTAGAAGGAACTCCTGGAGCCCATGAAACTTCATCTTCCCAACGTCTTCCAACACAACCCTCCAAGCCTTCAATATAGGTTCTAAAGTCTATAGAGAATCTGCAATGTCTACACCAGAAACAGCAGCTCTGCCACAGACAATGGATGCTGAGCAGTAACTTCTACTACCCGGCAAATAACAATTTTAACTCAAAAGTAACAAAGCTGCCTGAATCTTACACACCAACAGGAACCACATGAAACGAGACGTACTTCGGAAAGACGACAAACCTTAAAGAAGTCTTGGAGCTGCTTGCTGTTGTACAGGGCGGGGATGTTGGCAGAGAACTGCAGCAGGTCCTCAGCACACTGACGTCGCTCCTCAATTACAGTCTTGTCAAATCGCCCTAGAATTCAATGAGAGTCAGTACTGGGGACAGAATAACACAGCTTGGTTTTGTGACAGTTTAGGTCCATGGAGCGAAGACTCCGCAGGCCACACTGCCCATCTGCAACACTTATCATGTAAACGTCACATCACATCAAAGGCTCACAATGTTTCTGATGAAATGGAGCGACAATGTCACCTGATAAATAGACTATCCAAACCCGGTCACAGTCATGTAAGAGACTCACTAGTAAGACAGTGATGGAAAACTAAAGTTGAAAAGAGAATTTCTAAAGAATTCAAATGGCTTCCTCTAGTAATTTAATACTATAATTACTCGAGCAATTTCCTCTTTTCTACTCTTTTTTATTTAAAAAGAGGGATGAAGAGAGGGAATTATGAGAACATCTGTATTAGCAGTGAGGTCAAAAACCTGAACTTGAAGCAGAAGGCTTTTATGCTAAATCCCATGTGCCTGCTTTTGTGGCCCATGACGGCCTGCGGGTGAGAAAGGAGGCACCCAGCACAGGCACGCTCTGCAGGGATGGAAAGGTGGCTCCACACCAGCTCTAATAAGATGTACAGCTCAAGCGCTGTTATGAGATTTTCCAACATGAAATAGTCTATAGCTCTCCTATTTGATCACCGGCCAGCATCTGCCATGTGTCCTGCTTGCACATTTTAAAAATCCAAGTCAAAATAGTGTCCTCACTGCCCAAAAGCATTCAAAGTATAAACAAAACACTAAGACAAAGGCATAGGTACCACAGACACTGAAATCCTCACCCCTCTCTCCTGCTTATGGTAAAGTATCTACATGACTGAAAAGTTGTGCTGTGGGAAGGAGATGAAGCCATATCTGGGTTCAAATCCAACCCCTGCACTCCCTGCTACAGTGAGACACTGACTGAAGCGCACTGGCAGGGGCCTGCCTATGGCTCCTGTGACCAGCCACAGCAAGCCTGCAATAACACTACAGATCATCGTGGGACTGAATCCACACAAGTCTCCACCGCGACTAGCACACAGCATGCTAGCAAACCTGTGTGGGCTACTGCGGACTAAGACAGAAACCCTCCATAAAAGTCTTATAGTGGAACATCCTTAAGAAGACCTTAACTGAATAAACTGAGAAAAAGACAGACGGGAGCGTCGCTCATACACTACAGGGTCAGCCATGCTATAGAACTCCAAATGTCTTTTTACGCCCTCAAGGTACCAGCCACTATGCAAATAAAATATTTTTCTAGGCCCCAATTGGCCTAGAACTCATTATGTAGACCAGGCTAGTTCTGCGCTAAAAAAGCTCTGCCTGCCTCCACCTCCAGAGTGCTAAGAATAAAGACCACAGCACTCAGGCTCCCCTTTTCTTCCTTATGACTTTCCCCTCTATGTGGCAGCCAAACTGCACGCACCGTTCCCTGCTGGCCGGCACACAGGTCCAACCATCAGACTACCATCAGATGCGCCCTTCCCTGCTGGCCAGCACACAGGTCCAACCATCAGACTACCGTGGGAAGGTACTCTGGTGCTTCCCTGAAATCCTACTGGAAAGCAGTTACAAACACCCTCTCCCTGCATCCCTCCTGGGTCCCTCCCTCCTGTCAAGAGAGATGATTATGTGGAAGGCAGAGGGGACAAAGCAGGAGCTGTAGCTTCTAGTCACTGTGACACTTCCATCCCAGGCTGCACCCAGACTTCCAAAATACAAAACAAACCTGCTTCTTCTACTGTGTGTGGAACTGAGCCACATGTGACCACTCTGAGGACGACCCGTGATGCTAACAAATAAAACCAACTCTCCTGAAGACACCACACGCCCTCTCCTACTGCTTCCCCACCCATCACTTCAGCTGGAAATGAAATGTCCTGACCCCCACCCATGACCACATTAGAGCTGAGCGCAACAGCACGAGCTTCAAACCCCAGCTCTGGGTAAGGGGCACAGGGTACCCTGGGAGCCCGCTGGTCAGACAATCTAGATGAGCCGGCTCCAGGTTCAGTGTGAAACCCTGTCTCAGAAAGAAAGGTGGAGAGAGACTGAAGAAGACAACAGACACACACTCAAGTGCACATGCGCGCGCACGCACACACACACACACACACACACACACACACACACACACACCACAATGCCCTTTTTTAATGTTTTAGACCACGCCACCATGGCACATCCTCTTCAAATACATGACACACACAGGAGGTCGATACAGGACGTCTTGGTGAGCTGATGGCGCCCTGAAAAATCTTATTTCTATCTGAACCAAGTCCATAAGGACAGAGGGAGGGCCGGAGGGACGGCTCAGCGGTTTGGAGCACATTTTTTTACACAGGCCCTAGGTCTGTTTCCCAGAACACATGTGGCAGCTTACGACCATTTACCATATCTGTAACTACAATCCCTTCTTCTGCCCTCCCTGGCACTAGCCACACATGCAGTTTACAGATTCACATGTGGAAAAACACTCATATACACAAAATAAAATATTTTTGAAAGACAGGGTTGGGGTGAGGGATGAAGGGCATCTTTAATGCCAATGATGCGGCTAGCCCTCCATCAAGCAAGATGAAACTGCTTAAATAATGCGATACATCAGTTCAAAGTTTGCCTTTGTGGTACTTCTACTGACCTACATGCATTTCTAGTCCACTAAATCTCGGTTAGAAAAGATCAATGTTTTCAGAGTAACACAAAAAAAAGAAAAAAAAAAAAAAAAAAACCAGCATATGTGACAAAATATTTGATTACATTGACCCATACCGTCAGAGTACCATGAAAGAGCATACTCACTTGTTTCAGAGGTATCTTAGATTTTTTTAAAAAGATTGTATTGGGAGTTAGGCAGATTCCTCATGGTAAATAATACGCTGCTACACAGCATGAAGACCTAAGTTTAAATCCCCAGCAGCCGTATAAAGAGCAAGGAGAGGCAGCATCCTCTGTAATCCTAGGGCTGGGGAGGCAGGACAGTCCTTAGAGGCTCACTGGCTAATCAGTCCAACCAATCAGTGAGCTCCAGTCAAGTGCATGTAGGTGTGCGTGCGTGTGTGTGTGTGTGTGTGAGAGAGAGAGAGAGAGAGAGAGAGAGAGAGAGACAGAGAGAGAGAGAAAGAGAGAGAGAACGAGAACCCCTGATGTCTACCTCTAGCCTCAACACACACAAGAACAAGCATACACACTCATACATTCATGAAAATACCACACATATAACAAACATATATAACATACATACATTTGCATACACATACATATGCAGCATAAACACAAAGACACAGAAGAATGTTATTACAATAACAACTGACTCTCACAGAGACAGCAAATATATCATATGGCAGTCCTGGCTGACCCGGAACTCACAGAGACCCTCATGCTCTTGCCTTCCAAGTGCTAAGATTACAGATGTGTGCCAGCACACTCAGCTCTTTAGTAACTTGATGTAGCAACACTCAAGTGTAGAAACCCAGCAGCATGAGGAAGTGCCGGGGTCTGGATCTCTGCTCACAGGACCTATGGTAGTTTGCCGATGAGCAGAACAAAAAGATCAGAAATCAAAGCAAGTTTTTCCTAGCAAGATTCATCACCTACACTACAGATCACATACACTTTACACACTTTGACTCCAAAGCATCCAATAACACTAGCCGCTCAGCTGGGCAGAACTTGACATTGTAAGCAAGCTGGGTGGCCCAGGAAATAGAGCCACTGTCTACCATTTACAAGCACACTTTGGGATTTCATCTTTCCCATTTTGTGAAATGAGGTCTGCTTCTAACCTAGGCTGGAATAGAACTCATGGCAATCCTCCTGCTTCACCCTCCTAAGTGCTGATTAGAAGTGTGAGTCACCATGCCCATCTCATTTGTTTTAACTATAACTTAGAACAAGTCAAAGCACCATTTACAACTTTAAATTCCATTTACTTGCTTATTTATCTTATGTGTATGTACAGCAGAAGGAGGGCATCGGTTCACAAAGGACTACAGTTAGGATGGTTGTGAGCTACCTTGTGGGTATGGGGAATTGAACTCAGAACTCAGGAAGAACAGCCAGTGCTCCTAACCACTCAGGCGCCTCTCTAGACCCTATTTTTGAAAATGCAATGTTGAACCAGGCAGCTCACTCCTTACTTATCTCAGTGAGCACTCAGAGGCTAAACAGGAAGATTGCCACAAGTATGGAGCCAGCCTGGGCTACATACTGAGTTCTCTGCTAGACTAAGCTAGAGAAACAGAGAGGGAGAGGAAGGGAGAAATGGAGAGAGAATCAGAGAATAAGAGAAAGATAGAATGAGACAGAGACAAAGGGCCAGAGAAACAGAATTAATTAATTAACTAATTAATTAATTAATTGCAAAATTTAAAATTCCAATATACTGGTTCACACCAAGTCTACAACCTAAAATTGACCCAGTGTGAACCAGCAGACACTTTATGGCAATGTTGGTGATACTTCTGGTAGCCAAACTCCATCCACGGGCAGGTCAGACAGAGAACAAGCAAGGCAGGCATTTCAGGTGGGAGCTATCACAAGCCAATGGGCACCAGGAGCACCAGAACTAACAGCTGGTCCCTGGTCACAGCAACGTGGCAGAGCATGCACTGGACTGTGCCCAGCAACCAGGCAGAGCGTGCACCAGGAAAAGCATGCACACCATGCCTGGGAGTGTACCCACCAAGTCTAGGCTTCTGAGAAAAGCCCAAGAAAGGTAAGTTTATCCTGAATATCATACTGTGAGGAATGGGGAATGAGGGACACTCTGACTCTATGAAATCTTCCCAACTCTGAACATGCTGCTCCCAAAAACCCTGACTGTGAGGCAGGAGGCATATGGCCAAGCTCAGGCTGTGTGACCTGCAAGGAAGCGGTGACATTCAGTCACCAGGATCCTCTTTCCTCTTTTCCTTTTGGTTCTGCAGTGCTAGAGTTAGACCCAGGACCTCTGACACACTAGGCAAGTGCTGCCCTGAGCTACATACCAGCCTGAGCTTTGACATTTCTGTGGTTTGAACAGTGTAATGGTTTTAGGCTTTATCCCAGAACTCAGGAGGCTGAGGCAGGAAGAATGTGAGCTCAAGGCTAGCCTGGGCCAAATACTAAGTTCCATGATAACCTAACCCACAGTGTAAGCCCTTGTCTCAAAATATAATTAATTAATTTCTAAAGACATGAGACAGGGAAAAGAGTGTAGCTCAGTGGCAAAAGTACTATATTATGGGTCAAAAAGAACACATGAAGAACAGATGGGGAAAATGGGCAGCCCATGTACACACTACACCTGTGGGACAGACGGCCTATGTACACACTACAGCAGTGTTTCATGGGTGTGATGTGGGACTGTAGCCATAGGGAAATATAGGAAGTTACATTAAATCATGACAATTTGGGGCTGGAGAGATGGCTCAGGGGTTAAGAGCACTGCTGCTCCTCCGGAGGTCCTGAGTTCAATTCCCAGCAACCACATGATGGCTCACAACTATCTGTAATGAGATCTGATGTCCTCTTCCGGTGTGTCTGAAGACAGTAAGAGTGTACTTATATATAATAAATAAATCTTTTAAAAAATTGCAACTTATTCCAAAATAATGGGTGGGAAGAGCACCTGGGCACAGAGAAAACACAGTTTGGGCTAAGAATAAGCAACCCTGGAAAACGGTACCCCGGTGAGCACTGTCCCACTCTCTCATGTTCTCTTCTCTAAAGCTGAAGATTTTTGTAAATGAAAAAAAAAGGAAGATAAAATGAGTGCTACATCGATGTCATTAAATATAATATGCATTGAAATATGAATTAAAATACTTACAAAAGGTTCCAATTAGTTAAGTGCTATGTGCACTTCCTTTTGTGAGTGGCGGTGAACGAGCACGCAGTGCCATGAAGGCATCGGGCACGCTTCGGGAGTACAAGGTGGTGGGGTGCTGCTTGCCAACCCCAAAATGCCACACACCGCCACTGTACTGAATGTGAATCTTTGCACCTAACCATGTGGTGGCCAAGTCCTGCATCTGGTACTTGTGTCACAGCTGAAGAAGATGAAGTCATGGAGGGGGGAGACTGTGTACTGCGGGCAGGTGTGTGAGAAGTCACCCCTGTGTGTGAAGAACTTCAGCCTCTGGCTGCGCTATGACTCCTACAGTGGCACACACAGCAGGTACCAAGAGTACCAGGACCTGGCCACCGCTGGCACAGTCACACAGTGCTACGGGGACATGGGCACCCGTCACCGTGCCTGCGCACACTCCATCCAGATCACGAAGGTGGAGGAGACTACAGTTGCCAAGTGCCTCCAGCCCACTGTCAAGCAGTTCCACGACTCCAAGATCAAATTCCCATCGCCCCATCACGTGATGTGGTTGCGGGCCAGCACAAGCCACGCTTCACCACCAAGAGGCCCAATACCTTCTTTAGACACAGAAACCCACTGAATAAAAGGTTCAGACTGTCCAAAATAAAAAAGGCACTAAGTGGGTGCTCAGTAGAGCCAGGAAGAGAAAGCAGCCCAGCCAGCAGGAGACAGACTGGAAGTCTAAAGGGCATAGCAGAGCCTGAGTGGCAATGTGCAGTGCCCGAGGAGACTCAGGTGAGACTGAACTCAGCCGCAGGCAATGCTAATGTCTCCAGAAGCTGAACACACCAAACACTCAGGAAGAAAGTTACACTCGGCAGAACTCTGTAAGATCACACGAGAAAGCCAGACATGGTTGCACATGCCTGTAACCCTGATACTACGGAAGAGGCAGAAGACCAGGCATTCAAGGACATCTCCAGCTACACAGCAACTCCAAGACCATCCTGAACTACATGGGATCATAAGTTACATGAGCAACAGATGCTAAGCAGCAGACATGGCCTAGTGTTACGTGACCGCTAACAAGCACTTCCTAGCACAATGCGTCGCTGACATTCTGCAGATTGTAGTAATACTGCTGAGGTTTACATACTCGGTGTGAGAGGAGCTAAAACGATGAGTGGCTAACCAGCAACTCTCTCCACACAGCCACAGCTGTGGCCTGCAGTGTTCACCGCAGTTCTCAAGTGTCACTAACAAGCTGTACCGTTGACTAAGAGAGATAAACTATCCACTTATTAAGATTAATAGGAAGCGTGGAGAAAAGACAATCCACTAACGGCAAGCACTAAGCCAAGAACATCTCTGTTAGAAGCCACTCCCACACTGTGGAAACCCCATGACTTAAAAGCCAAACTGAATCTTCAGCATCAAAGTTAATTAAGACTGCATGTTGTTAAATTTCAGTCTACAGGGCTGCAGAGCTGGATCTGCAGTTAAGACCACACAGAGGACGAGGGTTCAATCCCCAGGGCCCACATGGGGAGGCTCAGAACTGCCTGTAACTCCAACTCAAGGGACCTTACCCATTGCACTCATGAGCACATACCCACACACAGACACATGTACAGACAAATAACTTAAAATAATAGATCTTATAAAAAGGTTTTAAAAGTCACAGTATAGAAAGTACAAGGTTAGGATAAAAACTTCCCTTGTGCCTCTCAGAAGCTGCCCACACTGTCAATAAGATTGAGCGCCCTTCACACCGCTTTCCACAGATGAGCTCTCAGGAAACACAGCACTGTCCAACAACTGCTCTCACTCAAAATGTAGCTCTTGCGAGCCATGGTGACTCAAGAGGCAGAAGCAGAAAGATCTCTGTGAGTCTAAGGCCAGCCTGAACAACATAGCTAGCCAGCAGATGATACACTGCCTCGATAAATCAATTAACTTTAAAGGAGAGAAACTAAATACATATGCATGTCTATGTACATACATGTACACATACATCCCAGGCACCCTTCTAATCCCACATGTTTCCAACAGCTTCAAACTGGGGCACATCCATGATATGTATGATGCCTTGAATGAGATCAGCCCCCACAGGCTCACAGATTTGAAACTTGGTCACCTGGGAGTGGCATTATTTGAAAAGATTTGTAAGTGTGGCCTTCTTGGAGGAAGTGTGTCCCCTGGGAGTTGGCTTTGAAGGTTCAAAAGCTGAGGCCAAGCCCAGGGTCTTTCTGCTGCTTGTGGAGTAAAATTCTCAGCTACTTCTCCAGCACATGTCTGCCTAAGTTCCACATTTCCTGCCAAGATGATAACAGACTGAACCTCTAAAATTGTAAAGAGCAGCAAATATTTTTTTTCTTGCAAGAGTTGCTGTGGTCAGAGGTGTCCCTTCACAGCAGTAGACACTGACTAAGACAACACGCACAATACTCAATTGTCACAGTGTCCTGAGGGCCAACTAGCATGCTTCATCATGTCTGTGCTACGGCATTTGCTGCGTCTTCCTTGTGCTGACATTTGCGCTAATGGTCTACACACAGTGGCAGCAAGACTGTGGCCGTTTAGCAGGATACCAGGCCACAGCACCAAACCCACTGGTGACTATTTTACTCCTTCCTGCTGCTTACTCATAGTTTTAAAAACTTTCATGGCAGGTTTACTAAAATTTTAAAAAATCCTCTTATAAAATAGTAATAATTATTAACCTTACTGAATCCTGGCCATTGGCAAACTCTCCATCTTAAAATTCTGTGAAACAGAACAAACTGTGATTAATGAGACTTGGGTGTGAGACAGACATTTTTGAAAAGGAGAAAATGAACCTAAAGCTCCCAGAAAAGCCACCAGCATGAGAAGGTGCTATCCCTGCAGATAACCAGAGCTTGCCAGCTCCCTCGGACTTAGAATCTTCTCTTTAGAGATCTCTGACCACATAAACATTTGCTGGCGTCATCTAACCAAACCAGGAATGATCTGCAACATTGGCAAAACATAAGGTATCGAAATATTCTCTTTTCTTAAGATTCATTTTTAACTATGAGTGTTTGCCTGCATGCAAGTCTGTGCATCTCGTGAGTGACTGATGACCTCCTTGTCCACCGTCTCCCCAGTCCTAGCATAGTGCTACAAAGTCAGAGGTAAAGGTGCATTCACAAGACTACCCAAGAGTCTAATCTAACTGAGTACTCTAAAGGAACGTTCCTTCACAGAGCTCCTAACTCTATGCTGCAGTTACTCTGCAAGGATTTATCACTAGTAAAGTTCTGGTCTATCAAAGAATGTGTTCAATTAAACATCCTTCCCTTCTGACAGCGTCATCTGTGACCCAGGTTTCCTCAAGAACTTTGAACCACAGACAGCACATCACAGTATAAAAATCTGCCTCAAATTCAGCTGTCTTCTTTTTCTTTTGTTCCCCTTTCTTTTTTGTTTTTCCACTGCCATTGTGGTAAATGGTAATAATATAATCACCATGACAACAGTCCTCTCTGGTCCTCAGTCATCTTTACAAAGATAAAGGGAATTTCTATGCCTGCCCACTGGTATGCACTTCCTACGCAGACAGGAAAACACATTAATATAAGAATTCAGTGCAGAGATTGCTAGGAAAATGTATACTTCAATTCTGACAAATACAGCAATTTACCTTCTTCCTCTAGCTATCTACTTCTCCATACTAGGCACACCCAGAACTGACTCTCAATGACATCATCATTTATTAAGAAGCAAAGGAGGAGGTTCTTATTTTAGAATGTAAGATCTATGGTGTGGTTTCAGCTAAGCCCCTAAGGCTGCGAACTATACTTTTGCTTTGCTTTCTTCTCTAGTTTTTGAGACAAGGCTTGACATGTAGTTCAGGGTAGCTTTACACCATGATGCTCCTGCCTCAGCATCCTGAATACTGGGATTATAGGTATGTGCCGTCATATCCAGCAAAGTGGCTTCATGAAGTTATCTGCACCTTCAATTATACTCAAGAGTGGCTCAGTAGTGTATTGCCTTGTGCTCCCATGACAGAGCCTGCCTCGCCCTGAGCACTGTCTGACCCTCACATCTTCCACAGCAGGACACTGAGTTTCTTCACACAGACCCTCATTCCCAACACCTGTTTTCTATTTTTAATGTTTCTTGAATTAAGGGTGCCACACAAGTTCCAGAGAAGTTACCACTGGAATGGAATTCATCCAAAAAGACACTCTGACCAGTAGATATGGGACATGGAACCATGCTTACTGGGCACAGTGGCAGCTCAAGAGTGGCTACAAAGGTCAGAGCAGCAGTGTCCAAGAATCACCCGCTGTGAACAGAAAGGTCTGAAGGGAACAGGTGAGGGCCTAACTGAATGTGGAGGCAGAGCTGGATGCAAACACCTGAAGGGGAAGAACACAAAGCACAAGGTCTGAGCCCAGCACTCAGGAGGAAGGAACCAAAGCCTGTCCAACAATGGTTCAGATGCTACTGACCTAATGCCCAGGTCTCTGAACTCTCACCTTGGTACCCACCTTGGTACCCATACTCTCCAGGTATGGCCCTGAACCATTAATTTTCTCACTGTGATAAAACAATAAAGGAAGCAATTCAAAGGCAGACTTATTTAGCTCATGCTTTGAGGAGACACAGTCCAAAATGGCAGATGGCATGGTAGTGAAAGTTTACTTACTGGGAAGGTGTACTGGCTAGTTTTGTGTCAACTTGACACAAGTTGGAGTTATCACAGAAAGGAGCCTCAGTTGGGGAAATGCCTCCATGAGATCCAGCTGTAAGGCATTTTCTCAACTAGTGATCAAGGGGGGAGGGCCCAGCTCATTGTGGGTGGTGTCATCCCTGGGCTGGTAGACCTGGGTTCTATAAGAAAGCAAGCTGAGCAAGCCATGGGAAGCAAGCCAGTAAGTAACATCCCTCCATGGCCTCTGCATCAGCTCCTGCTTCCTAACCTGCTTGAGTTCCAGTCTTGACCTCCTCTGGTGATGAACAGCAATATGGAAGTGTAAGCTGAATAAACCCTTTCATCCCCAACTTGCTTCTTGGTCATGATGTTTGTGCAGGAATAGAAACCCTGACTAAGACAAATTGGTACCAGGAGTGGGGTATTCCTGTGATAATATGACTAAGACAGAAGGCTACAGAAGCAGGGAGAGGGCAGGAAGCAGGGCAGGGTTCTAAACCTCAGGGCCTGGTACCACAACCCACTTCCTCCAGCCAGGCCCACTGCCACAGGTTCCAGAGCACAGCATCACCAGCAGAAAAATGAGCATTTAAACCCCTGAGCTCCTGGGCCAGAGTTCACGTTTAAACCACAGTGGTACCCAAGACAATCTTATGACTGATTTCAGGATATTGCTCAAACTCTCAAGCCACTGAGTATTTCTTAATTAATATGGCAACTCTTTAGATGCCCAATCTGACTCTCAGGAAAATGCACAGACACTGTTAGACTCTCCCTTCAAGGGTTCTTTACATCTGACCCCCAATCTCAAGTTGTAAAACGTGCATAATGTCACTAGGACAGAGGAATGAGACAGTGAGTTCTGCGGTCCACAACTGCCTGAAGAGACCCCTATTCTGTAGAACTTGCACTCAGTAGGGGCCAATAAACAGAGCCATTCAGAGTTTTCCCACAGCCAGGAAGGGTGCTGAAAATGTTCAACCATGTCATGGTCATCAGTCCCTTCTCTATAAGCAGAGTCTTTGGTTGGCAACAACCCCACTTCCCAGCAACAAGATCTTTTAAGTAGTTACTATGCTGTGACAAATTACAGTACAGGCAGCTACTATCTCATTCTCTTAGGCTACCCGTTTCTTATAAGAAAGCTGGTATCTCTCAGAACAAGGGAAGGGATTGGGTGGGGGTAGGGAAGATGAAGGGAAGAAAGGAGAAAGGAGTTAGGGTTAGGAAAAAGGAGGGAAGCAGAAAGTACAGAAAGAGGAAGATACAAGGAGGAAAGCAGGGAGAGATAGAAAAAGGTGGAAAGGGGGGAGAAAGAGGAAAGGAGAGAGAGAGGGAAGGAGGTGGGAAAGAGAGGGAAGGAAAAAGAGAGAAAGGAGAGGGAGGGCAGGAAGAAAGGAGAGAGGGAGGGAAGAGAGTGAGAGAGGGAGGGAGGAAGAGAGATGAAGGGAGGGAGGGAAGGAAAGAAGGAAAAAGAAAGAAGGGAGAAGGAGGGAGGAGAGAGAAGGAGGGAGGGAAGGGGAGAGGGAGGGGGAGGGGAAGGGAAAGAGAAGAAAGGGAGGAAGGAAAGAGAGAAGGAATAGATGCAGGTATCAAGGAAGATGTCATAGGTTTCTAGTGCCAAGTCTTGGTGATAAGAAACCTTGTTGGTTTGGATGTAGAAGGTCGCACGGGCTCTTCCGCTGGAGAACTGGTTCCCAGCTAGCACTCCTTTCATGGTAGCTATGCAACATTTAAGAAGTAGGTCCTAGCGAGCAGACACAGGCCACTGGGGACAGTTCCTGAAGGTCACCCCTGACTGATGTGCCTCACGGTTCCCCTCTGTGCTCCCTCACCAGGACAACATGAGAGGCACTGCTGCAAGCTCCCGCTCACACAGACCCACTGCAGACAGCAGCTGGGTGTCCTGAACTATGAACGAAGATGAGCTCTTCCCCATAAGTCGTTTCTGTTTTATCACAGCAAAGAGGAAATTAATTCAGAATATTGGAGCTGGGAATGGGGCTGTGTGTTCCATGGCTCACAGGCCTTGGAAACTGGGGAATATGGAGTTGTGAACCAAGAAAGCCCTATTAGGCTGTAACCAAAACTCAGTGGTCATGATAGCAGGACTCAGAAGACCAGAATGCAGGCACGGAAGGGCCACTTCTGACTTTTCCTGAAAACTAAATGAAGCAAAATGTAAAAATAATAGAGTAACTTACTTGGTAGAGCTCTCAAGACAGCCCGGCAAACAGTGTGACACGGTCTTGTCACGCCACAGCCTCAGCTAGCCAGGTTTATAGCAGGAGGGGAGTGGTGGGCAGGTAGAGAAAGGCATGAAAAACGCTTGGACGAATTTAGAGCCTTGTACAGCAAACAGGGCTGACGTGTGAAGCAGCTGTCATTACAGACACCAGTACAATCTCAGAGGTATTACACCAGGGGCTGGAACACAGGAAAGGCACTTGGAGGGCAAGAGCCAACCAACCAAGTCACATGTGTAAGTGATACATCTTTTCTTAGGCTCTTAGTGTGTCTGGACAGAACTGCAGCTACCCATGGCTGAGAAGAGGAAATGTGTTCTGTAAGAACTACACTGAGGGCATGCGCTGGATAGATTAGCACAGAGCTTCCACATCACTACTGTAGAGATGAACCGTAGCTCAGTGGCGGAGAACCTGCCTGGCAAGTATGAGGTTCTAGTTCAAGCCTGGCATGGGGGTGGTGTGACACTGTGGACAGGGGCACTAAACTACAGTTTCAGAAAACCACTTACCAAACACTGTCCCTTTAGCAAATGGGGGAAATAGTTCAGAGTGTCGAAATGCATTCCTGTGAATTTGCCATAATTCTCTGTGCAGCTTCTTAAAGTCACTGTATCTCCTCCACACGATTATCTGAAACGAAAACAAAAATAAATGCATACCTCGAAGCATAACTATTCTCTCTGCTACAAATAATGTTTTCTTTAAATATTCCAAATTACCATGCAAAGCAAGCATGTATGTGCTGCAGCCTACAGAGCCGACAGTCGAATGTGAGCACTTCCCATAAGCCAACAGTGAGATGTGAACACTTCCCCTAAGAGCTAACACAACACTTCTTCCTACGGCTGTTCACCTGAGGCTCTTACGTCCTGCTTTCTGAAAGCCTTTTTATTCACTGTGGAAAATTATTCAACCTGATATAAAAATGGTCTATGCTACATAAAATATAGCACTATACTCCCTCCTGAAACCACGTACTATTGGCCCAGAAATTAATTATATGGCTAACACTGTCTCCAATATCACACTCACAGGCACAAACCCTGGGCAATTTATCTTAGGATTCCTCATTTATGTCAGCGCAGGTATACGAGTCTGCATGGGTTTATGTACCAGACGCATGCATGAGACCTCAGAGGCCAGAATCAGGTACTGGCTCCCCTGGAACAGGGGTTACAGGTAGCTGTGAGGCATGGAGATACTGGGACCACGCCCAGGTACTCAGCAAGAGCAGGAAATGATTCAACTACCTACTCATTTCTCCAGCCCCCAATCTGGGCAACTTTTAAACAAAAAGGACAGAAAGTTGCCACCTCCCAAAAGCAGACTAACAGTGAAAGAGAAAACACTGTGTGGGAAGAAAAACACGAGTTTGTATATTCTATAATTTTTCCATAAATCTTAACTAACTAACCATAAGATTTCAAGGTACAAAGTAAACATTGACCAGGATATAATTAAGACCTGCATATCTCAAAAACAAAAGTAACAGTCCTGTAGATTAGACAACATGGAGAAGCACTTTCTGTCACTAGCTTAAATCATTTGACCTTCCTTAGATGAAATCAGAAAAGCATAGCCTATAATAGCCTATAACAGGAACTGACGCATGGCTTTGATGTCACTGTCGACTCTGAGTTCCATGAGTAAACCTTAGCTGTAAATCCCTTTCCTCCCAGACCCTGGCGATCTCACTTCCAATCCAGGCTACGTGTTCTCATGTTCATACAGAGTGATGCTGATAATGATCGGCCAGAAAGGTCACCAGACATGGTTTTCAAGTCTTGCAAAACTCTGTCCTATTCTCTGAAGTTATTCTCCAAGACTCTGTCTCTTGGAGTCCTCAGTACAACAGCTGAGGCAGCTCTGCAGACCGTACCACAAGGTAGACACGTTGCTTCTGCCCAGTGTATCACTTTTATTCATTTACCCAACAAAAATGGTCATCCAAACCAGTGTTGCAACTGTGCTGCACACTGTACTGTCCCCAAGTATGAGACTGGAAGCACAGGCCCCTCCTTCAGGGTCACCATCAAGGAGAGAAGAACAAGCCAACCGGATGCACACCACAAAGGAACTGACCAAAGTGATACAGAAGGCTCCCTGCCCAGCCTGAATACTTCACAAAGCTACAATGCTTGGTGTCAAGAGGAGAAGTCACCAGAACATGGAGAGTTAGAAGGCTGTAGGAAATGTTTCTAAAGAGAAAAAGATGCCAAAAACAGAAAGCTCTAGAATCTTGGTTTCTGGGACTGACCAATGGTAGTGCTATCTCCTGAGGTGGAGATCAAGGAAGATGCCATACTTGAGGCCCATCAGAAGCCAGCTGTGCACATCTGGCTCACATGCTTGTGAGCTGTCCAAAGGACTCGTGGGTTTGGAGTGCAGACAATGGGGCTGTGGCTATCACCTGGATTCCCTACAGCTTCCAGTCTTGATAGAGAGACATAACATTGTCACGAGAAAAAGTGTTACTTTTATACTTCAAATATATCAAATTGAGCTGGACATAATGGCCGATACCTAAAATCCCAGCACTTGAGAAGGTTAGGCAGTAAGATCATGAGTTCAAGGTCATCCTGGGCTACACAGTGAGTTTTGAGCCAGTCTAAACCAGAGAGCAAGATCCTGCCTCAAAACATCAAAAAAACAGGTAAGTACAGATCCATCAATACTTCAGTAACTCGAGCTGTTTGGTACCGTGCTGCTGAGAGCTTAAGGACTGAGTGATGAGCTCCTCAGTGCAGTCTTCTGCAGGGTCGATGCCCAAACCAACAGGGCATTTCCAACGGGGTTTTACCAATGGGGCATTACCAACGGGATATTACCAAGAGGATATTACCAATGGGGCATGACCAACAGGGCATTTCCAACAAGGCATTACCAATGGGGCATTACTGATGGGATACTTATTACCAATGGTGAAAACCACACTACAGGATGAGCATGAGAGAGATTTAGGAGACTGGAGATTATGAAGCAACCATGTTGCATAGATGAAACGCTCTAGTCAAGATCACTTTCAAATAAAGGAATGGTAACGTGAAAATTTTTCACAACTTAATCACAATACAGATTAAAACACCAGATTATATAAATCCATCAGAGCCAGAACTAGAACAGTGCCAGGAGGGTCTAACTCTCACCAGAGCATCACTTACCCCTCATACAGTCCCAATGTATACCTGGGCTGCAGAACCAAACTGCCCAGAGAGAAATGCCACCTGCCACAGATAATCGAGGTCGGGTGGGTTCCTGCTGGAACAACCAGAAGCCTGCGAGTGCAGGCTCCTCATGTGTTCATTGACATTACTCTGAAGAAATTTTACAAATGAAGCATGCAATGACCGTGTGTAGATTTAAAAGGTTAATAAAAGCTACATTTTTACTATAGCTTTCTCTTTAGCATTTCAACATATGATAAACATTTCTTTTTTAGATACTTAAACTTAATGACACAAAAAAACTTGCTTCCCTACATTTTATAACATCACCTAACTTAATGTTTTTGTTCTTACTCTCGTTCAATACCAAACACTTGCTGGGTCATCCATGCTTATGACAAACATGACTATAAAACTGTTTGCTTACACATTTTCTTTCCCTCTTTTTTTTTTGGAATATTTGTCATTTATTTGTGTGTGGTCTATGTGTGTATGCATAGTTCAAAGTGTACCCATACATGTGGAAGCTAGAGGTGGACATTAAGTGTCACCCTCACTCGTCACTTTATCTTTTGAGTCAGTGTCTCTCATATACTGAAGCTCACTGATAAGTTAGACTGGCAGGCCAGCCAGCCCTAAAGATCTGCCTTCTCCATCCAGGGCTTTGGGTTGGCCCACCCTAACATGTACCCCATCTATGAACTTCCGCAGCACATAGAGAGGCCTGTCCTGAAGACACAGAGCTACAGGATCTCCAAAAAACAAGGCAACAACAGGATATCCCAGAGGAGTCCTGGTAAGCACGTAGCATTGGCGGTGTACTGAAGTCAGAGGCCTCGGTCCAGACCATGACTCACTGCAATGAGCACTTGCAAGTAAAGCTGTTTGTACAAAAGGGTATACTGTGTGGAACATCGTGACACACCACAGCTTCTACTGTGAGATTTTATAATTTAATTTTATATTTTGGTCGGTTTCTTTTGAAGGCAGGAGGTTGCCAGGGTGGAGGGCAGAATGGAGGGACTGGAAGATAAACATGATTGGGTACATGATGTGAAATTCACCGAGAATCAATAAAAAGCTAAAAAAAACAAAACCAAGCATGAGTCACGGTACCAGGGAAAACGTGAGATCTTAAGGTCACACTCAGGCCTCCTGCCTGCATAGCATGCACTTCATAAGGTGAATCATCTTCCCAACCCACTCGACTTTTTCTTAAAAATGTAGAGGAAGTTGGAAAAGGGAAGCTGCCCTACATAATATCAAATGATTCAATCGTTGTTAATATTCCTTTAGCATTCTTAGGAAGACAAGAGCTCTGAAGGGGTCAGACAAGCTCTACAAAAGGACAGAAACACTTCTCTATGAATAAGGACCATAAAGACATCATTTGTGTGAACGAGCCACGTGCTTATTAGTTCCTGAGAGCTTTGGGGAAGCCTCTAAAGCAGAGACCAAATCTGTGAGGCCACAGCTCTGAAGTGGTGATAGGAAGGACCTGGAGACCTGAGGGATAAACTCTTCCCAAGGCGAACACTAGTGTATGAACTAGCAGAGGAGGACCTGAAAGGACTGTTAGAATTTCAGGGCTGCTCCACGGTTTCCGATGTGAACTCACAGAAGACCATAAACATTCTGTGTCATTTCTAAGAGAAGAACCTGCAACTGTGTAACTGAAGGGCACTTACAAGAGCCTGCTGATGACTGATTCACCAGCAGTTGCTGTTAGAAAAGTGTGTCCCCCAAAAACGGACTAAGGAATGGCAGAGAGCTCGCTCACAGACAAGCTGGTTCAGGATTCTCCCTAGGAAGAGATGAACATCAAGGTACAACCAGAGCATGGCGCTCAGATGGCGTGGTCAAAGGAGATGCACCCTACTTCCAAGTCCAACAGAGCTGTAAACTTTCTAGAGCCAAATCAACCAGAATCAACAATAATTAGACGTGGAACTCTAAAAGAATGTTTTGTGCCACCTACTGGCAACATAAGGAGAACAATTGTGAGATGCAATTTCTCCTGAAATAAGAGCATCTAATATTCTCCCTATTAGAGAAGCAGAGATGTCTCAAAACCCATGCAGGAAATACTATACAAACTCTTTCACTGTGGTTTTGAGTTATGTGACAGAAACAAACACCTTGTCAGGCACATCAAGACTCTAATGAACTTGGGCCAACAGTGTGAAACAATCAATTCAAACACATGAATCAATCCAGGTACTCCTGACCAGAGTGGCACTGGCAGGTAAGCAGATGTCCACACCCCATCTAAAGACACTGAGCTGGGGACAACCAACACCGTGTAGAATCAAGACTGTTAAATTTACAGCATCTGTTTAAACACTTGGATGGGGTGGGGGAAGGGGGGTCCCAACATAGTGCCTCTAGTCTCAAAAATGAGTGGAAAGCAGACAGAGTAAATTAACGTGCAGGGAGGCAAGCAGACTGCTTGGCTGGCATCCCCAAATGAAGCCCCAAGCACGAGTAAGAATCCGATCACTCTAAGCAAGACATGCTAGCCCAGGAGAGGATGCCAGACGGAAGCGGAGACAACTCTTAACAACAGGACTAGTCAAAAACTTCAAAGCTAAGCAGGAATATTACAGCAGCTCACAGCGTCAGCATGCCAGGCACGCACAGACGGTGTGCCGAGCCCTAGTCTGTTCCTACAGCTGGGATGCTCGTGCCTCAGGGAGGAGAGAGAAGCCTTGGCTACGGCTGAGGCGGGTGAGGGCTAGAGAAAAAGCGCTGGGCCTCAGAGCCTCACCCACACCACGCTGCACCTCCTCAGCACTGAAGTGTAACTGCAGCTACTGCCGCGTAGCCGAGGAAACGGTCACACAAGTACAAACACTTATACAAGTAACTTGGGCAGTTTCTTCAACAGGGGTAAACAGAATGTTCACATGGATAAGCAGGCTACCTCCTGAACGTCCTCTGGATTTCTTCGTGAAACAACCTAAAACAAAACACAGACAGAAATACTCGTTATCAAATAAGATTTCACAGCTTGGCAATTACTTCCCATAGTATCTGCATAAAATTTCACTGTGGAAAAGAAAATGGAGGCTGAATCAGTCACTAAAAACTTTAAAACCTCAGGAGAAGAACAGTGCACATTCAGCCCATCAGCCCGCGTGGATTACATCCTCAAACAAACATCTCAGTCTCAAACCTTCAGGCTATCTACCATCTCTCAGACCCCACATAAATCCAAGCATGTGTAATTTTCCCTCTTGATGCATTTTTCCCTCTGAGGTGCAAGAGACTGAACCCAGCCTCATGCGTACTAGGCAAGCATTACTCAGCCCTGGCTAATGGTGGCTACTCCACCATCAGGACACAGCCTAGTAGGTAAAGCATTAAAGTACTGCATGTAAATACATCACAATATGCAAAGTAAAAATAATAAAATAGGACAGAGAGGACGTGCTCTTTTCACTTTTCAGGGACAAGAATCTCTAAGAGAGGTAACGGGATGACAGGCTACAAAAAAGGCTGTGTGACACTGAACATGACTCCCTGTGGTGATCTGGTTCACCAAATGGCGCATTCATCAAGGTAGCACATGCGACCTTGGCTTCCAGACATCAACTTTCATGTGGATATACTGCCGTCTTTAAACTGCATGTCACACACACAAAACTAGGACTCTGGCAGGATGATTAAGCACGCACTCCAAAGTGTTCAGCTCATATGTAAAATTGTCTTCTTACTGAATCCAACCTCCATCTCACTGTGACACCTGCATCCCAGCTCCTCTCTCCCTAGCCGTCCTGCGGAGATGCAGGTGTCACTAGCTGGCAAGAGGACACGGGCCAGTTATCACCGGCCAGCCGGTTAGTCTGGACCCCAGAGACAGCACCTGCACAAACCATCAGCAGATGTTTTCATTTTCTAGTTCTCCAAAGCCAATGAGCTCCTAGATAAGACAGGCAAGTTGACAAAGTCTAGGACTTCACTTTCTAATGAGTTCTCATGGAAGGTTCAAATACTATGAACTGAATGTTGTGTCCACCTCTAAATCATATAATGATGTTTTAATCCTCAATTCCACAGCATACAAAAATAAAACCTTTGGGAAATAATTAAGGACTGTGAGGAAATAATCCTCACAAGAAAAATATAAATGACCTTTCAGTCATGAAAGGGGACAAGAAGGCAGTTATCTGCAAACAAGCATCAGGCTCTCCACAGACACTGAAGCAGCTGGCACCTTGACCAATGGTTATGCAGCTTTCTGAACTGATTTTTTTTAATGTCTTGTTGCTTAAGCCACTCAGCCAATAGTGTCTTATTATAAAACCTGGTGAACAAAGGAGCTAGAGAAACAGCTCGATGGTTAAGAACACTGACTGATCTTCCAGAGGTCCTGAGTTCAATTCTCAGCACCCACATGGTGGCTCACAGCCATCTATAATGGGATCCGATACCTTCTTCTGGTGTGTCTGAAGACAGCTACAGTGTACTCACATACATAAAATAAACCTTTAAAAAAAAACCAAACAAACAAGCCTGGTGAACACAAACTGACTAAGACATGAACGGACGCATAATGGGATAGCTTGGGGGTAAAGGTGCTTGTTGTAGAACTTGACAACCTGAGTTCAAATCCTGAGACTCATGGTAGAAGGAGAGAACTGACTCCTTCAAGTTGCCTGACACAACATGTTCCATGCCAACACACACAAATAAGTAAGCAGACAGACAGTTGTAGTACAAAAGACATTTTACAAAAGATAGAAATAGCTGTTTTCTACGTTACTAAAATAAAACCCAAAGAAAATAAAGCTTAGAAATAACTCAAACGGCAGGTAATCAAATGTTTGCCCAAGCTGTTACTCCTATCAAACTTTACCAATTACAGCATCAAACTCTGGCAAACTTTTTCCCAGACAAGGTTCAAAGACAACCAAATTTTGAATGCTATGAAAACTTGCAGTTTAAAACAAACCTGAGTATCTGAGATGTCAACAAACAGGTTTACATTTTTAAAAATCCATTTACTAAAACTTTGATATATGAGAGTTTTATGCCAAAGAGTATTAATAGTCAAAAAAGGGATAGATTAGAACAAGTTATTGGAAAGATCAAAAAAATTTGAGAGACATGAGTTTTCAAATATTTAAGTGCCCAGTACATATGACAGACAGAGGCACAGGTAGGACACCCCAGTGTGTAAGGAGACAGAAGGACAAGGTAGAACACCCCAGTATCTTTAGAGACAGGAGGCCCAGGTAGGACACCCCAGTGTCTAAGGAGATGCTTTGTGACATGGTCCTTCAGCAGCACATCCTGTTGCTTATGTATGTCTTGTAGGCCTGTTACCAGCCTACTTTCATTCATATAAAAACTGCACTCCCTGCCTGCTCATGATCCTGAGAAAGTCACTAAACTTCTCTAAGCTTCACTCTCTCGTCAGCAATGAAGAAACAGCACAGTCCTCACTCACTGGGCACCTGTAACAAAGTGTTTGCTTATATCCAATGTGGATTTACAGAAGCACCATCCAAGTATTGGCTGTTGTCATTCAATAAACATTAGCTACATGGAATGAGGACATACATAGTCCCAGCCTGAAACTCCACATTACATGCCAGAATGACAACCTCAAAGCATTGCTCAAAACAAATAGTTAAGCAAATGGGAGGTCTATGTTGGCACACACCACAAGAGTTATTTTTAAATCATCAATTCTAAAATTGATCTTCATTTTCAGTGCAACCCTACATCAAAAACGTTACCTGACTTTTGAAACAACCCAAATAACCAAAATACAAATTTTGAAAGAAAGAGTACTTTCATAGCCTGATTTCAAGACTTAGTACAAAGAAATAATAACAACAACACTTTTAAAGGCAGTAAGATATGATAGCATGAGAAACAAAGCCACACGTGCCAATAACTTACAGGAGTGTTCACAGGAGCTGCACTCAAAACAACCCCAACCTGAAGAAACCCAAATGCCCATCACCAGAAAAGCAGGTAAACATACTGCAACCACACACGATGCGAGCCACCCGGAACCAGCTAAGTGGTCCTTTAGAACATAATCCTACATAAGCCTCACGGTGGGTCACAAAAGCTTGTGACCCTTGTGCATAGTTGCTCTGGAAAGATTCCATAAATCTTATGTTCCAGTAAAATACTTTTGGTTACTCTAAAACCAAAAATTTAAAAGCAGTAACAGGGAATCTGTTGGCTTGCTTGTAAATAACCATGAAGTTATCTCAAGCTTACCAGGTTCTTTAAAAAAGTAGAAAGAAAAGGAAAAATACTAAAGAGATTTAAGATAAAAGAGTTTCTTTGTCGTCCAATATGTAATGGTTCTAATTCTTCTCCTAATGGTCATAAAGAAACTGTTCCTCAAAGCTTGATCGGGAGCAGGAAGCTCGGGAGCAGGAAGTTCACAGAGACAACTGTGTCCTCAGGGGAGTGCAGTTACCTGGTTAATTCTCCTGAGGAAAGATGTTTTTCTTCTTCAGTTCCAGGAAAACAATAAATATTTTGCTTGATTTATAGTGTTCTGCATAATTTTTTTAAATGAACCTCCATGTTGACTCTTAATTTAAAAAACAAAATGTGTAAGCATGCGAAACTCATGCTGTGGAAGAACTGAGTGGCTCGGTGTGTCAGCCTGCCCTCCTGGGTTCAATCTGTAGGGCTCACATGGTGACAGGACAAAACTGATTCTCCCAAGTTGTCCCCTGACCTCCATACGCATACTAGGGGCCCTCATTCCCACATATGCATCACACACAAAAAATTAAATAAAGAATGTTTAATGCTGACAGGAGCCTGATATAGCTGTCTCCTGAGAGGCTCTGCCACAGCCTGACAAATACAGAGGCAGATGCTTTCAACCAACCATTGGACTGAGAATGGGGTCCCCAATGGAGGAGTTAAGAAAAAGAACTGAAGGAGCTGAAGGGGTTTTCAACACCACAGAAAGAACAACAATATCAACCAAGCATACCCACCAGAGTTCCCAGGGACTAAACTACCAACCAAGGAGTACACATGGAGGGACCCATTGCTCCAGCAGCATATGTAGCAGAGGACGGCCTTATCAGGCATCAACAGGAGGAGAGGTCCTTGGTCCTGTGAAGGCTCAATGCCCCAGTGTAGGGGAATGCCAGGGTGTACATTTGAAATGTACATAAAGAAAATATCCAATTAAAAAAAAAAGAATGTTTAAAACAAAAATCCCCCAGGCTGTGAGCACTGCTCGACAGCAGGCTCTCACCGTGTGAGACCCCAGGCTTCATCCCCTGCTTTGGCAACAACCAAAACAAAACAGAAAGTCCTGCTCACTTTGTAAAGCCCACACTTATAACGAGAAGAAAGTCAGTGAGCACAGGTAACAGGCAGCGTGGGTCAGTCTCTGCATCTAATATTTTAAATCTGCGTCTGAGCAACTTTGTAAGAATACAGTTATGCTCAGGACTTTCAGTTAGTGCCACAGACATTCACACCCCCAGGCCTTGCTTCCACCTCAACGTCCTCTCCTTTCTGGACTGTTCCTATCCTGCACCACCTGAGCCATAGCAATCTGTCTTCTGAACCCCACAGCTCGTCTGTGGTGCCTGTGGAACTATATTATACTATACTGTTCTATACTATACCATACCATAGTCCTAGACTACTGCACCTATTTAAGCACAATAGACTCCATTTTATGGTAAGTAGAAAGAGGAAGCCCAGAACTTTCCCTTGAATACCTTATAGTGCCAAGTGCCTAGAACTACACGCCCACTATACGGGGTGACTAAAACACAGAGGAGAACATCCTGGAGAGATGACTCAGTGTCCAAGAGCACTGGCTGCTCTTGCAGAGGGTCTAGGTTCAGGTCCCAGCACCCACATGGTCGCTCACTATAGCTTCCGTTCCAGGGGATTCAACTACCTCTTCTGGCCTCTGCCTGTACCAAGCACATGTGTAGTACACACACCTACAGGTAAAACACTAATACATATAAAATGAAAATAAATAAATCTAGGGGTGGACCTCTATCGATGTGGGGAACTGCACAAGACACTGTCTTAGTTGAAATGAAGAAACCAGGACCAGTGCTAGGAACCTGCTCTCTGTCTAGTAAGAGGCAAAGCTCTATTCACAGACTGATACAATCCTGGTGTGAAAGTGAGCAGTTTCAGGAAGCTGGTATGACAGGCACCTCGTGCCTGTTAAATAGTTGATTTTATAAGCTGTGTATTAAGAAATCAGAGATTGCAAATGACCAAAGAGGTCTCAAGATTGGCATAGGAAGAGTCTCATTTCCTTATACTGCTTTGAAAAGAAACGCTACTTACACCCCATGTACACAACACTCTGACTCACACACAGGGAAGGCAGACTTCTCCCTACTCTTCATGAACTTGGTCTTCTTGATGTCTTGAGAGACTTGCTCAACCCAGCATCTCAGTTCCATTGGTCTGACTCTGCATCACCTGCAAATGCTGCCAGCCCCTTACATACCCCAAGCTCAGCTTACCCCAATCTCTTCTCTCAGGTTTGTCAGAGCCAGCTTCCTAGGTGCTTTCTGAATATTCACTGCACAATTATTACTCTTTCCATCCATACCTCTCTTCTTCAAAATTTAACACTAGCAACTGAGTTCATCTATGACACTTTCTTCTTTCTGGTTTAAGCAGAACTGGTCCCAAAGCCCAAAACTGCTATTGCTTTGCAACAGAAACTTTATCAAGCTTCTAAACTTCCTTGAATCTGCTTCCTCATCATGAACTTGTACAAAATGCCCAGCATACATACAAGTACTGCACATAAGACATGCACATAAGCACTGCACATAAGACACACACACAAGCACTGCATATAAGACACGAACACAAGCTCTGCATATAAAACATGCACACAAGCTCTGCATATAAGATATGCACACAAGCACTGCATATAAGACATGCACACAAGCACTGCATATAAGATATGCACACAAGCACTGCATATAAGACACACACACAAACACTGCATATAAGAGACACACACGAGCACTGCATATAAGACATGCAAACAAGCACTGCATATAAGACATGCACACAAGTGCTCCACATAAACACTTATATTGGGTTATTCTCACTTCCCAGGATAAACAAGTTTTCAAAACTTAAGCTGAGGCAACAAAATTTAAGAAAAACAGTACTAAATTTGGGACGGTGAACTTACATAAACTGCCTCACATCACACTTTGCTCAGCTCCTCAGGAGCTGTGTAGTTAGGAATGCCACACAAGGACCTCATTCATTCCCCTTCACACTCCACTTGGTTGCCAGGTCAGAATCCCCTGGGACAGGGATTTTAGTTACCTACTAAATAACCATTTAGTTATCTGGGGAGGGGGGACACCTTTGGTAGTCAGAGGACAATTTGCAAGAGTCAGTTCTCTCTTTCCACCACATAGATCCCAGTTATTTAAAACAGTTCTTCAGGCTTGACAGCAAGCACCTTTGCCTTCTGGGCCATCTTGCCAGCCCAACCACCCTCAAGTCAACTCAAGTTAGATCACTTAAGTACACAAGCTTCTCCTTCTGAAAAGGCTCAGAAGCAAAGATCCAAGAGGAGTAGCTTAACAACGAAACCTTCCCAACAGCCTACCTGCCACACAGCAAACCAGTCCCTAAATGAGGCGACATCCCTTCCATTACATAAGCCCCACAACACACCCACTAACATTTTTTAGTGTGTGTTTTCCCTCTGGAACATGCCAGCCCACTTCTGCAAATTTCATGCTAAGAGAAAGTCCAAATGGGACAGAGACTAGGTCATTCATTTAAAGCCACATACCAGTACTCCGCCCCAGAACGGCTGGTGGAGCCTGTCATCCCTTATGAAGCCACCACCCCAGTCTACCAGAAGTCCCTTCTCATGCTTAGAGTTCCCATCATCTACATCCTGGGGTTCCTCTCTCCTGTCTGAGGTCCCCAACACCTCCATCCTAGAGTCCTATCTCTTGCCAGGAGTTCCCAGCATCTCCATCCCTGAGTCCGGTATCTGCCTGGAGTTCCAGTGTACTGCCAAGGGTCTTCTGTCAGGCTCCATCCGTCCCTCCATCCCTCCCTACCACTCGCCACACCCAGCCGCAGCCCTGAGCCCGTGCCCCGCCCTGTGTCCCTATCCAGGCACTCACCCGTGCGGTAACCTTATAGACCGTGTAGCCCCTGGGGTGTCGCTGGGGCTCGGTGACAGTGTAGAAGCGGGCCAGGTCGGCACTGTGACCCCAAGGAGAGGTCATTCTCCCTCCGCCCGTGCTTCCGCCAGCTGGGGACCATCGGGCAGCCCCAGCCGCAGCGGACTCCACGCAACACCGAGCACGAGCACCGCACCGCGACGAGGGGGCGGTGGCTCCTGGGGGCCGCCGCATAGATCTGCTTCCGGATCACTACACACACTTCCGGGTCATCCCCGTCATCGTTTGGGATAGGAGTGGCGCCTCTTTGGATTCTCTGTGGGCTGTAACCTCGGACTGCCGTTATGAGCGCCGGGCTCGTCGCTGTGGAGACCTGAGGCACCCCTAAGTCTCCTCGTGCACTAGCTTCGACTTTTACTAGAATTTGCGAGCTGGGGAGAGGTTTGAGCCTCCCGCACTGTGCTCCTGTAGAGTCCTGGGTGATGGACGCAGAGGTACCCGAGCCAAGTGTCTCCTTTCCTTCCCTGCTCAGTTTGTCTGTGTCTTGCCCACAGCAACATCGCAGCGCTCTGACAGACGGGTCCATAGATGAACCCTCTCGCCTGCAGCCTTCTTGACAAACCATAGCTGCACAGCAAGCCCCAACCCTACAAAGAGGTGCACCCCTGGAACACACACCCTCAATAAAATTGCTGAGAGTTTGAGACCAACATGGGTCAAGAAGCGAGTCAACCTGAGCTACATCGGGAGAAACTGTCTCAAGACATACAAAATTCGCTCAGTCACAGGATCCAGGGCAGTCTGCTATACATAACAAGGCTCTCAAAACAAGTTTTGTTTGTTTGTTTTTTAAACACTTCCTAGATTCTTAAATGTGCATCTGTTGCGGGGGTTCGTGGAAGGAGACTCCCAAAGTCTCTACAAAGAGTCTCCAGCCTCTACTGATTGACATCCCCAACCTAGCAAATGTGTGTGTGTGCTTTCTTTTTACTTTTTCTTGATCAAAGCTCTCATTCCCAAAATACTCATTGCAAGGTTTTGTCGTTGTTAGTTCTGCGTGCCTTGCTTCCCTCCCTGTCTTCTAACCCCTAGAACACACAATTAAGGAAGGAAGGGAGGGAGGAAGGAAGGAAGGAAGGAAGGAAGGAAGGAAGGAAGGAAGGAAAGAGAGAGAGGAGAGAGAGACAGAGAGGGCAAGAAGAATTAGAGACATAGTTAGACATAGTTAAGTGGTTAGGATCACTGGTCGCTTTCCCAGAGAAATGGGTGAGGTTCACCCATGACATGCAAGTTGCAGCTCCCAGTGCCTATAACTCTGGTTCTGAGGAATTTGATGCCCTCTTCTGGCTGCTCTAGCACAGGAGCAGTACAGGCAAGACACCTACACACATTTTTTTTTAAATTGGGTTTTTTTGTTTTTTGTTTTTTGTTTTTTTTTTTTTAAGAAAAAGGAAAGCTATACATTAAACACAGCACTGTTGTTCCCTGTGTTTCACCCTTTGGATGGTTTTGTTATTTTAGGCAGTGCTAGGGCTCAGAATCAGCCATGTATGCTTGCTAAGCGTATACTCTGCCCTGACAGATCAAGAAAGCATCAGGAGCAAGGAAGGGCCAAGTTTACTAATAAAGAATCCAATCCATTAACAGAAACTAATTCTAAATATATCTTTACCTAATAACAAACCTTTAAAGTATATGAAGTTAAAACATTGAAAATAAAAGACCAAGTCTACAATAATATCTAAGACTTCAAAACCTATGTCAATATTTTTTTATTACATATGTCTATGTGTCTCTGTGTGTGCTTGTGTGTGGCGTTTTGGGTCTCTCCTTCCACAAAGTGGATTCTAGGAATTGAACTAGAATTGGCAGTAAGTACCTTTACCTACTGAGCCATCTCTCCCCACCAATAATTATTGTTTTTTAATCACAAACAGGACTCTTTATTTGTCACTATTCTGACCAGCAGTGTATATACACTATTCACAGCACTTGGAAGGCAGAGGCAGGTGGGTCTCTGTGAATGTGAGCCCAGCCTGGTCTAAAAAGCAAGACCCAGGATATCCAGGGATACACAGAGAAAAAAACCCTGTCTCAACAACAAAAGCAAAATAAAACAAAAAACACTAACACAAAAGCCCCACCCCAGACATAAAGAAGAGTGTCTCAGTTGCTTTATTTCTGTGAAGAGACACCATGACCAAGGCAAACTCCAGATGAGTTTAGTGGGGCTCACAGTTCAGAGGGCTAAAAACCCATGACTATCATGGTAGGGAGCATGGCAGCAAGCAGACATGGGGCTGAAGCAGTAACTGAGAGATCACATCCTGGCCCACAGGCACAAGCAGAGAGAGAGAGCTAACTGGGAATGGCTTGGGCTCTGGAAACTTCAAAGCCAACTCTAGTGATACACCTTCTCTAAGAAAGCCACACCTCCAAATCCTTCCCAAATAGCTTCACTAACTGGAGACCAGATATTCAAATATATGAGCCTATGGGAACCATTCTAATTCAAATCACCACACCTGGGCGTGGTAGTGAATGCTTTTAATCCTAGACATGGGTTGACCTCTTGAGTTCCAGGCCAGTCAGAGGTACATTGTAAGACCCTGTCTTAGAAAGAAACAAAGAAAAGAAGGAGTAAAAAACAAATAATGAAATTAACATACTTACACATAGTAAAAAACAATGTCTATAAGAAAGCAGAGATGTTACTTGTATTAGACAAAGATTTTAAACAAGCACAGTCAATGGAAGCCATATCTAAATTAACCAAAACTAAAACTGGAACTCTTGGGGCAGTAGTTCATTGCATAAAGGCACTCGCCACCAAGCCTGATCACCTCAGTTCAACCTCAGGGGCCAAAGTGATAGGAGAGAACAGACTCCTGCATGTTGGCCTCTGCCCCCATACCAAACAGGCTATAGCATTCCCACATGCGTGTACAGGCATGTGCGTGTGCACGCACACACACACACATAATTTTTAAATTATTTTATTTTTTAAATATTTATTTATTATATATAAGTACACTGTAACTGTCTTCAGATACACCAAAAAAGGGCATCAGCTCTTATTACAGATGGTTGTGAGCCACCATGTGGTTGCTGGGAATCGAACTCAGGACCTCTGGAAGAGCAGCCAGTGCTCTTAGCCACAGAGCTATCTCTCTATCCCCAAAAAATAATTTTAAACAAAATAAGGTAAGTCACTTGCTTCCAAGCCTGACCACCTTAGTCTGAGCCCCCAAATCAGCATGGTGAAAGACGAGAACCGTGAGCTGTTCGCTTACTTCCATACAGGCCATGGTATACTGGCACACACGCAGAGATAGAGATAGAGATAGAGATAGATAGAACACTTGTTGGTCTTGCAGAGGACCAGATTCAGTTTTTGGCACTCACGTCATGGCTCATGACCATCCTTAATTCCAGTTCCAATGAATCTGACATCCTCTTCTGACCTCTGCAGGTACAAGGCACATATGTGATACACATACATACATACATACATACATACATACATGCAGTCAAATGCTCATAGGTGAATCTAAAACTTTAAATAATTTTAAAAATAAAAGCTTCCTAGAGATCCTTTAAAAGACAGCACAGAGGAAATAAAAACATAAAAAGTAGCATTGGCCAGGCAGTGGTAGTAAACGCCTTTAATCCAGGCACTCAAGAAGCAGAAGCAAGCAAGTCTCTGTGAGTTCAAGATCTGCAATGGTGGTTTGAATAGGCTTGGCCTAGGGAGTGGCACTATTAGGAAGTGTGACTTTGTTGCAGTAGGTGTGGCCTTGTTGAAGAAAGTGTGTCAGTGTAGGGGTGGGCTTTGAGACCCTCCTCCTAGCTGCCTGGAAACAGTCGGTTCCTGGCTTCCTTTTGGATGAAGATGTAGAACTCTCAGCTCCTCCAGTGCCATGCCTGCCTGGATGCTGCCATGCTTTCTCCCATGATAATAATGTACTGAGCCTCTGAACCTGTAAGCCAACCCCAGTTAAATGTTCTTTTTTTATAAGAGCTGCCTTGGTCATGGTGTCTCTTCACAGCAGTAAAACCCTAACTAAAACAGAATCCTAGGGCTGGAGAGATGGCTCAGCAGCTAAAAGCATTGACTGTTCTTCCTAGAGGTCCTAAATTCAATTCCTAGCAATCACATAGTGTCTCACTATCATCTATCATGGGACCCTCTTCTGGTGTGTCTAAAGGTAGCTACAGTGTACTCACATACATAAAAAAAAATCTTTAAAAAAAGAGAGAGAGACAACAGCCTAATTTGCAGAACAAGTTTCAGGACAGCCAGGACTACATAGAGAAACCTTGTCTCAAACAACAACGAAGTATCATAGTTTCAATGATAACCAAAGTAACAGTTTCCATACATACAGAGTAGTGAGATTTTCATATTTTTATACCTAAGAATAGGTGTTGTCCTATTATACAGTAATCTATTTTGAATTATTAATACAAAGTTCTCACAGTTACAGAATCATACAAACTTGTTTGTAGCATTCATATGTAATTACAGTGCATAAAATCACTCTTGTCTTTTTGGTCTTATAAAAAATGATTTGGGTGATGTGTGGAATGTAATGAAAAGCTAAAACAATTAGGGTAAAGAAGAATTTTAAGGTGTCCCTCAACTCACCTTACTGAGTCACCCAGACTCTGCACACTTTCCACCTCCAAATCCTGAGAAGAATTTCAGGATAGCCTAGCGTGTCTCGGTCGGTAAAAATAGCCAAGGTTGTCATGGTGATGTAGGGTTTTTTTTACTCTCACAGAGCCTCACAGTCTGGCCCAATAGCTTCCTGGTTCTCTTAGAAGAAGTGTCTCACTGTATTGCCAGATTATCCTGAACTACCTGCTGATCTAAGTGTGAACCACGGTGATCTTGAACTCACTCTACAACTCAAAGTAACCTTGAACTCTTGACCCTCCTGCTGGTACCTCCCAGTGTGTGGAAACACACCCAGCTTCAAACTTGACCTTTCCAGTCACTACTGAGATTTAGAATAAGAAGTGTATATATTTGGTTCTTGTACCTGTTTCCCATTACACCGTGTGACTTATAAGAAAATTACATATGGTTTCGGTGATTTTTTTTTTCTGATACATAGATGCTGAAACATATGGAATCTATTACATGCCAAATATCTTTTGTCTGTGATAATAACATAATTTGTGTCTAGGGTCTTGCACGGAGGGACCTAAGTAGCAAGGGAAAACAACCACATGATTAGAGGGTTAGCACTTTTGGGCCATGATCAAGCTTCATGATGAAACCAATTATGTAATATATAATATATAACATAAGAAAGTCTCCCTTCTCAAGAATTATCTCTGGGTAAAGCCTAGGCAAAATCTAACCACTTCCTAAGGTCCCAACAATAAACTTAATTTTGATTCTACCAGAGTTCTCCCTAAGGAACCAATGACTTCATTGAGCTTATTTATAGGGCCACTGAGCCCAAAAAAGTTACCGCATGTCACCCAACATGGATGAGAGCTTTCTGATGACCTCAGTGATGCAGCTGCCTTCCCTCCTTTCTCTGGCCTACATACTCTAACCTCACCCTAAAGCAGACTTGCATACAACTGGCTTGGAGCCATGGCTGCATGCTTAGGTCAGAGTCTCATGCCATCCTCTTCCTTCTACGGTGGAACCGGTAGTCAACAAGCACATCTATGAAGATCTTTTACAAGCAGGGTCAGCTGAACTCACAAAGATGGCAGCCGTTTGGTTCAGAGGATAGTGATGTACAGCATCTCCATTCACACAAACAAAGGGAGGATTGGTTGAAGAGCCTCTAGATCAGTGAGTGCAGGGGGGTCACTGGAGGAGGACAGGCAGGAGGGTCTGTAGTAACCAGTATCCCCATATTAATAAGAAAATAGCTTTTGAACAAGTGCCCAGAGTTCTGATCAGAATAAATGTAATTTCATGTGCACAATTTCCCTTTTTGTTTTGAGACCTCACTATGTACACCAGACTGTCCTGGAATTCACAGAGATCTGCTTACTTCTGCCTCTTAAGGAAATGGATCAAAGGCATGCACCAGTATACCTACCCTAGATCTACACACACACACATACACGTATAAATATATGTGTGTGTACATATGTATGTGTACATGGATGTACATACACATATACATAGAGATATACATATATACATATATTGTATGTACATATGTGTGTACATGGATGCGCTTACACATATACATATATATATACATATATATATGCATATTATGGCTGTAGGGTGTCTGCCTTAGGAGCTAGTGTAGAGACATAACCTGTAATCCTAGCACTAGGAAGACAGACAAGATATGGAATAGCAAATTCAAGGCCAGCTTAGGTTTCATAGTAAGTTCTGAACTGAAGAACAAACCCTTGTCTCAAAAAGCAAAGGGGAGAAAGGATGAGAAGGAAGAGAAAGGAGGTAAACATTATTAGAAATAGAACTGAGATGTAGAGCAACAGGAATTTCTATACCCTCCTAGTGAATGGACGGCGAATGTGAAGAACACCTGAATAGTGTGTCATGAGCATAATCTTGTATTCACTGTCATTGGCAGCTGTACCCTTGGGAACAGACAAAGAAACACCAAAACTACGAGCGATGTTGCTAAAAGGCCTTGAAGACAAGCAAAAGCTGCAAACAACACAAATGTGTAAGAAAAAAGTAAAGGGTTAGTAGTGTGTTATTGTGGAATGCTACATACCAGGAAATAAAACAATATAAACATGAACAACATAAACATGAGCAAAACTTTTTTTTCTAGGCAAGACTGGAACTAAAGGCATCGGCCATCATTGCCCAGGTAAAACCTTATGATCTTTAATTGCATGTGTGCGCGCATGTGCTTGTGTGTGTTTGTGTGTACCCGGTGTGCATGTCTGCACTTACCCACAGAATACATGCTTCCTCCATTGGAAGCCTTGCCTGGTTACAGGAATGGCTGCTTCAGGCTCCATATCCCCCATTGCTAAGAGTATTAGCCATGGTCACCTTCATAGATTCCTAGGAGTGTTCACTGCCCTAGGTTTCTATCTTGTTTCAGAGGTGCTTCCCACACCTTCCAGCTGTCTCTCCGAGTACTCTCTCCTCTGCCCTCCGCACACCTGATCCCTTCTATTCCTGTCCCCATCCCCTGTCCACCCAGGATGTCTATTCTATTTCTCCTTCTCAGTGAGATTCACGTATACAAACTCTTCCTTGAGGCCTCCTTGTTACTGAGCATCTTTGGGTCTGTGTATTGTCACATGGTTATCCTTTACTTTAAGGCTAATATCTACTTATCAGTGAGTACATCCCATGTTTGTCTTTCTGGGTCTGAGTGACCTCACTCAGGATGAGCTTTTCTAGTTCTACCTATTTGCCTGCTGGAAAAGTTCATGATGTCGTTGTATCTAATGTCTAAGTCATACTCCATTGCCTAAATACACATGTTCTTCATCCATTCTTCAGCTGAGGGATGTCAAGCTTGTTTCTAGTCTATGGCTATTATGAATAAAGCTGAAGAACATAGTTGAGCAGGGGCTATCCCAAAAGCTGTTGCCTGTCCGTGGGATACATTCTTCTAGCTGGACTGCCTTGTCTGGCTTCAGTGGGAGAGGATAAGCCTAGCCTCACAGAGACTTGATGTGCCAGGGGTTAAGGGGGAAGGATTGTGGGAGGGGATGACCAGGATGTAAAATAAATAAATAAACAAACAAACAAATAAATAAATAAATTTTTAAAAATGATTTTAAGGCATCAACCCTAACACTTCACTTGGGGGAAAAAAATTCTTTGCACACAATCCACTGAGCAGCTACGCCAGCAGGATGTAACTGAAGCTGGGAAGAAGGGAAAAGAATGTTAGTGAGATTCCAAGGAATTTTAAGGCAAATAAGGAGTTCTGTGGTTTGAGCCCCGTTGATGGATTCTCCTGACCTTGGATTTAGGAAGCAGATGAGGACATGAGTGACCTGACACCAGACAGCATTCATCCAGGGCCTCATTATTCCCTTACTGCTACCATGTTGGAGAAATCCTACTCAGTCCTTCCCAGAGTTCTATTCGAAAGTTTATGATTGTCCCTCTGACTCCTGTCCCCACCCCCATCCCTCTGTTTTCCTTGTGGAACTCAGTCCCTGTGATCTGAATGCACTATACACACGTGCCTCCCAAACCCTGAGCACTTTTTTTCTTGTATGCAATTGACAGAGTGGGGCAACCTACTCGTGGAAAGAAGGGTCTCTCTACTGCAACAATCTCAAACTGCAATAATCCTAGAGAAGGAAAGAGTGTTGCTCCTTTCTGAACAGGGGCAACCTCCATTCACCAGACCGGGGTAAGACCAGTGTATCTCGGCCTTGAGGTGCTTGACGTATGCTTGCTCATCTCCACTCAGGATGTCATCGTTGCCCGAAACTACACTTCCATTTCTCAGTTCGGCCTCAACCTTACTTGGTGCTGGAAAGGGGCAGCTTTGGGTCTCCAGATCATAGACCCAGAACAGTTACAGAATTGGCTTCTATTGAAACAGACTCTCTTAGTCTGCCTTTGGCCCTGAGTATATCCAGGAACTCAGGACATATTTGGTTAAATCTGTCAATTGCAGCTCATGGGTCAGCTGGCCCAGCTTTGCTTCAGGACAGGCAGGGAAAGTGTATTATTACCATAGAAACTGACCTTGGTGATCTGTGAGCACTGGCTCGGGGCAGGTGAGAGAAAACTGGGACTGAGAGTCCCCCATCCTACGAGACCCCAATTCCAGGGTTTGCAGGGTGTCTCTAACTCTCTCAAGGAGAACCGCAAGAGGCTCGAGTAAGTAATAAATGATGTAAACATATAACACTCAGGCTCAGATATTTGAGCTCACAAATATTCAGGCAGTGGGGCAGGTAATTAGAGTCTGACCGTGAGAGGTCACCGAAAGCGATGCTCGGGGTCTCCAAGGGCTTCTTCAAACACCTGGGGAGAGGACAGATGATTGGTTTCTGGCAAATGGTGTTGAAGAGGGTTGGTGGGGTTAGCAGGGAGGCAGATGACACTTCTCTGAAACTTGGTCCGACTATACAATGGAGTCAGCCTCCCAGGACATGGCCTTCTGCTGTCTGTTCCCACAGCTAATTCATGGCATTATAGTGTGAGGCCTGTGGGTATCAGCATGGGCATGATTCAGGGCATGGCAGAAAACTACAGCAATGGCCGTATCGGGCTACCATGGTGCATGTAAGGACTACTTACCCCAAACAAGGTTATGCAACATCCTAGAGGTGTCCCTAAGACTTCCCTGACCTATTCCTCACAAAGGCCATGTTTCTGCCTTCATCTTGAACCCCAGTAGTGCAAATTTCTCATCTATTCACCCCTGTTCACACATGAGCCAATAGAGGCATCCTGTGCCTGCTCACACATACCTCAGCACAGAGCTCATCTGCTCAGACATGCTAAGGCTCTAACACCGATAAGTTTACAGTGGCCGGACCATCAGGAACCCACTAATATGTGGGGACAAAGATGTGTTCTCTATGTTCTCTCCTCCCTCGGCAGCCTCTGTCTTGCCAGCTGCAGGACTGTAGATGGTACCTCACCTGTCACTGTTAATCGTTTTCAGGGAGAATGATCCTGGACAAGCATGAGAACAAAGACACCATAAACGACAAGGAACATAGAACGTCTTCTCCCCCACAGGGAGCTGTGAGAACCAGATGACTCCTGGGGAGACTCAGTTTACCAGCCTGGATCATCCTGGGGTTTTGTTTATTTTTGTCTAGACATGGTTTTTCTGTGTGCCTTTAGCAGTCCTGAAACTTGCTCTATAGATCAGGTCTGTCTGCCTCTGCCTCGCAAATGCTGGGATTAAAGGCCTGGCATGGGTCACCCCTACCTGGCTGTGTCACCACTATCTGGCTTCCATTGGTTTTAAAGTGGTAATTCTCCTCTCTGGGATATGAAACCTCTCCAAAGCACCCTCCTTCCCAAAGGCCATATCCTATTCCAACCACAGTTAGGGTGAATACATCTGACTGGGAAGGGATCACCAGGAAGCCTGAAGGCTCAGCCTATGATTTGATGATGGATAGACTGCTCAACTCTCTAGGACTGCTGTGGTAAAGTTATTCGGGGATTTCTACCTCACCCTTGATCATTCAGTTTCCAAATAAAAGACATAAAGCTATTATGTTTATAATAAGCCTTAAAGCACCACAGCTGGGCCGATACCAGCCCTCTTTGCTTTTTCTCTACTTCCCTATCAATAATCCCAAATATAACGTGTTCCGTCTGTGCCAATCCTCCTGGCCAAACTCAAGGCCATGTTTTCATGATTCACCTACCCTATGGTGTCTTCTCCTCTCTCCCTCTCTCCTCTTCTCCTTGTGGTCTCTCCTCAAGCCCCCAAACCCAGGAACCAAAGTCCCACCTACCTCTCTTCTACCCTGGTATTGGTAGTTGGCATCTTTATTCAATCAATGATTTTAAATTAAGGAGCAAGCTTACAGAGCATCATTTGGAGTATGTGAGGATTTCCTCATCCCTGGGGAGCAACCAGACCTTAAGGGTCAGTCAAAGCCTCCATTCCTCTCATTGCATCATGGCGAGACTCTTGCAAGCATCCACCTGACTAGGCTCACCATTGTCCCACACAATCCCAACTTCTGTTGGAAACAAAAGTTAAAAACCAGAAATAAAACAGAAACTAAAACAATAAACAATAAAAGCATCCTAGAGTTGAAATCCCGGCCAGAATATTTGTCTTCAAGGTTAGCAAAGATGCATATTCATTTATTTTATGTTTCACATTTATTTTTTATTTTTTGAGTCAGGCTCTTGTGTAGCCCAGCTAGGAAGCTAGGATGGGTCTGAGTGGTGGATTTGCAGGGGTGAGTCCTTGTGCCCAATTTGTGGAGTTTGGATACTGTTACCCCACCAGCTGAAGCACATCCCAGCATTTCTGCTGACGTGGCTGGGGCCCCTGGTGCTGCTGTGTAAGAGCTCTGTAGTCATGGTCTTCTAAGAACAGAAGCCACCAAGCCCTGTCTCCAGGTCATTTTAAGTTATTAATCAGCTCCTTGATTCATTACATATGTAATTTGGTTTTCTAAGACTAGCCTGGAAGTCAATATGTCTGTCTGAAGACATTTTTACCTAACCTCTTCAGACACTGGTGGGGAGGGGAGGTTGGGGGGGGGGTGGGATTAGAAGCCTGCACCACACAAGTGTCTCTCTTTTGGAGGTGATGCCTTACTATGTACATAGACTGGTCTCTAAATCATTCTGCAGGGAAGTCCTCCTACCTCAGATTCCCGATGGGTAAAGGGACTGGTGTAAACTACCGAGACATTTCTGAAGTCCTTTTATTAACACCTATTGAACAGTCTCTGTTTTTCTGAGGCATAGTCTCTTGTAGTGCAGGCTGACCTGGGACGTGCTAAGTGGCCTGTGTAGCCCTCTTTCCAGATGCTCTCAGGCAGGACTCTTAAAACCCACCAAGGTATTGTGAGCAAGCAGCATTGTGGGAGAGCAGGAAACACACACAGGAAGAGCAGTAGGGAAGGTCAATGAAAATGAAAGTCTTAGTTAGGATGTTCATTGCTGTGAAGGAATACCACCATGGCAGCTGCTCTGGAGGACAACATTTAACTGGGGCTGGCTTACAGGTTCAGAGGTTCAGTCCAGTATCATCAAGGCAGGAGCACGGCAGCATCCAGGCAGGCGTGGCACTGGAGGAGCTGAGAGCTCTACATCTTGTTCCAAAGGCAAACAGAAGACTGCTTTGAGGCAGTTAGGGGGAGGGTCTCAAAGCCCATCCAAACAGTGACACACTTCCTCCAACAAGGCCACACTTCCTAATAGTGACATTCCCTGGGCCATATTCAAACCACCACAAAGAACAAAGTTAATTACAGATATTTATGAAAATGCCATAATGACCCCCTTCCATATGTTAACTTTGTTGTTGTTTTGGCTTTTTATTTTTATTTTTATTTTTGAACTTGGTTTCTCTGTTTATCCTGGCCATTCCTATAGTCCTGGAACTTGCTCTATTAGACCAATCTGAACTTATACTCAGAGGTCCACATGCCTCTGCCTCCTGAGTGCTGGGTTTAAAGGCATTTAGCACCATGCCTAAATGAAGATTTTTTTCTTAATGATTCTTCTCTCCAATTTTCTTCTCTCCTTCTGTCTTCCTTCTTTCACTTTTTCTGTTTTTCTCTCTTCTCTTCTTTTTTTAAATGTGTACACTTTTTTCTCGTATATTACACTAATGCACAATATAGTACTTAAGGGACACAGAAGCCAGAGAAAGGTTATAATTCCCTAGAAACTGAAGGTAGAGATGTTTGGAAGCTGGCAATTAAAACAGGGTCCCCCAAATTCAGATTATAGTTTATATAACAAAATTAAGTTTGGCTTATTATTTTGGGGTGTGCATCCATGTAAGTATGCCATGGCACACCCACGGAAGTCAAGGGGAAACTTTACAAAATTAGTACCCTCCTTCTAGAGATTGAAGTCAGGTCCTGATGCTGTTCCAGGCAGCAACTTTACCTGCTGAGCCATTAGAAAGGTTCTCCATATTGTTGTGATTGTGATTGTTGACTGCAGTTCACCATATCTTAAAAAAAAAAACAATGGAAGGGGCTGGGGTATGGCTCAGTGGTAGAGCCCATACCTGGACGTACCAAGTTCCATACCGAATACCACATGCAGACCTAAATAACAGAGATATGCTTATATAAAAAAAGAAATTAAAAAGTGGAAAAGCAAAAGGCAGACAGCAGAGGTACCGTATGATGATGTATGGGAGACTCCAGTCTTTAATTTTCTAATAAAGCAGCCTCAGTAACCCAACATGAACCAAGCAAGGATTTAGTGTGTTTATGTTTTACTGAGATTTAGAGCTCTTGTTAGCCTAGAAGGGTCAAGGATACATAGCCTTGATCTCCCCCTGCTGGGCTCACAAGTATGCTCTGCTAAGCCTGGCTCAGGGCTGTGGAGCCAGCCAAGGCTTGCTGCATCCTAGGTAATCACTCAGCCTTATCCCAGTACCCACACAGTGATTCCAGTATCTGCTTCTACATGCTCCAGCACTTCATAGAAAAGGAGATTGAAAGGAGCCAAGTGGGTAGTTCTTACTCTTTTTTTTTTTTTTTTCTGTTTTGTTTTCTGACACTGTGGCTTGCCATATAGCCCACACCTGTCTTGAAGTCTAGAACATCTTGTCTCTGTGTCCAAAGTATTGGTGCTCTCCTAACCACAGTGACACACATACACACACACACACACACACACACACACAGAGAGAGAGAGAGAGAGAGAGAGAGAGAGAGACAGAGAGAGAGACAGAGACAGAGAGAGAGAGAGAGACAGACAGAGACAGAGAGAGATAGAGAGACAGAAAGAGACAGAGAGAGACAGACAGACAGACAGACAGACAGACAGACAGACAGAGAGATTGATTCTGTGGTTTTGGTTAGCTGGTGCTGAAGAATCAGCTGTGATTAACAAGATACCAGAACTACTAAAGCAAAACCTTTGCATTTGATGCTGGTTGGCTGTAGCTAAGAAATTAGTGGTGATTAAGAAGAGACCAGCATCATTGAAGTGAAATCTTCTGGGAAGTGTTTTCTGAGAGCACAAAGAGGCTGTGTTCTAGAAATAGCCAAGGTGTACCTCATGCTGTGGCTGGACTTGGTAATGTGCAAGAGTCACCCAGGTGGTACTGGTTTTAAAAGCATGAAAGGGTCATGGAGAGCAGCTGAGGTTCAGCTGTGAAAGAACATAAAAGGCTATTGGTGAAGGTGCAGCCTCAGCTGCAGTTCATGACCCAGGACTTATGGGGTCATGCAAAGGAGTTGAGGCTTGGCACCATGAAGAGAGCCTATGAGAGCCTATTGGTGGAACCTAGTTGTAGTGGAAGATTCAGTGTTTTGGGGATGCCAGTGCCATGATATGACCACCAAGAACAGCAGCAGAAGTGGAGTACAGGCAGCTGGAGCCCAGTAGACAAGGTGTGTGCTACAAGGGGCAGAGCTGGAGAAGTGACCCAAGCCCTTGGAGGAGCCCAGAAGATCATGAGTGAATTCCAGACATTGGATGGTTAGAGTTTGATTTTGATTTTGCTTGTGACTATGCCGTGATATTTTTTTCTCTCTTGAAGTAAGAAAGTATTTTAGTGGAGCCCACAGTTAAGAGACTTTGAACTGTAAAAAGACATAGAATTTCCAAAGAGAGTGGATATTTTAAAGGGATTAAAATTTTATTATGTAAGAGCCTTTAAGAAGCTATTGGTGAAGCCTAGTTGCTGCGGAAGACAGCTTCCCCAAAATCTAAGTAACATTAAAGTCCCACTGTCTTTACAAATTCATAGAGAAAGAAGCCTCCCTTGAGGAAAAGCCTTTATGAGATTCAGCTGTAAGGTATTTTCTCAATTAGAGATTGATGGGTGAGGACCAGGGCCCAGCCCATTGTGGGTGGTGCTATCCCTGAGCTGGTAGACCTGGGTTCTATAAGAAAGCAAGCTGAGTAAGCCAAGGGAAGCAAGCCAGTAAGTAACATCCCTCCATGGCCTCTGCATCAGCTCCTGCTTCCTGACCTGCTTGGGTTCCAGTCCTCACTTCCTTTGGTGATGAACAGCAATGTGGAAGTGTAAGCTGAATAAACCCTTTCCTCTCCAACTTGCTTCTTGATCATGATATTGTGTGCAGGAATAGGAACCCTGACTAAGATAGTTCTCTTTGTGGCTGTCCTTGAACTTAGAGACCCACCTGAACCTGCCTCCCAAGTGCTGGGATTAAAGAAGTGGGCCACACTGCCCTACCGTGGACCTCTTAAACAATGACAAATTTAACCTTTAAACATAATGCTCATTTCTTTAAACTCAGCATCACAGAGAGAGCTTTCTTCCTCCAAAGCAGCTCCGCCTTCATCTCCATTTTTGTTGTTGTTTATGCTTCTGTTTTCTTCAGACAGGAGTTTCCTCTGTTGTCTATGTTGACCCTGTACTGGCCATTTGGCTCAGGTGGGTTGGAATTTAAAATCCTTGTGCTTCTGTATCCTGAATCCGGGCATGACAAGACTGTGCCTTAAAGCCCGGTCCCAAGCTCCTAATTTCTTGCTGAGCTAACCAAACATGAGCACTTTTTTCATGGCTCACTTCCGATTAATATTTCTGGCTTTTAAAGGAAATTTTTAGGGTTTTATTTTACCTGGATGTGGAGCACAATTCTTTGTCCCTGCAGAGGCAGGCAAATCTCTGTGCGTTGGCGTACAGCCTGGTCTACATAAATACGTTTCAGGTCAGGCAGGGTTGCACAGGGACAGATTTTTCAAAACCAATCCAAACAACAAACAACGAGTTCATTTTATTTCATGTGTGTGAGTATTTTACCTGCGCTTGTATATTTGTACCACCTGTGTGCCTGATGCATTAGGAAGTCAGAAAAATTAGGATCCATAAAACTGGAAATAAGGTTGGTTTGGAACACTGTGTGGATGTTCTGAATGGGGACTTAGGAATCAGATCAAAACCAAAAGCCAGTTGTAGGCAAAGTTGTGCCAAACTCCAAAGGTTTTAGACACTTAAGCACAGGTGAGTCATGGATATACATACAATTTCTGCATCTGGGAAGGCAGAAAGATTCTGATGTCCAAGGTCACCCTCAGCTACATGGCCTTTTAAAGGCTAGCCTGGGGCACTTGATAACCTGTCTCATTACAAAACTAAACACAAAAAATTATAGACGCATGCAAGCAAAAATAACTCAGGGAAACTTAGAATCCAAAGGCTAGGCTAGGGTCACTGCCTGACCTCTGGAGGTTGGTCACTCTATGCTGACACCCTTGAGTCTACTTAGAAGCCACCTGTGGGTAATTTAAGGTCTCTCTCTCCCTCTCCCCACCCCCACATGTTCCAGTTCTTGGTTGTGAGCCAGACACAGTGAGACAATATGAAGTTAAGGGTATATTATCACTGTGGGAAGCCAGCATCATTCACAGTGTGAGTTCCATATATATATATACTTCCTACTCATAAAAGTAGGAACAATCTACTATAGGACCATGCCTATAACTCAGCACTCAGTAGGCTGAGGCAGGCAGGCAAGTTTCCATGTATTTGCAAATAGCCTATGGCAGTACCTACACCAGTCATGCATGCAGACTAAATGCTCATAAATAGACATACCTCAAAAATATTTCCAGTTATGCATTGGTGGTATATGCCTTTCATCCTACCCTTTCAGCTCTTGGGAGGCAGAGATAGAGCTCTGAGTTCAGGCCAGCCTTTCCTATATGTGAATGCCCTTGCAGACCATAGGCATTGGATCCCCTGGAGCTAGAATTACAGGCAGTTGTGAGCTGCCTGATATGAATGCTGGGAATTGGACACGGATGCTCTGGAAGAGCAGAGAGCATTCTTAACTGTTGAGTCATCTCCAGCTCCTTATTTTTTGCTTTTTGAAGTTGAGCTTACTAGCCAAGTATCCCACCATGGACCTAAATTCCTAGCTCTAGTGTGGCTAAATCTTAAAATAAAGCATTGAGAGTGTAAAGTAACTTGTAGAAAGATGCAGCATGTGATATCATTTTTATAGTGTTAAACTGTTGCTGTGTGTGTGTGTGTGTGTGTGTGTGTGTGTGTGTGTATCTCACATTCCTGATATATTGGGGGGAGGATGGGGGTGAAAAGCCCCAAAATTGATCATGACTGTAGCTCAAGAACTGGCTTGTTCACGAGGATGCCAAGCGCTTCAACTATAGTTGTAATCTTTCCTTTCTTTTTCCTTTATTCGTTTAACATATTCTGCTGAGAATGTGCACCCTCTTGCCAGAAGAGGGCAGTTCGTGCATAAGGGGTAGGACCATGTACTGAAGTTTGAGGGATGCATCCCTGAAGACTTTCTCTTTCTACAGCCATCAGTGGCTCCTCATCCAGATGTGAGAGTTTATGACATCCTTCCCATCCATGTTAGACTTTTGTGTCCAACTGTCTGACTGTACGTGGAAAATACTGTTTCCCTGTAGTCAGTGCTGCCTCTGCCTTGTAAGCTTTTTGAGCTCTCTTGCAATAGTCCATGAGCCTTGGGAAGATGTCTTGATAAAAATGCACCCCCCACTTTGTGGCTGAGCACTCTGCAATGAACTTCTTCTCTGTTTTGTTTTATGTGAAGGTGTCTTGCCTGCACAGATGTCTGTGCACTATACATCCCTGGGTGTGTGCAGAGGCCAGAAGAGAGCATCAACTAAAATCACAGATGGTTGTGAGCCAGCCAGTGGGTGCTGGGAACTGAACCGAGGTCTTCTGGAAAGGCCGCCAGTTCTCTTAACAGCTGAGCAATCTCTTCAGACTCTCAGAGACCTCTTTAAGACAGGTTTTTGATGTGGCTCAGCCTGGTCTCAAATTCCAAGGCTCCTGCCCCAGCTGTCTGAATGTTGAGATGACAGCATATGTGAATAGACTGGCTTAACAAACTGAGTGACTAAGGGGAGCATCCGTTTAAGGGGAGCATCCGTTTAAGGGGAGAGAAATAATGTCTGAGCTGAGAACTTTCAGCTTGAACATGAATGCAAAATTGGTGTTTTGTTTGTTACAGAGACAAAGAGCTCTCCCGCCCTTATGATAACCACTATGTTGCCATCAGTTTTCTAGAAGGTAACTAATCTCTCTGGGGTTCTACAGCAGACAACTCTCAAGGTATCTTTCATAATCAAGTAACCCTCAGACTCATTGAAAGAATGCATCTTGACAGGTGGTAGTGCATGCCTTTAATCCCAGCACTCTGGAGGCAGAGACAGGTGGATCTCTGAGTTCCAGGTCAGCCTGGTCTACAGAGTGAGTTCTAGGACAGCCAGAGCTACATAGAAACCCTGTCTCAAAGGGTTCAAGAAAGGGAGAAAGGGAGGGAGGGAGGGAAGGAGGGACTTAGCTAGCTAGTTTAATTCCGTTTTCTTGTTTCAAAGTGCCACATTTTTCTTTATACAACAGACAGAGGAGCTAAGGTGTGATCAGAGGACTCTGGTGATTGGCAGGTCTTCCTTACATCTGGCCCAATTAATAATCCAATCAGTGATGCTTTGTGTAGTCTGCCATAGGTTGTGACTTCAGTAGAGTGCTAGGTTGAATACATTTGAGCAGAATGAGTATGTTGTATAGTCAGAGTGTCAGTTGGATACATTTGAACAGAATGTGTATGTTGTGTAGTCAGAGTGTCAGTGGATACATTTGAACAGAATGAGTATGTTGTGTAGTCAGAGTGTCAGTTGGATACATTTGAACAGAATGTGTATGTTGTGTAGTCAGAGTGTCAGTTGGATACATTTGAACAGAATGTATATGTTGTGTAGTCAGAGTGTCAGTTGGATACATTATAGAACAAGGCATATAGGAAATGGCTGGTTAAACTACAAACTGTGATCACCCTTAGAAAACAGAACAGTATAAAACGGAAGCAGGCAGCCCTCATTTGTGGATTCTGCATTTCTAAGCTGCCTACTCCCTAAAACCTACCTAGAATGTCCAAATCAATCCTTACAGTGTTTAGTTTTTCTCCAAGGAAAAAGGCAAATTTAGTTGCCTATTGTGCTTGTTCCTGAGGCTAAACAAGGAGCTCTGCCCTTTTGAATTTTCAGACTAATTAAGTAACTTTTCTACTGACTACTTAGTGTCATTTTCCCACACTTTTACTGATTTTGCTACTAAAAATGGTCCCCAAGCATACTGCTATAAGATTCTGAAGTGACAATGACAATGTGATCCGAAGTCAAGTGTGGCAGTATATGTTGGTAAGCGTAGTGCTCAGACATGCATTTGAGAGGAGTTTGAGGCACGCCTAGACTACACAGCAAGACTTTTGTCCAAGAACACGGGGGTGGGGGGGGTGGGGGGGGAGACCGGACATACAGAGAGAGACAAAGAGAGAGGGGGTCTGGGGGAGGATATCAGAGATTAGCTTTCCTCAGATTTCACGAATTCGCCATTCCTGGAGTGTTTACACAACATAAACCAAGTATTCACGGAGGGTAAAGTATCTCAAAATTAACACAAGAAAAGAAACAAAACTTCTCAAGAAACTACTGCCCGCAGCTACACAGCTCTACCAAAGAACCTAGGCAAGCAGCAACCCTGGCTCCAGGTTCCCTCTGCATCTCTATTCTTCCTGTCCTGTCTCCATTTAAGTTTTCCAAGAACACTCGTGAGATATGACAGACACGGACAATCAACACATTATTTGTACAGGTGGGTTCTCAGATTTCCACAAAATCAATTATAAAGTTCTACCGGAACCCACAGAAGAATATTTCCTCAACGTGGGAATCTGCCATTTGGATCCACCGAAGCACGTAAAAACACTTTTATGGTCTCCTGCAGCTCCTGCTTCTAGTAAAACTGTCCAGTGATACCCTCCTGTCTTCTTTAAGAGGAGGCCTGGAGCTCCGCCCTACCCGGAAATGGCTGTCTGGGCACGCTCTGCGCCTGCCTGGAATCGTGCTGCTTAAGGAATTGCCCAGAACACAAGATGGCGAACCAGCCTGCTGCTAGACGCTCCTCCCAGCATGCCTAGCGGCCGGCCGGGAGCCGAGTGATGGGGATCCGGTAGGGCCCAGTGAGTGGCCGGGGCTGAGACACAGCCGCAGGCCCGGGTGTTGGGCGCTCACAGAGAGCCAAGATGGAGACGTGGCGCTGTGTGAGGAGGGGCTACGGCCGCTGTGTGGCCGGGCGAGGCCGGTCAGTAGCGAGCGGCCGGTGGGAGGAAGGGAGGGACGTGGAGGGGCGGGCAGCGGGGCGGGGCGGTGGGGCACGGGAGGAAGGCGGAGGAAGAGGGTCCGCGGCGGGGACGCGCCCGGCGGCGCCAAGGGAGAGGTAACGCGCGGGCGGGCGGCGGCGGCGGCCTCCGGGGTCCTGCCCGTCTCGCGCGGCCTCCACGTCCGCCGCCGCCCGCGCGCGGGGCCCCGCCCGGAGGGAGGCTGCGCGCCCCGGGGTGGCTGGGCAGCGTCCGCGGCTCGCACACGCCGGTCACGCGGAGGCCAACTTTTTCACCAAGTTCTCGCTCCATCCTGGGTATTTTTCTTTTCAGTCCGTTCATTGAGAGCCGGGCGTCCATACCCAGGAGGCTGAGGCGGGAGGAAAATCATGAATTTGAGGCTTGCCTGGATTTAGACAGCATGGCACTCTGCCTCCAAAAATAAAAAATGTCACTTGAAATTTTAAAGCGCCACAGTACATGCAGCCTCTAATAACGTCACCCCAACTAGTCTCCACCGAATCTTAGATTTGATGTACTGATTATGTTTTTCTCCTATAAACTTTGAGGACTTAGATATTAAGATTCCAATGGTTTGTATAACCTTTGAAACTGTGTAGCATACCATGCATGGGAAATAGCAGATTATGGTTACATAAATCGTTGGGATCTTCTAACTCCATCCCTGTTCCCGTGCTATGGCATATTCTGAGTACAGCTGTGTGCTTGTCCCGTGGGTGGAGACTGGGCTTACAAAAAAAAAAAAAAAAAAAAAAAAAAAAAAAAAAAAACAGACTTTCTAGCCCTCAAAAGCTCACTGCCAATCCAAGTAAGTGTCACAGTGCAAGTTGCAGTATATAGAAGCATTTCAAGACAGAAAATAAACAGCTCCAGCACTGGGGAGATGGAGGCAGGAAGATTAGGAGACCAACGCCAGCCTGTACTGAATGGATGGGGTTTTTTGTTTGCTTGCTTTTCTTCTAGAGAGAGGGTTTTTCTGTGTATCTCTAGCTGTCCTGGAGTCCATTGTGGAGACCAGACTGGCCTTGAACTCAGATCTGCCCACCTCTGCCTCCTGAGTGGTAGGATCAAAGGCATGGCCACCTCAAACAATTTTAATTTAAAAAAAAAAAAAAAAAAAAAAAAAAAAACAAGGTCCAAGTGCTGAAATCCTTACAAGATACAGTGCCCATGTTGTGCCCTTAAATATTTACTTAGGAAGTAGTTTAAAAGTACTTAAGTTTCAAATATATAATACAAGCTATCTTTTCTGATAATAAATTGGACATAACAAATCTTAATGCATCTTAAGCGAAACAGTGATAGTAGATGTTGAGACACAAACCCCACAAACCCCAACATACTGCCAGATAACACAGTAAGGATTCAGTGCTTTTTGAGAACTTGAGAGCAACATGTCTATTAAATATATTCTTGTGGGGCTGGGAAGATAGCTCAGTTGTTTAAGTGCTTGCTGTACAAGGCCAAGGACCTGAATTGGAGTCCCCAGCACCCATGTAAAGGTGGGAAAGGTGTCACATTTGTAACCATAGTGCTGGGGAGCAGGAGCATCCCAGAGCTGACCTGCTGGTCTAGACGACTCAGTTGTTGGGGTTCCCAAGTTCAGACAGAGATCTTGTCTCCGAATACAAGTTGAAGACCAGTAGACTCCTGGTGTGACCCTCAGGACTGTACATACAGAGCACATACACCTGCAAATACACAAAGTAACAGTCTTAATGTACTTTGCTTGAATTGATAAGAATGGTGTCAGTTTGGGGTGTAGGTGGATTTTTATAAATAATCCTTATGCTTTTTAGTTTTCCCCAGGAGGCTATATGCTTAGAAAGTAGAACAGAAAAGCACGTTGTCCACCCATTGGTTAGGATGGGAAGGAGCTAAAGCTAAAACCCTTTGACAGATTTTTGCTTTTAGCTTTACCAGTGTTTAGGAAGAATTTAACTTTGTTATAAAAATACTGCTCCAAAGCATGTTTTTACTCTAAATTGTAGTTGGAAGTAGACATTTTTTTTCTTACATCCTACTACTTAACTGTTACGCTTGCTCTGGCTTTTATTTTTGTTGAATTTTTGGTGCTAGAAATCTATTCTGCTTACTGGTGTGTTGGGAGTAGGTTAACCTCTCAGCTGGACTGTGGACTGATGTTGGGAGCAGGAGGTATGTGGTATCTTGGCAGCCTAACTAGTATTTTCTTGTTAGGATTTAGAATACTATTTACTACTGTTGAGGGGAAAACACTGAGTATTGATGCCAACCACCATTAAAGATGGGTGCTCTTCCCTTTATTCTTACAGACTTAGAAATAAAGTTCAATGTGAGACCACATCTCACCTAGAGAAGATAGATTTGGATTTTGTATAAACTACAGCTGAACAAAAAGTGGTACCTCAAGGAGTGTCTGCTTTTTCTTCTAGGTACTCTATGTTTCCCTATCCCCTAAAGACTTTGGGTCGAGACTGGACCACACCTTGGGAGGATCTGCAGAAATACTGCTGGCTCAGACATATTTCCAGTTGTCTGAGGTGGCCGGGACATTACTCACGTGCACCCTACCCATACTTCAGTAGCAGGCATTTCTCATTGAACTGTAGACCACCTTTTCTGTTTGAGTCTGGGACTCAGTTTCAGTATAATTGGAGACCTGACCAACTGAGCCACACATCCTTGATCCATCTCTCTCGTTACGTAATGAACTCTGACAAAGATGAGCCCTCATCTAAACGAAGAAAACACCAAGGTAAAGGAGTTGTTTCTCTTGTGGGGAATAGACACAGATGGTAGGCCACGTTGAAGCCATCCTTTCGAATTCTGAAGTTGTTCTTTATGTTTTAGTGGTACAGGTGCTTATTCTAAGCCAGTACTTGCTCAGTGTTAGGGATGTATCTTTATTTTCTACTACGTGTGTTTTTCTATCAGAGTAGAAAGCACTATAAGTAAAAAGACCTATATAGTCTATGTAAGTACTTACATAAGTAAAGTATGACTGTAACATTAGAAAATGACTCCCATTTAGACTGTAGAAAACAGAAGTAGGTAATATAAAGCTTAAGAATAGTTCTTATTAAAAAAAAGCAAAAAAAAAAAAAAACCCAAAAAAAACAAAAAGAAAAACAAGTGTATAGCACCCACTCAGAGTAGGGTACACCTAGACCTTAAGTCATCAATAACTCAAGAGCTAAGAATATAGCTTTGTGGCAATTTTTGGTATTTAAAAATCATTACGTCTAATCTATACACACCAAGAAAACTGACTGTTTCTGTGTTATGTTTTGTTTTACGCGTGTACTTTATTCTTATGGTAACTAGTAAGATTTCAATACATACTATCAAACCTTTAAAAAAAATCAAGTACTGACAAAAATATATTCATATAGTTTTATGCCAAAATGCTTTTTAAAATCTGTACATGTATCTCTTTTTTAAAAATAAAGTTGTAAGAAAAAAAAAGGAATAGTTCTCATGACATTTTTTATGAAGAGACTTTGATGACATAGAGATTGGCAGTGGAGGTCACTGATCTAAAAAATATTAATTTTGTGTTCTCATTTTAATAGTAATTTTTAAAATATAAAAGGATTTTTTTATTAGAAACAGTCATAAATAATATATTACAGGGTAAAATTCTAGCTTGCTAAATCTGTATTTCCCAAATTAGCATCTATAAATATCCTAAGTGTATATTTTTTCCTTCTTTGTCAATGCTAGGGATTGACCCCAACACCTTGTGCTTGTTCAGGTACTGAGCTACACACCCAGTCCTAGATAGACTGTTGAGGGAGTCACAGTGGTTACTTGTTAGAAAAGAAGCCATATCTTTGCTGGCTTTGTGGAACTTCCATCAGCTTTTCTCGTGCTGTTTTTACTCACAGACAACTCTTGTCCTCCTACCAGCTGTAACCCCAGGGTATACTAAGGTCTGCAAGAGCTGGGAACGCCTTTCTGACCCACTCTAGTCTTCATGAGGATGCTTTAGAGGGGCTGTGTGACAGTTGGTGTGTAGGGAGCTGAGGCAGAGCTAAGGAACTGAGCGTCAGCTATGTGTGTATAGTGTAAGAATCCTATGTGTATAGTATGTGACTAGTATACAGAGGTAAGATTCCTATGAGGCGTTGAAATCTGTACTCCAAAGGATCCAGTTGTTTCTGATTACATGTCTGCTGTTGATCAGGCCAACTTCCATTCCTGTTGTCACTTTTGATAATTCTGTGCTCTCTCAGATAGAATTTTGACAGGCTACACAAGCATTGTAAAGTTTAGGAAGTACTCCCTACCCTTATGTGCACTCTGCCGCTATGGCATGAACTCGGAGACATCACTGAACCTATGTTCCTTGGTTTTCTAGTGTAATAAAGAATACTTACTTTGAATATCTGTTAAAGATAAAGCAAGATAATGTGTACATGCCTAACTTACTATTGGCTTCATAGTGGCTACTCAGAAGTTTTCCCAGAAATGGTAGGGAATTGCAGCTACATACTGACAATTTCTGATTGCTACCTGACTCTCTATCTGTCCATTCCTCCTAGGTGTTGAGAATAAGGAAAAGGCTCTTCGTTAAGCCACATATGTGACTTCCGATATTTCACTAATACTTTCCAATCAAGAGAACAGCATTACTAATTTGCCTGTCACTTTAAAGTGGTATTTGAAGGATTTGTATGACACAATTTGTATGACTTTTAATTAGGCACCCCAATACCTGCTCAGGCCTATTGCTCACTTTCTCTGACTCATCTCTCTTCTCTGCTGTGATCACCTTGTTCCTCCTGACATGGAAGGTATATAAGATTTTGCAGTGTGAATTTATGTTGTAAAGTATGTGATGGCCAGAGACTGTTCACTGTTCAATGGTTTTGAGATTGTCCTCCATGGAGCCTAGCCTGTGAACACACTTGCACCTATTCAGTAAAAACAACTGTGGTCAGATGGACAGTATGTTTTCCCCTCAGCAGAGATTTGGTGTCCTTGTGAAATGAAAAGCAGTGCCAAAGGGCTCCACACGCTGTACAAGTTTGAAAGTCACCATATTAACCAGGTAATCCACTGGTCCTGGTTATTTAAGAAGGACATAGTAATCTCATGTATTTACATGCCACTCTGTGTACATTCGTCTAAGGAGCTCTGATGAGTGTTCTTCACCTTCACTGATTATGTCACCGTGACAGTGACAGAGGATGGTGCTGCGGTGGGTGAAGGCTTCCACATGGCATGATGGAGCTCTTCTGTCTTGCTTATATCCAGAGACCACAGTGTATGCCTAACCAACAGCCCAGTTGGTGAATAGGCTTCTGTCAGTGTAGCTGTGCAGAGCTAGTACTGTTGTTAGTCTTCATTGTAAGCCTTTGGGGGTGAGATTTCCCCATGCTCAGTGCAGGAGAGGGAGGGGCTAATGGATTTCACTCACCTGGGCATGGGGCTGCCGCTTGGGACAGAATTCTGCAGTTGTCAGAAAACTTTTCTTTGATTTCATTTCCTTCCACCTTTTCCCTTTCCCTGCCCTTCCCTTAGCGCCTTTGCCCTCCAGCCTCACTGATCACACTGATTATCTAATGTCTGGGCAAATGTCTCTTACCTGTATGTAGCAGGGAGATGCTTAGAGACCAAGGAAAGTAATCTGGCATAGTTAATTGCTACGGTATACTTTATTGGCAGCTGTATGTGGGGTATGCATATTTTAATTATGAATATGAATGTAAAAGACTTTTAAAATGGTAGCATATTTTCTTTACACTCTGCATATAAGCATACCATTTCAGTCTATTTCCTGTTTGGTTTGTTTTGGTTTTGTTTTGGAGATGGATTCATTGTAGCCCAGGCTAGCCTCAAACTCTTAGGAATTCTGCCTCAGCCTCCTGAGTTCTGGGATTGCAGATATAAGCCCCATATCCAGACAACTTTATTTAGTAGAATTGTATGTGTTATATAGCCTAGTGAAATGAAAACCTTCATGTAGGCTAGAGGAGGACAGTCTGAGGCCAAAAGATGCTCTATACCCTCAGTATGCTTGGCTGGCCATCACCAAGTGCTAACATTAGCACCAGTTAGGTTTTCTTCATTGTTGAGCTTCTGAGTAACTAAATGTTCCTCTTTGTTCTCCTGGCTTCCCTTCCATTAAGCATGGTCTCACTAGTGGGACATAGTAAGACCCCAGATCAAAGGTGAACAAACATTTGTAGTTACATTTTTTTTTCCTGGCAGGAGGCATTGAACCTGCTTTCCAGATAAGTGTTCGACCTTGTTTTTGTTGTTTTGTTTTTTGGGGGGAGGGGAGGGTTTAATCTCACTACATGTAGGCCAGGCTAATCCTGAACTTCAGCTTTCTGAGTGCTGAACTATAGATGTGTCACCAGGCCTGGCTGTGACAGTGTGTGTGTGTGTGTGTGTGTGTGTGTGTGTGTGTGTGTGTACACATACACACACATGCATCCTCCAAAGATGATTATTTATCAGTGGAAGGGTGTCTTTAATTACAGAATCTCATCTTTTTCTATCCACCTTTATTGCTTTTTCGAAGAATTGTATGTCTTTGCATAGTATGATCTGTGGTGCATTCTTGGGGGTTGTATACAAGACTCAGTCAGAAGTCTCTGCTGTTTATCTGGAGCATTCTGTAATACCAACACTGTTTTTGTGTACCTACATTACATTACAAGGCTCATCCTGTAACCCGTGATCTGTAACTGTTGATTTTTTTTAAAGATTTGTTTACTTATTTTTTATATATATATAAAATAAGTAAACAAATTTTTTTCAGACACACCAAAAGAGGGCATCAGATCCCATTACAGATGGTTGTGAGCCACCATGTGGTTTCTGGGATTTGAACTCAGGACCTCTGGAAGAGCAGCCAGTGATCTTAACCGCTGAGCCATCTCTCCAGCCCTGTAACAGTTGATTTTGTCATTCTGTTTGCACTTTCCACTTGTAACATTTTAGACACTAACCACTTCCCACATATTGTCATTCATACCACCCTCCATCCCTGTGTAAACTAGGGCTCTGAGCTGAGGTAACTGGTGGTCTTAATAGGGAATGAAATGTGGGAAGTCATCTCTGGAAAGCCAACTCAGGCAAAGTCAGTTCCTCTCCCCTTCCCCTCCCCCTCCCTTTTCCTTTCCCTTGTATTGAAGAATGCTAAGCATGACTGATGGCAGTCTTAACCAGGGACAAATGGGAAAGCGCAGCCACACATAGTCTTAGGTTTTCAGCCTTCAGAAAGATTTGGTAGCCCTCAGTCAGTATATGGATTTGCTACCTTGTCAGCCCACCTGATGACAGCTTGCAACTAGTCAGTGTCATGTAGCTATCTCCTAGGGAAGCATTTTCCTCCATGGCTGAGGGCATTTTCTTTAAAGTATTTGTATACAGGAAAGTATCGGGTCTCATTTGATTGATATATTTTGTCTAATACATTTTAACAGGAACAATAAAAAGGAATTGGGAGTATTTATGTAGCCATAATAAAGAGAAAACAAAGAACCTGGAAGACAAAAATGTTGACTCCACGTGTGAGGGCCATGAAGATAAGTTTGACTTCTCAGTGATGTCTTACAACATACTTTCGCAGGAGCTACTGGAGGATAACTCCCACCTCTACAGACACTGCCGACGCCCAGTGTTACACTGGAGCTTTCGGTTCCCCAATATTTTGAAAGAAATCAAACATTTTGATGCAGATGTAAGTGTGTAAAGCAGTATTAAAGATTTTCATCCAAGGAAAGTGTGGTTGATGAGTGTGCAGTCACGGGCAGTGTTTTATTTACTTCATGCTCTTAGGGAAGGAGCCATTGGTAGCTAGGTATGGCTTTCTTACTGTTGGTCACTGGTAGAAATAATCACCCAGCTTTTCAAAAAGCTGAAAGTTTTAAAGTATTGGTCAACTTTGAGACTCAGACTGGAAGCATTTTAAACAAAAATATTGGACTTGAAATTTCAGTAATTTGTGCAAAAAAAAAATCTACATAGTAAGATGATAGCATTTAAAGAATGCCAGTTGGGTTTGTTTGGAGACAGGATCTCTGATACCTCACAGGAGCCTCAAGTTTTCGTAGGTTGACCTTGAACTCCTGGTTTTCCTGTCTCTACCATGAAGTGCTGAGGTGGCAGGCAGGTGCCACCATGTCTAGCTAAAGAAACAGTGGAGTTTTTTTGGGGGAGGGGAGGTAAGGTGTCACCATGTCCAGCTAAGGAAATAGTGGGTTTTGGGGGGTGGCGTGTAAGTGGGTGATCTGGGGATGCTGGGATGAAACCAACCACTTAGGAAGGGCTTCGCAGGGCTTGGTAGATGCCTTGGTGGTTAAGAACTGATTGTTCTTCTAGAGGACTTGGGTTCAATCCCAGGACTCACATGGCAGCTCATGACCATCCGTAACTCTAGTTCCAAGGGGTCTGACATCCTTTTCTAGCCTCTGTGGTCATTGCATGAACATGATGCACAGAACTCAGGCAAAGCATTTATATACATAAAATACAATATCAAATTTTTATTTTAAAGAAAAGAAAGTACCTGAGCCAAGTGTGATGCTGTGTCTGTAATCTAACCCTTGGCTGAAGCAGAAGGACCACTCTGAGTTCAAGGCTGTTCTGGGTGATATAGTGACAGTCTTTTGTTTTAAAAAGAATCCAAAACTTTAGTAACAATGAACATGGAAATTCATGAAAGACAGCTTCACATATTAAAAAAGTTCTCTCAAGAACTAGCCCATAAGATACTATTTCATGAGTGTGGGCCATGGTTTTGGGGTGTATTATAAGATATTTAGAAACATATTTCTTGTGATATAGAATATATGAGTAGTAATTTTTTTTCAAAAAAGAAAAAAAAGACAAGCTGTGTGGAGTTGGTACACACCTTTATTACTAGCACTTGGGAGGCAGAGGTGTGTGGATCTCTTGAGTTCAAGGCCAGTAGTTCCAGAATAGCCAAGGCTACACCAAGAGACTCTGTGTTGAAAAGCCAAAAATAAAAATAAATAGCATTAATTCTAAAAATAAGAAAAAGTATATATGCAATGTTAATGTCTACTGTATAGGTTAATTAGAATTCATACTTGGATGTTTTAATTTGTGCCACATTTTCTTCAAGGTGCTTTGTCTGCAGGAAGTTCAAGAAGATCATTATGGGACAGAGATCAGGCCGAGTCTGGAATCACTGGGTACAGTATAACCTTTGTTTACTTTTTTGTTACTGTTTTAACCAGATTCATTCTTGCAGAATTGTTTGTTATTAAAACATAAGTTTTTAAACAAAAAATAATATATTTGGAGTTAACATTTTAAAAAAGCTCTTAGTATTTATTTTTATTATGCCTACATTTCTTATGCCCTTGGGGATCAGAAAAGGTTAGTTATCCACTCTAGAAGTGGAGTTAAAGATGGCTGTGAGCCACTATATGGGTGTTAAGAACTGACCCTGGGTCCTCTGCAAGAGCAACAAGTGCTCTTAATCACTGAACCATCTCTCTAGCCCTGGGGATAGCTTTTAATTTTTTTTATTATTTTACAGATATGTGTATTGTCTGTATGTGCACCATGTGTGAGTCTTCAGCCTGTGGAGACCAGAAAAGGGAGCTCCTGTGGCATTATAATTAATAGGCAGTGTGAGCTACAATGTAGGAGCTAGAACGGAACAGGTCATCTTCAAGAGCAGCCACTGCTCTTAACCGCCGAGCATTTTCAGCACTTTTGGGATAACTCTTAATTCTAAAATGCGATACTATTCAAAATGTCAAGCAAATCCTGCAGCATTTCTGCTGGAAATTCCATGCTGATCTTACAAGGGAAGGCCTCCAGGAGTCATTCAGCTACTGTACCACTGCGGGTCTGTGCTGCAGATGAGGAACTGGGTCACCTACTTTATCAGCAGGAGGATTTCCCATGCCTTGTTTGATGAAGCAGCTTTAAGAATCATCTCATCTCCAGGCATGAAGCATAAAACATGTGCCGGCATGGCATTCATTCATTTATCCGGTGCCTTCTGAGTACCTGTCTGACCTTTTCACTGTTCTAGAAATGAGACACATCCACAGCTGGCCTCCTTCCCTTGTGGGATGTGTCTAAGTGGACCATAGGCAAGGAAAACAGACGGGGAAGATTTAGGTTTTCAGCAAGATTCGTGGACAGGGTGAGGATTGGACAAAGATGTGTGGGAGGTGAAAGGGGAGCCATGCCTAGAGCATTCTTGATAGTAGAACCAGCAGGGCAAAGGCTCCAGTGGATTCATGCCACAGAGAGTGAGGTGGGGGAAGATGAACAAAAAGACCAAAGTACTGTTCCTGCTGACCTACTAGTAAAAAACCTAGGCATACTGTTTTTGAGACGAGGGCTTGCTGTGTGACTCAGGTTGGTTCAAACTCATAATTCACCTGCCTCCTTACAAATGCTTGCATTACAAGTGTATAAGACTGTTCCCTGCCTTACATTATAAGGTGTGTGGTGAGCCTCACTATAATCCCAGCACTTGGGATACAGAAGCATTATGATAGGAGTTCAAGGCCACTTGGGACCATGTAACAAGTTCACGAATGGCCTGAGAATCTTGGTGAGTCCCTGTCTCAGAAGACCCTTGGGCTGGGACTGGAGATCCATCCTAGAGTGCCTGCCTGCTATGACCTGCAGCACCTCTACCACCACCAAGAGAGAGACAAGATAAGACTTTTCAGAATTTATTTTCTTCAGTGCTGAAACTGAAACACTCTTAGGCCCAACTCTAGCCTAAACTTCGGTTTTAACATATCCTTATATCCTGTCTTGTAGAATATGCTTTGTCAAAATTGCTTTAAAATCTTAAGGGAAATGTATTTGACATAGTCTCTCTTTTAAAATCCATTCCTTGTAGGTTATCACTGTGAATATAAGATGAAAACAGGAAGGAAACCTGATGGCTGTGCCATCTGCTTCAAACATTCCAAATTCTCACTCTTATCTGTGAACCCAGTGGAGTTCTGCCGCCGTGACATTCCTCTGTTGGACAGAGACAACATTGGATTAGTTTTACTCCTGCAGCCCAAGATCCCACGCGCTGCCTCTCCATCTATCTGCGTAGCTAACACTCATCTGCTGTATAATCCACGGCGTGGTGATATTAAGCTGACCCAGCTGGCAATGCTGCTAGCGGAAATTTCCAGTGTGGCCCTTCGGAAAGATGGCAGCTTCTGTCCCATTGTCATGTGTGGTGACTTTAATTCTGTTCCTGGATCTCCACTCTATAGTTTCATAAAGGAAGGAAAGTTAAATTATGAAGGTCTTGCGATTGGAAAGGTAAGTGCTCATTTCCTCTGTGTTAGGAAACGAGCTCTGGCTGCTCTGCCCATCAGAATGAGGGGATGGTGATCAGTGGAGAGAAGATGGTCCTAGCATGGCTGTGTGAAAACATGGGTGTCTAATACCTCTACACTGAAATGTGATGATCCCCACAGTTATGAGCAAGTGCTTTTATTCACGGGGTTTGATTTTTGTCTTTTTCACTTACGAAAGCTTTCTGTCTAAAGCAATTAGCAGGTAGAAAGAGAAGTTTGAAGACAAGGATAACCTGAAAGCCCCTTTCACAAGGGGTAGGAGGAGGTCTGAATGCTGGACGTGGACAATACAGTAACTTAATATTTATTATATAAGTTACCTTTTACATAATGTTTTCCTTGTTTACTGCTAAATACTTTTATTCTTTAGCATAGAATTATTTTTATAAGGCTCTGAATAATATCTCCATGACCATTTGATTTTTAGTATATTTAACTAAAATAAGTCCTCCACCAACAGAATTTTCAATGATAGCTTTAAATTTGATTTTAGAGCTTAGCATGTGACACAGTAGAAACTATATTACAGATACCAGAAAGAGTAAGACAGTATTAGCGGGAAGCCATAGACATTTAGATGTTCACATAAGGAAACACATGTGAAAAGCCTGCATTTCCATGTAATGACAAGTGCTTTCTGAGCTGTATCTGGATGGGAATAAAGGGCCTGCTTATCATTTCTGATTACCTCCCAAGAAAAACATAAACATTTCAGTACATAAATAGTTAAAGTCTGTTCACTTAAGATGCCTGTTGAAATTCTGTGCAGGTATCTGGCCAGGAACAGTCTTCACGGGGACAAAGAATTTTATCTATTCCAATTTGGCCCCCAAACCTAGGCATCTCTCAGAACTGTGTTTATGAGGCACAGCAGGTTCCCAAAGTAGAAAAGACAGGTGAGTGTGGGGGTACATTTTGGCAGTCTGCTGGGTTATGGTCTTCCCTTTGAAGTCCTAAAGCTAAAATGTCAAACTTTGAGTATCTCAGATGAATGTTCATGTATACAAAAATAAATGGCTTTTGTGCATTTTTTTTAATGTGCTTCAAATTTCCTTTTTAAGAGTAAAATTCTGGGCTGGAGAGATGGCTCAGCAGTTTAGATCACTGACTGCTCTTCCAGAGGTCCTGAGTTCAATTCTCCACAGTCACATGATGGCTCACAACCATCTGTAATGGGATCCGATGCCTTCTTCTGGTGTGTCTGAAGAGAGCAACGGTGTACTCACATACATAAAATAAATCTTAAACAACAACAAAAATGTGTTACTGTGCATGAGTAACTTGCATGTCACCTCATAGTTGTTTGCACTCCCCCATCCCTGTAGACCATCCAATATAGGCTATAAGATCAAGCATTTAACCAAACATCTAAACTAGACATGAGTCTGACTAGAGATAGCTATGCTCTGGCAAACTAGAACAGAACTGTATGCACATTGGATTGACATGATTCCCTCTGCTTTTTCAGACAGTGATCTGACTCAAGCACAGCAGGAGAAAGCAGGGGTCCCAGTGTCAGCTGACAAGTAAGTTCCAGTAGGCAGCACTGCACAGTCCTTGACTTTAACTGAATAATGCAAAAAATTCTTTCTCAGAAAACACTTGGATCCAGAATGGAGTCAGTGCTATTTTACGCTGCAAAGGCTGCTGGGTTTAAGACAAATACACATGAATTCCAGGTCTGGCTACTGCTTTTTAGCTGTGAAAATCAAACATCTCTAGGGTTCGATTTCCTTACCTGGGTTGTGAGGATTCACAGAGCACAAGTGCATTCCTAAAGCAGTGTTTTATGCTTTGGTGCCTTAGGCAGTGTTCTGAAAACACAGCATGTGGGCCTGGACTGGCCCTGGAACCCTAAAATGTATGCCATTATGTATTTAGAGAGCCCAGGTCACAGGAAAGTTATCTTCTCAATTTCTGTAGGAAGGACCCTTAGTCTTATTTAACTCACTTAGATCCCAGGCAACAGGCAACATGACCCAGACACCAGGCTGTAGAGAGGAGCATTGTCCTTTTCTCTTGAACTGTAAGAAAAGCATCAGAAGCAGAATGAAGACGCCTTTGTCAGTTAAAAAGAAACTTGAACAAGTGGATGTGTGGAACAAGTTCAAGGATGCTTGAACAGTGGATGTGTGGTAATGCATCAAGACAGAGACCTATATCTTATCTCTTTAAGGTTCTTGAGATGTTTATTTTATATTACAACTAGATTTTTTTTTCAGTATTTAAATGTAAGTACCACATTAGAAGCATGTCTCCTTCAATTTATCATCATTCTTTTTAGTTTTAGTTTGAGTGTCTTGTTTGACAAAAAAAAATTCTTATAAATAACATATTAAGGAAAGTAGCAATTTTTAGTGAATAAACATATTAAATATAGCAAAAGTTCCCCTGTAATTGATCAAATAAAGGTGGTGTAACATTGATGGTTTTGAGAAGTTAGATCTCTTACAAGGTTTACCTGTGTACCCTAGGTTAGCTCGAGCTCTTTCCTTCCAATGAACTACAGTCACACTGCATGCCCATGCTCTTCCCTAGCTCTGGTATTGTATAAGATGTGTGACAAATGTGTGAATCCATAGCACCATCTATAAACTGAGACACCGACAGTAAGACATCAATTTGAAGGAGACCTAACTTGCTTTTGTGTCTCATTGTGTAGCTCAGGCTAGCTCCAGCTTCCCACATGTGAAATTATAGACATGCATCACCTTTACATTTAGTAACGCTAATTATAAGTCTTTAGACATGAGAAGTTACCTGTGTTTATTGACTTAGCTTATAAAAATTAAGGGCCTTTTTAAAAAATTGAATGTTATGTGCATTGATAGTTTGCCTGTGTGTGTGTCTATGAGAGGATACCAGATCCCCTGGAACCAAAGTTACAGTTGTGAGCTGCCGTTGGGTGCTGGGAATTGAACCTTGGTCCTTTGGAAGAGCATCCAGTGTTCTTAACTGCTAAGCCATCTCTCCAGTCCAAAGAATCAAATTTTTGTGTGTCCCTCAGCACCTACAATGGTGTATAAATTTTCCTTTATAGCACAAATGGCTCTAAAATTTATGTCATTAGAAAATAATCTTTCACCTTTTGTCAGTAACAAGCCAAGTGTTGGCTGCAGCGGTGAGAGTGAATCACCCTGGAGCTGTCATGAGGCAGCACAAGCATGAGAGGCCCGTGACTTCTGTGCCAGTGGAGGTCCAGATGGTCCCAAGTGGCCCTGCACACTGACTACTGATCGCACCCTTCGAAACACAGCTGAAGTCAGGCAGTGGTGGCACACACCTTTAATCCCAGCACTCAGGAGGCTGAGGCAGGCAGGCTGGTCTACAGAGTGAGTTCCAGGACAGCCAGGGCTACATGGAGAAACCCTGTCTCAGAAACTAAAAAGAAGAAACTGAGCCAAGAACTGCAGGCTGTTCTAGGATCATATGCTCACTGTGTAAACGGAGGCTCTCACATGGATAATTTTAAGGTCTGATTAGTATATTGTTACTTCTTACTCCATTTGCTGAGTTTTAGATGCCGTTTGTTTACATTTACTGCATCACTAAAGGAGTCCTCACTTGGAATATGGTTCGTTTAAGTGAAACTCATCTAGCTGGGTGTGGGGCTTACACTTGTGACCATAACATTGCAGTTGTTGAGGCAGAAATATCATGAAAAGGAAGCCAGTCTGGGCTATGTAATGATATTGAGGCTAGCCTGGTCTATGAGCTCTCAGGCATAGTGGCTTACACTTACAACAGCACTCAAGCAACTGAGATAAGAGCTGCCGCAGATTTGAGGCAGGTCTGAGTCTGAGCTGTAAGTTTCATCTCAGCCAGGCTGTGACGTAACCCTCTGAAAAGGAACATCAAACGTGTCCTTAGTCTTTGTCTGAGAATGGAGTAAACGTTAGTTTTTCCTATGAAATCTTTGATGGATAGTAAGCCCTTTTCTCTCCACTTTAGAGTGTCCTCACATCTGCAGCATGGTTTCAGCTTGTCATCTGTCTATTCCCATTATGTTCCTGACACTGGAGTTCCAGAGGTGACCACCTGCCACTCTCGAAGTGCCATAACTGTCGATTACATTTTCTACTCTGCAGAGAAGGACGACACTGCTCGGGGTCCAGGTAAAAAGCATGTGGAAACAGCGCTAGAACGCACGGGGCTGGACTGATGACAGCAGCCAGGCAGAGAGATCCCCACACAAACTCTCACAGCCATAGTCAGTGCCAGCCAGAGACTAAGTCCTGTGCTGCCATCGCTCTTTATCAGACAGGCTGCCCATAGCAGACCCTAGGCGTGAACCTGAGGCGAGCTCTTGGCAGTACATTCCTCGTTACAGTTCAAGGAATCGGGTTGTATAAGCCAGTGGGAGCTTGGAGAAAACTGGAACCTTAGTATCTTGAATCCGTATTATCAGGTTGTTTGATTTGACTAAACTAACTACCAAGTGTGCGTTGCTCTCAGTTTAGACAGTAAGGTCTGGAAGTTGCCATGCCTACAGCGTTCACTAGATGGCAGGAGTGTGCCAGGGCTTAGCAGCTCCAGTCTAAGGCATGCATTCACTTGGGTGGAGAATGATTGGGCTCAAATCTTACCATCTTACCTTGCAGTCACCTCAGCATCCCCTGCAAGGCTTCACTCTGTACATCCGAGTGGGCTGGTTGTCAACCTCAGATTATTAGCAATTTTATGTTACATTGTGTAAACTGTATTAATTGAAATAGAAAAAATATCTGGCATAAAAAGCATGAATCTGTTTAACGATTTATTAGTAATAATTTTATAAAACTATACTCCAAAAACTTTCATATTAGTTTTCTAGTGGGCTTTGGGTTCTGTTTCAGTGTTTTGATTTTTAAAAAACTTGTTTAATGACAGTTTCACTAAATGTGTGTTTCTAGGAGCTGACGTTACTTTGGTTGGTGGCTTGAAACTTCTGGCTAGACTGTCACTCCTAACAGAACAGGACTTGTGGACTGTGAATGGACTTCCCAATGAGCACAACTCCTCAGACCACCTGCCTCTGCTGGCCAAGTTCAGGCTTGAGCTCTGACTACCGCTCATTCCCAGAACTTCCTGTCTGGATTCTTTTCAAAGGCTGTACAAATTTTAAGTGTTTGCATGTTTCTCATTGTTGTAATGTGGGGTTTTCAATTTCTGTTACATGCTTGAAACAGATTGGAAGAAAGAAATTTACAACTGTTTTTTAATGAAATAATTTCCTGATATCTGATGTCTAAAGAACGTTATTGTAGATGACTTTCTAAGTCCTGGTAAAGGTGACAGCATTTGAAAACTGTTGTTTCCCTCCTTGGCCCTCAAGGAAGTCAGTGATTTTTAGTACATCTGGTGGGTAGTCCTGCCAGAACCTGAAAAGCTCAGCAGCCTTTTCTGGAGACCTAGAAGCCTGTGCTTGTTCTTAGAAATCACTGGGTCATTCCTCCAGAGTTCCACGCTTCTGAAGAAGCTTGACAATGTGTTGTTGTAAAGAACACTTGACAGTGTGTTAGTAGAGAACACTGACTGGTGTCACTGCCACCCTGAGCTGTGGGATGTGCCTACAGTTTGTAGTGAAAGTAGTTGAGAAGTGTAGGTCAGTCTTATAGGAGCAGAGCTCCTAGGGAGATATGGTGGTGCATACCTATAATCTTATTAACATTTGGAAGGTGGCAGCAAAAGGGTTAGTTGTTTAAAGCCAGCTTTAGCAACATAGCAAGTTTGAGGCCAGCCTGGGCTACATAAAACCTGTCTTTAAAAAAAAAAAAAAGGCAAAGTCTTTTATGTCCATTACTGTCCTGGACAAAGATTGCCCCAAGGAAAGCAGATGGGCCAGGTGCATCCACAAACATCCTTAATCTTGCAGCTGGGAGACAGGCAGGAGGATGGCTTTGTGTCTTGGGCTGACTAGGTCTATACACAAGGCCCTGTGTCTTAAAGACCGACACAAGACGGCAGTCCCCAGGTTGTGCCTTTATCTCCTGCGTTTCCCCTTCTGTTGGATGGTGATGGAAGGCCCTTGGGTCAGGAGCAACATTTTGTTGAGCCAATTTTGTATACATTTACTAGAGAAGTCTTTGGAGGGAAGCGGGAGCTCCACGGCTATTTGTCATTTGCATCCAACATGCAGGAGTCGGCATGGGGAGTTGTTGCTTAGACCTGGAGCCTCACTGTTGGCTGTAGCTTTGAGCTCTGGCACACAGCAGCTTTCCCTGTACAAGTATCGAATAATAGAATTCTAAATGTGAGTAGAAATTTCTCTTTAAAAATAGTAGACTCAGATTACAGGCATTTTTACTAAGACATCACTGCACAGTAATAAATGTTTTCTATGGTGAGTTTTATTAATAGAATGTTTTAGAGACTAAATCTTTGCAATTTAAAATTTTAACTCATTTATTCCAGTTATTTTACGTCTACTAGACTCTGCCTCAAGGTGTGTAGACTAAAGTGTCCAGTGAGCACTGAGCAAGCACAGGCTCACTCTGATTTCCATGTGGAATATTTATTACGAGAGTGCTGATGGTCCAGTTTACCTTGTGCGGTGCTAAAGGTCCTGGTTAGAGACATAATCTATCAAATTACAGTGGTAATTGTCTCTTTAATTAGGGTGTGTTGAGTGAATTTGTATAGACATCATTGTAAGCAAACTAACATTCATGAAAACCTTTGTAAAGTTTTTATATCCTGATGAATGTAATGTGAATTTTGGCTTATTTCATGTACAGCTCTTTGATACAGTTAATTCATAAATTGTTGTTAGCTTATCACTGCTAAACTGTGACCACACAGTACTTCTCACAAGCTTTTAAAACTCCAATAAATATTACCTATTTTCTCTACTGTGTGGACAGAGAGGAGTCAGCGACTCCTCTAGGCCTTGTGTTTACCTGCCAAGCAAAGTTTGATCTACTATAGAAGTCAGGTCTCTCACAGGCTAATGTGTGTACAGGCTATGTGTGGTGTGTGTGTGTACGTGTGTTTGCTAGCACGTGTGTCTAGAAGCCAGAGGTGAGCCTTCTGGAGCCATCCACCTTTTATAAGAGGTTCTTTGGCTGGACTGGTGCATGCCAACATCATATAAGCTGGCAACCAGCAAGGCTCAGAGACCCTCCAGTCTGCCTTCCTCACAGGAGACTACTTTTGAGTCCTGGGGTCACACTCGGGCCCTCTAACTGAGCCATCCCCAGCCTCATGCTGGCCAGGTTACAAATGCAAAGGGAAAGTGTGATGACATTCTAGTTCTTACTTTTGCCATCAAGATAATAAACACTTGAAATCTTGTCTTTCAGGATTGAGCATCTGCTAGTTTTTAATCTTTTTGTTTGAAAAAAGTTATAAGGCATAGAGTTCTTTGTACTTTGTTCCTGTAAGGTGTAATAAATTATATTCGCACATTTGTTGGGCTTTGTGGTAAGTGTGCTGAGCTGTAGATGCTGGCCTGTCACCTTCCTCAACTCAGTACCTTTTCAGTCATTAGCAGGATGAAGCTAAGAGGCCAGTGATTGATCCATACAAAAACAGAGTAATATTTAACAAAGTCTGGAAGAGGAGAGAAAATGACCATTATGTTCAATTGGATAAAACAGCAACAAAACATCATGAAGTCCTTCAGTTTCCAGAACGGTTTTATTACAGTTACATGCTGTGTGTGGACACGCGATGAGAGATTTGAGCCTGAAGCATGCACTTGTGGTGTTCTGTAGAATACCGTCAAGTCTTCACAGACTTAGAAAAATAACCACTAAAACAATCACGGTTTGTCTGAAATATTTTTTAAAAATGTATTGTCCAGATCAAAGTCTTAAGAGAATAAACAAGAATCTGAAGTGTATGTCAAAAAGACTGTATAAGGTTGCACATAAAAGTCTAGAAAGCCTTGTATGGTGAGCTGAAGGGTTGCAAAGGCTTCCCTTTGATCACCCATGTCAGCTGAGGACACCCTAGGAAACAGCTGACTCAGGAAAGGGGTGTGCTCACAGTTCACGTGTGCAGAAAATACCCAGCCACTTTTCAGTCAATAGCAGTCAGCTTGAAATGTGTCATTCTGCTCCATGCATCTTGCCATGGTGCATAGGACAAACTTGCTCCTGTCAGCTCCGTTTTCATCTCCATCACAGCCAGGCAGAAGGCCAGTGAGAGGTAAGACATGCTGGGTTCGTTTTATAAAATATTGCATTAGAATGTAGATGTTTTGGGGCTTGCTTCTGTTTTTGGAAGTTAGTGTAACTACAGGCATTAAAATTGAGTGACAAAGAGCCTTTTAAATATTTCTGACTAATCTTGCCTTGAAAAATGAGCCTAAAAATGAGAAAATAGTTGTGGAAGAGATTAGACAACAAAGTGTCACAGCTGGCTGCTATCCTTGCCCTTGCCACACATCAAGGTTTCTGAGAACTGCCCTTGAACACAGGCAGCTGCAGGCACTTGGCCTGGTGGCTGCACTGGCCAGATTGCTCCTTGGAACATTTAAATGCACAAGGCTCCAAGGCTCACAACAGGTAGTGTGTGAAGATGTGGAGGAAGGATGCTTCCTTGGGTGCTGGGTGTCAAACCAGAGGAGCCTCCAAGCATGTGCCAGGCCACACAACTCGCCTTCAACTCCAGAAACAGGATTTTTGGAGAAAACCATTGAATTCAGAATTTGAAGCTTACACTGTTTAGTTTCCTGGTCCTGTCCTCTAAAGGACACTAAGCTTTTCCAAGAAAACTACTTGTCATTAATAATGCTGGCTTTAGGGTGGAGTGAGGTCTTTGTGTTTCTGTTTTGCACTCCTTGTGGCCCTAGGTTTTCCTGGTGGAGACTCAATGAGCAGATGTTGGCTCCTCAGAGCTCCCCAGTCACAGGGGAGCACGCTGGGCTCCGCCCTCCCGAGTTGGCGTGACTGCACAAAGATAAAAGACTTGAAGCTGTGCTTCCTCCTTCGTGGGCTGCAAGCAGAAGCAGGCAGGCTCACTCTGCTGCAGGGCCTAGGTGACCCTGAGGCACAGCACCGAGCTGGAACTCTTCCTTTAAGACAGGCTTGCTCCGAGAGGTCCTGGTTTCCCCGGTGCCTCCTAATGCCACAAAGTGGTACCCAAAGACAAGCTACTGGAAAACAGTCCATCATCAGGTTTGCCTTCATGGGAGACAGCAGAACACATTAACAAGGAGCCACTAAGAACCAAGGCTGACCAGACGTCTGCCCTGTCTGGGAAGTCTCAGTACTGCTGCATTTTTGGGTGCACATGGTCTCTTGTACTTTTTCCCTGACTCAGAAAAGGCTTAAATGTTAGCAACAGCATGGACTTGAGCTTCTTAACATGCTTGTTAGAAGAAGAAAACCTGTCAGCAGATGCTTTAAGAAAAGTGACTCCAAGATCCTAAAGTGTTTTCCCTTATTGCCAGAATTTTAGTGTTTCTAAAGCATCTGCATATAACACAACTTAAATCTCATCTCGTATGAACCAGAAAAAAACAAAAACCCTCCAAACCAGGATCCCTATAGGAAACCAATACAAAGAGAATATAAAAACTCATTAAGATTGCATATCTGATGCCAAAATGTTGAGGTAATATCAACTGCTTAAAAAAACCTACCCATCTTTGCTTGTTATTGCTGAGAAGACGGTAATACTGGCTGAGTTGCCTACTGTACCAAAAAGTGGGGACGGACTATAAACGGTCACTACAGCCGAGGCATAACGCCAAAGCAAGCGGAACAGTCGGCAAATGGAAAAATAGAAAGCTGCAGTTAACATTGTTCTTGAGATCCTGAGTGAGGGAGTCGGTCAACCCAGGGGTCTGTCCGTCACTTCATGCCTACTGCCCAGTGAGTTTTCCAAACTCACTCAGATTCTCTCTCCAGGTAAAGCCTTCAAAATCAAAACGCCACAAGTTGCAGTTCGTCCTGAAGCTGCTGGGTAAAGTGCAGAGAAGAGCACCATAGAAGCCTTGCCGGCCCGGCTTGGCTAGATCCGGATCTGATAGCCCACTTCGTTCAGAGTGCTGAGGTCAGACACCTTCTTCTCGGTCAGAGCAGGCCTGAGGGGAAGGGCAGAAGGATGGTAGAGAGGGACCAACAATAGCACCAAAGCTCTGGGGCCTCCGGCGTGGTTAGCTAACCCTTCCTAGTCACCTTCGGAGCCCGCACGGTTGGCTCCCAACTTTTGCTCTTAATCCTACCTTGACAGGTTTACAGGAGTTCTAAAGGCTTTCAGTGAAGTTATATAAAAGCATCTCTGGTATCAAATGAGCCTTTTAAGCTTGAATTTTGTAAAGTTAAAATGAACAAAAGACCTTGAAAATAAACAGCACAGCAAAATTCATCAGACTCACTTTTTTGAGACGGGGTTTCCCTGTTTGCCAGGGTAGCCTTGAACCTTGCATCCTCCAGCCTCAGTCTCCCACGTTTGGATCTATTATAGGTGCATGGCACCAAATTCAGTGCTACAACTTTTGAAACCCAGTACCTCAGCTCCTAATAAGTCACATATCATACAGGACTAAGCTAATTTTTTTTGGCAACAGTGAGCCCAGGGATCACAAGGAGACTAGGTTTTGGTGGACATGCTCAGTTACCCCCAAGAGATGCTTCATACTGTAGGCTTGAACGTAACATCAAGGTGTGTTGCCCACTGTGGTGGCACACACCTTAATCCCAGCACTTAGGAGGCAGAAGCAGGTGAAGCTTGAAGCTAGCCACCTCTACAGAGTAAGTTCTAAGACAGCCAGGGATATGTAGAGAAACCCTGTCTCCAAAAATAAATAAATAAATAAATAAATGGTGTGCCTCTCAGAAATCACTGAAGCCACAGCACAGAACTACCCGACCAAAGCATCTTTGCTAAGAAACTCCTAAAGCACTTGGCAGTGAGCTGCCTAAGCACTGTAAGGACACCAGATAAGTCACTAGCAGCTCTCCAGAATGACACTGTGTAGGCATCCTGTCAGCTTCCAATACCTGATGAACCAAGCCCTTGCCACCAAAGGTTGACATGTCCAAGACTAAGTGGGATTTAGAATGCTGGCGAGTTCTGTTATCTTCACCAGAGCATCAAAGATGTCTCTAAATGACACCCAATGATACTATCTTAAGTGCTAAAAAGTGAAAATTCAGGTATAAGAAAGTTCTTAAACCTTTGAAAGATTTCTCTCTACAGAATTGTTTCCTCTTGACAGGAAAGTAGTCCAACTCTCTCCACTGAACAGCAGACTCCATAGCTCAGCAACCTGTCTCTCTAAGAAGGGCTTGACCTTCCTAAAACACCCAGCTCTCCTGTGGTAGGTAAGCACTGTGCCATGAGCCCTCCCCAACGCCCCTTTCATTCTAGATTTCAGATGAATTCTCAGTTACCAGGCAGCCCTTAAACTTGGAATCCTCCTGCCTCTCAAGCAACCACTAAGAGATTCCAACATCTTGATCTATAATCATTCTCTGTGAAACAACTTCACAGTGGTCACTAAATCTACCAACTTGCTACTTGACCCACTAAAGAACTTGTATCTTAGTCTCCTGTGAGTGGTGGTGAGTATTGGTCTGCACCTCATCTATGTGTCTTTCTCATGGTTCCTGGGATGCCCACAAGTGATGCACAGTGGAAGTGGATGTGTGCACGCTTCACTCAACAGTGTCATGGGCTCCAGGCCTTCAGGGTAATGCTGGTTTGGTCCAGTCATGCCCTAGAGACCAGCTACTTTAAACAGGACTGCTGCCTACAAACCTTGAAGAGTGACTTCCAGGACCCACCTGAGACCCTTGGTAGGTTAATAACCACAAGGAAAGGGAAAGGGGGAAAAGGAAACATGGCAGAAGAAAAAGAGGAAGGCTAGGTAAAAGAAAAATGGAGAGAGAAAAAGTCTTAGACTGGCCAGTACTTGGAGAAGCTGACCCCAGTGAAGAGATGGTCTTCCCTTTTTGTTTTTGTTGTAGACGTTCATGTGAGGATGTGTGTGGAGGTATGTGTCCAAATGTGCCCATTGCATGTGGAGGCCAGAGGCTGACCTGTTATCTTCTTTAACTACTTCACCTAATTTAATTTTATTTTCTTGAGATGGGATCTCTCACTGGCCTTTCAGCTTGTAGACTGAGATAAACTGGCTTCCAGAAAGCCTCACTTCACCCTGTTACCCCATCCCACACAGTAGGCTTACAGTGTGTGTGCTGCCATACCTGACTTTTTATGTAGTGTCAGGGATCTGAACTTGTGATGTCAGGCTTGTGTAACAAGCAGCCATGTCTCCAGCCTCTCTTTTCTACTGATTGCCTCAATATAGTCTAAGCTGGTCTTGAACTTGAGGACACAAGTGAGCTTCCTGGCTCCCACCTCTCAGGTAACCGGAAAAATGGATGTGCTACCACCTCAGGCTCCCCCGACTTCTCTAACCTGCTCTTGAGCTAACCCCACTCAAAAGGCACTGTGAACAACTCTCAGAAAAGAGCTGCAGGGAACTGTCTCCCAGAGTTGGGAAGGAGTTGGTTTAAGGTGACAGGGGCTTCGAAACAGACCCCAATCTCCTTCCCCACTTTCCTCTAAGAACCCCTGGTGGGTGGAGTTGAGAGGTAACAAATCGAAGCTCAACTTTCTTTGTGGAAGGTGCTTCCGACCTTTGGAGGAGGGAGACTATGGCACCGTCGTTAAAGGCACTTGTCACCAAGTATGACCCACACGGTAGAAGGTAAGAACCCACAGGTTGTCCTCTGCCCCACACGTGTATGTGTGTGTGTTCTTACACATCTATAAATGTAGTGATAAGACCGAAACACTCCGAGGGAGCAGAGAAGAGCCTGGGTGAGGGGAGACTGGTCTCCCTTTAGAAACCCGATCTTAATTGAGGCTGGTGAAGTCACTCGCAGCCTCCCACTCAGCTGACTCTTGAGTCAGCCCAGTGACACAGATGTTCCTAAAGGGATTATTTAGGCAAGTGTAAAGACAGGGGAATGAAGAGCTGGCAGAGGCTCCAGCTGTGAGCGAGCGGAGGGTAGCATCAGCCCCTAGAACTATGTATGGGCCCCAGCTGGCAGCCTCACGCCAACTGTGGTCATTTTCCTCCCTGAGCAGATTTAGAAACGACTTGTTGGCCTTAGGTAATGATGAGATAATAGCATGACAGTGGCATCCGAGAGACTTTCCCAGTGCAGACCAGCTCATCGAGCCCAGTGCTTGAAGCCACTGGGGCATGGTCAAAGTTGTCCCCTTTAAAAAGCAAGACTAGATGGCTGAAGAAGGCTATGGGTAGGAGAGAAGAGCCTTTTGTTGGGAGCCGGGGTGCTGGTCTAGCCTGTGACGCTGGTCTAGCCTGTGGTTATGGCAGATGTATGCGTCAGCAGAGGGAGGAGTCAGCTTGGACTTTCCGTGTCTCCTGAGGTCCCTGCTTTCCAGTCTTTCTTTTACTTCTCCTGCCCTCCCCTCTCTTGCACAGTAGCATAGCCCTTCCCTAGTTCTTCATACATTCCCCCTTTAGAGGCTCCTCCTAACCTCCAAATGCAGACAGTGAGCCAAGTGGCCAGGATTCCTGATGCAGAAAAAAGTGTGGCCTCACGAGCTCTGTGGCACTCTCAGTGCAGGGCTTCTGATGACCATGCAGCTCCAAGGCCACCTGGCTTGCATGCAGACCCCTTCTCCACACTCCCCACTGAAGAGTTAATGAGGGGCTCCTGGCAACCTGCTCAGCCAGGGAGAAAGGCTATGGGCCTGAATCTGAGGGCCTTGGGAGTTGGGTACAGCCACCTCACCTTTTTTTTGAGAAGTTTACAATATACTGGCCTATGACTGTCCCGCAGTGGGGCAGCAATAGGAAGATGATAGAAGGGAAACACCTGGGAACCCGGCTCCTCCTGGTCCTCTCCTCTCTCAGGACACTCTAGTATCAGGAATGATGGGGTAAAAGAGAGGATGTGGGGCCCTGGCACCCGTAGCTTTGAACTCACAACTGGAACTGTCTAACAGCTGTCCTTCTCGGATGCATATGAAGGTGTTGGTGTGGCCGGTTGTCTTGGCTGCATGACAAAGTAGGAGAGATTAGGGGCTGGGGCAAGGGAAGTCCCTTCTTTTTCTGACCCCTTGAGGGTGACTCAGAGGCACCTCCCAGACTGATTTCAGGGAGTCCTGAGCATGGGGCCCAGCCAGGTTTACCTGGAGACCATCTCCGTCAGAGGCCCACCAGGACTGGACATGTCTGGGGTCTGACTGGCCTTCCACACTTTCATCTTGCCACGTTGGTTGTTAATGCAAACTCTTTGCCCCCGTTCATAAAGCCCAGTGGAGTTGGGTCTGCTGCTGAATGGTTTTGGGAACTCAAGTTGTGGTCCCCACCCAGCTGCAGAACTGAGGGCTTATCAAAAACAGAAACTCAGATTCACAAGTGCTCCAGGGAAGGGGATTCCCCCATTCTGATTTGGAGCAAGGCCCCGCTGGGAATCAGGATCCACCTGTCACTGAGGCCCTCAGCCTGGGCCCTGCTCAGTCTACAGCCACGGCTGTCTTTTCCAGATAACATGGCTTACTTCCCCTGGTACGAGACGGTCAGCCTCTCTGCTCGCTTGTCTACTTGGTGCCCTTCTAACCCCTCCCCTGCCCCTAAGGCCTCGCCGTGTAGCATCCCATCCCTCTGACCCTGGCTGCCCCAAAACCTTGCTTCCTGAATTCACCACTTTGTTTTTGGACCTTCACCTCTTGCCCCCAGTCATTTCTGCCTTGTCACCAAAGACAGTGCAGCTCTCTTCAGTTCTGCAAGGAAAGGCCCAGAGGGAATACATGATACTCTACGAACGACTTCAAGGAATCGGCTCCAATTCCACTCTTCTTCACAGGAAATGGTTTGCCCGAAGCCACATCCTGGTCCCTTGGGTCTCAGGTAAGGTTCATCCTGTGTGCTGTCCTCCTGGCTCCTCTCATCTCTCCCCCTCTCAGAGGCTTAGCCCTGTCAAGCCCCATCATACCATTCCAAAGGTCCCCAGAGTCCCCACTATCTTCTACCCTCCCCACCCCCCCCACCTTACTACCCATGCTGTTTTTGAGTTGACACTTTTGTCACTGGACCATGAGTCCTCACCTTGGTCCTCCTGCAGCTATCATGGGGGTGAAATGAGCCATGGGGTATGAAGGCAGGAGGATGACCAAAGTGAACCCCCTCTTCTTGGACAGCATCCCTCTGGCTTAGAGGTCACTACCTGCCCCCACTCTGCCTCCTCACTCCCAGGCTCTCTGATGTACCAGGTGGACAGAAGGGTTGGTGGGTTCCCCAGAGTAGGACTGTTGAGATTTGGTCTTTTGCTATGTATTATTGTACAAAATACTAGTCCCCAAGGCCTGGTTGTCCCCCAGGGATAAGAGAGTTGCCATGTAGACCCAAGTAACACTTAACCTTGCCCCCAAGTTATCCCTTATTGATGAGTAAAGATGCCTGCAGCCTATACGTGGGCAGAAGTGAGAGGTGGAGGGTTTGGTTCTCGAGATTGGGGTTGGAGGAAAACCGTGAGGAGAACCACGAGGAGGGAGGAGGGAGGAGGGAGGAAGACACTATGTGATAAGAGATCACAAGAACTATCCGTGGAGTTAAGAGCAGCCGTGTGGAACAGATTACTGATAGGGAGGTAAAATAGTAGCTTAGAAGGTAGATATCTGCTCAGCCCTAGTGCTGCTTAAAGCTTATAAATATAATAGTATTGTTCCTTTTATCTGGAAACTGAATAATCAAAGGTAGAAACCCCAGACTGAGAGTAAATATTTATTACAGCAGAGGGCAGCGGGGGCTGTCTAACACTCACCATGACAAGGGCAGCAGCACACACGGGCCAGAATCTCCCTCTTAGCCATTCCTTCCTCGTTTCCTAGTTGGTCTCTGCTTTCTCTGGCCTCCCCAGAGATATTCATTCTTTCTTTCCTCACCGATGGGTCCCTGTTTGAACTGTCACTTCTGGGTAGGAGCCTTCCATCTTAAAACTATCCTTAAACCCCACCCCCACCCCGGTCTCTATGGGTACTTTCTAGAACATTCCTCCTGGGAGCCTGAGAAGCACCTCAGAGCCCACAGTCTCAATCATACTTTCCCCTGCCTCCATATCAAACCATCACCATCAGACTCCTGACCTCACCCTGACTGCCACTCTGCCCTGTCCCCTCAGTCACTCCATTTCTTTCACTGGTTAAGAACTTCCCACAACTCTGCCTACACCGAGCTCCTAATGGGTCCAGGGAATCCAGCCAGAAACGTTGACCGAGAAATGTTGACCTGCCAATGGCTGTCATCCCAGAGGAGCACTGCTCCTGTACACTGGACCAGGTTAGTTGGGGAAGAGCACCTCCTGTGGGCAGCTCAACCCCTACTGCTCATGGGAGCTTCAAAGGAATTAATGATGTTACCTTCATGGACAGAGGAGACAATAAATCAAAAAGACAGGCCTCCCCTTCTGCTAGGTCTGTGTCACTGACCTGTCAGGAAGGGTTCACAATTCTGAGACGGCAACACAGCTGGAACAGATGACTGAGTCCAGAGTGCTTGGGCTCAGTGAAGGTGGGTGTCAAGGTCAGAGGTGATGTGATGGTGAGTGTCAAGGTCAGAGGTGATGTGAGGGTGGGTGTCAAGGTCAGAGGTGATGTAAGGGTGGGTGTCAAGGTCAGAGGTGATGTGAGGGTGGGTGTCAAGGTCAGAGGTGATGTGATGGTGGGTGACGAGGTCAGAGGTGATGTGATGGTGGGTGTCAAGGTCAGAGGTGATGTAAGGGTGGGTGTCAAGGTCAGAGGTGATGTGATTGATGGTGGGTGTCAAGGTCAGAGGTGATGTGATGGTGGGTGACAAGGTCAGAGGTGATGTGATGGTGGGTGACAAGGTCAGAGATGATGTAAGGGTGGGTGTCAAGGTCAGAGGTGATGTGAGGGTGGGTGTCAAGGTCAGAGGTGATGTGACGGTGGGTGTCAAGGTCAGAGGTGATGTGATTGATGGTGGGTGTCAAGGTCAGAGGTGATGTGATGGTGGGTGACAAGGTCAGAGGTGATGTGAGGGTGGGTGACGAGGTCAGAGGTGATGTGAGGGTGGGTGACGAGGTCAGAGGTGATGTGAGGGTGGGTGTCATGGTCAGAGATGGTGTGGTGAGGGTGGGTGTCATGGTCAGAGATAGGCTTTGAGGACAGCAAGGCCACACATGGAAAGTGAGAAGTCATTGGCCTCTCTGAGAAAATGGCCATATGCTGGAGCATCCAGATCTCAGCCTTTCTTGCCATGGAAGTCCCAGGACTCCCTCTCCCCACCTCTGGACACCTCATTTTAGCAAGGCTCTGCTGACTGTCTATGCTAAACCTGGAGGTGAGGGGGGAGAAGGGGGCAGTGGGATGTGGAGTGACAAACAAGAGCCTTCTTTAAAACACTTTGTCCTATCCTGTTATCCCCAAACAGAAGCACCCCTCTCCCTGTCACCTTTCCAGAGTCTACGGAGCTGTGCTGGCTCCCTTACTGACAAGCTACAGGACCCAGGGCCAAGATATGAACACATCCAGAAGTGAACACAGCAGAACCTTCCCCTCTTAGCCGACGGGACGAACATGTTGCTCAGAACATGCTTTGTGAAAGTAGTTTACCATTAAGAAGCCACACCCACCATGTGACCTAACTAGATATGCTCAACAATGTTGGGTGACGGGTGAGGAATTCTTACAAATGCAAACTCTGGCTCCCTTGGGACCAGGGTCTGCTTGACCACAAGGCTACCATGAGACTGAGCAGGGACTCAGCCTTAGTTCCCAGCATGCAGTAGGCTACTGTGACAACCCACTGTCGTTATTTTAGCAAATGTCAACGATTTAGTGTTTATGCCACTGTAGCCTCAGCACTTTCTAGCTAGTCATTCCTGCTTACTCTAGAGACCCTCAGCAGTTCAACTGTCATGTCTTCTATGAGTCATCTTGACCTAAGGAGCTGTGGCAGCATCACCAGCCTATGGTAGTTAGCCAAGGATGAGGAAAAGCCTGGAAGCATCCCTGGACCACTACTGTGTGACAGCAACCATATCCTGCTGGGCACAAAGGAAGCCAGTCCATGAATTTGACAAATTTGAACTCAGACCCTGAAGAGTTACAAAAATGCCATGACAGCTTCTAAGTACCTAAGCTAATTCCAGAGCCAAGATTCCTAGTTGTATCTTCAGTATTCTTCCATGCTTAGGTCTTCCCTAGCTTCTATTTGTATGTGCAACTCATCCTCGGTAGAGCACTGCCCAGGGTGGCCCACACCATAGCTGGTTCCATCCCCACAGGCCAGGACACCCCTGCAAATGTGCGGCTAGAAAAGAGAAAGCGGCACTCACGATTTGTCTCGCCTGCCGAGCCTCCTCGGAGGGCTTGCTTGTCTTCTCCGTGGAGACAGGGACTTCCCCCGGCTTCTCACTTGGGTTGGAGAGTGGGTACTTGCAGGCACAGGTTTCAAAATCTGAAAAAGACAGGAAGAATTAGCTGGATCCTAAGGACACCCATCTCTCTCCTTCCCACAACACAACACCCCAACCATAGCCCATCCAAGATGCACATTCCTTCTGCACTGAGAAAAGGGTCCTGGAAAGTGAGATGGAGCAGCAGGTCACCCCCTTTTCTGTAGAGGAAGGGGAGTCAGCCCCAGCTCCTTAACCTTCGGGAGCTGACATGTTTCTCACCCTGGAAGGCAAAGCCTCCTCTACAGTTTGTCAGAAAGCAGCAGATGCTGACCCCACCTCCCACATTTAGTCACAGAGTAGGCTTCAGATCACCACCCCAGGTCCCAAGGAGTGAAGAGAAGCCAGCCTGAATCAGAAAAGTCACTTTCTCTTAGTGTCCCCACAGGCCCTGGAGGGACAAGGACAAGTAGGTGTGTTGCCACCATAGAGGTGAGCTGACAGAAGAGTGGATAATGAGACCATCCAGCCAAGCTCTGGTCTGTCACAGGGATTGTCCCTCCTATCTATTGTGACACCAGATGCCAAAGGCCTCGAAACTTAGACCACAAAGGCAGGACTCTGCAATAGACCGTAAGACAGGGTGACTGTCTCAGCCTGGTCTCTCATTTTTGGATCTTAGTTGATGAAAGAATTTGGGGAGACTGTCGCTTTCTTTGCAATATCAAAGGTGGTTTCAGCTGTGGTTTGTGAAACACCATCTGCCCCTCAGGGTCCTTGTGGGAATTAGTTCCAGGATCCCAAAGGGACACCAAAATCTTTGGGTATTCAAGTCCCTTATGTCTGCAATGATGTGTGTTCATCCTCTTCTAGACTGAATCACAACTCGGATGACCTGTAATGCCTAAGGCATGATAGTTGTTCAACTATATATTGTTTAGGGAATAATAAGAAAACAGTCTTTATATTTTCAGCATGGCTGCAAGGTTTTTTTCCTGTCGTCCTTGATCCACAGTTGGCTTAAACTGATGGTATAAAAATCCACCGGCAAAAAGGGCTGCAGAGACTATCCATCCGGTCAGACAGGGATGCAGAGGTTTATTTCCCTACAGAGGCCACTAAGCAAGAGCCACAGACAGTGTTAAGTCCTGACTCTCAGTTTGATGAGACTGAGGACCTCACGGGGAGACAGCTCTTTGAGCTTGTCTGTGAGGAGGGTTTTCAGCTGGGTGAACCGGGAACCACACACTAATGTGGGCAGCACCGTCCCATGGGCTGAAGCCAATCTGAATAAAAGCGAGAGTAAGCTGAGCCCGGTAGTGGATCTACCACGGTTCCTTCCCATGATGGAGAGCACCCTTGAACCGTGAACCAGAATATCCTCCTCCCCTCTGGATGTTCGGATCAGGGGCTTTGTCCTGTATGTAGCAGATAGAGACGAGAAGAAAGCTCCCACACGCCATGTGCTTGCCCCAAACTCACCTTCATCCGCATGTCCCTGGCATACTTCTCCAGCTCCTTCCTGATGTCAGCCCTCAGCATCTTTGAGACATTGAGGACAAGTTGCTTCCACTCGATGGGCTGGAAGCTGTGGGGCTCATGGGGGACATACAGCCCAATCTTGACCTTCTTCACCGTGTGCAGGTATTTTTTGTAGGAGTCTTCAAAGTCAAAGACAAGGTCACTCAGAGTCCGAAAGGTCAGCGGCTTGTCCATCAGCTCGGCCCTTCGGCTCATGCCCAGTGAACCGTAGCAGCCATTGCAGTAGATGCCCAGCACCACGTGCTGGAAGTAGTTTCCAGAGAAATAGGTTTTAAAGCTGATAGGGAACCGCTCAATGGAAGGTTGCCCATTGGTTAAATATCTGAGGCAAGCAGAGTGAAGGAAAAGGAGGAGGCCTTAAAGATTCAGAGAGTGACACCTTTAATCTCAGCACTGTGAGTTCAAGGCTAGCCTGGTTTACAAATGGAGTTCAAGGACAGCCAGGGCTACTCAGAGAAACCTTGTCACCAAAAAAAAAAAAAAAAAAAAAAAAAAAAAAAAAAAAAAACCTCAACAACAAAGTCAAAGAATTCAGAGATCATGCTTTCCAGAATATGATAATGCTCCTGGGGCCAATGAGTCCATTCCCCTGTCTCTAGCAGCTTGGTATCTAACCTTCCCAGATGAATCCTCTACAAGGAATTTGCTGGGTGTCTTTGAGTATCAACTCTCTTGACATATTACCAAAATCAAGTGAATATGGGATAAAGAGAAAATCCACCCTTAAACACAAAACAAGACAATAACCAGGTACCTTTTCCTTGTCTGGCTTCTATAGGGCACTTGGAGCTACTTAAAACATTTTTACGTGTGTGTGTGTGTGTGTGTGTGCATGTGAGCACGCATGTGTGGTGTGTGTATATGACTGTGTGCATGTGTGTATGCATGTAGGTGCATGTATGTGTGATGTGCATTCACGGTGTGGTATGTATATATGAGAGTATATGTGTGTGTGTGTGTGCATTCATGGTGTGGTGTGTACGTGTGTGTGTGGAGATCAGAGATCTACCTCCATGTTCCTCTGCCATGCTTACTTTTCAAATCTGGGTCTCTTGTCCTGGAACTCAAACATTCAGATAAGCTGGTTAGCCAGTGATACCCAGGGATCTTCCTGCCTCCACATCTCCAACACTGGGATCATTAATGCAAACCTTAAGGCCTGATTATACATTATAATATATATGTGTGTGTATATATATATATACATATGTGTATATGGATATATATAATATTTCCTGCCTTTTGGGTTATATCTCAAGATATAAGCTCTCAGCTACTGCTTCAGGGCCACATCTTCCTGTTGTGCTCCCAGCCATGATGGTCATGGGCTCACCCTTCGAAACTGTGAGCCCCCAAGTACTCTTCTCCAATAAGTTGCCTTGGTCAGAGTGTGTGACCACAGCAGTGGAGAATAAGGAAGACAGGGACCTTCAGATGACTTTTACATGTACTGGGAAACTATGTCATACAGTGTTAGGGGCTGCAGCCAAGTGCAAAAGCACTTCCCTTGTAAGCATGAGGCCTTAGGTTCAATCCTCAGTACCGCCACAAAAGATGAAATGATGCCCAAGCACACTGGCACAGGCCTGTAGTCCTAGAGGGCTAGAGGAAGTTCAAGGCCAGCCTAAAATACATAGTAAAAACGTCTCAGAACAAAGTGGGAGCTGGAGAGATGGCTCAGTGGTGAGGAGCACTGACAGCTCTTCCAGAGGTTCTGAGTTCAAGTCCCAGCAACCACATGGTGGCTCATAACCATCTGTAATGGGATTCGATCCCTCTTCTGGTGTGTCTGAAGACAACTACAGTGTACTCATATAAAATAATTAAAAAAGCAAAGTAACCACAGTATTTCTTAAAACTTGTTACCAAACAAACCAACTCAGGCTGCTTGCTGGTGGTAACAGTAGCTTCCAATACCAAATGTGCCTCTTCCGAGCAAACACCAGCTCAAGTCCTCCCACAGCAGCTGTTCCTCCCAAATACTTGCCATCATCCAGAGAAGAGTTTTAAGTTTCGTGTGTCCGACAGGCACGGGAAAGTGTGCACACCCCATTAGTTAGCAGTGTACAAAGTGGATGTCCAGGAAGGGATCCTGAACTTGAGGATGAAGTGAGGATGCATAAGACATAGTCTGGGGAGAAAGCTCAGTCTGTAAAGTACTTGGCTTAGTCAATACTCAGACCCCAGATCTGTAATCCCTGGATGGAGGGAGGGAGGGAGGGAGGGAGGGAGGGAGGAAGGCAGGGAGGGAGGGAGGGAGGGAGGGAGGGACGGACAGATAGATGGATGTGCAGACAGACAGACAGATGGACGGACAGTGCCTATGAAACCATACCCAAAGTTGTCCCTGCTTCATTAGATAGAAAAGGACAGGTGACTAAAAGTCAGCCAACCCTGTTTAACAACTTCCCAGCTGTTAAGGAAACCTTGTTTCCCAGGACAGTCAGGAGCTCTAGGAGGCACTGACTGTGACCTGAATCACTCTTCCCAGGGGAAAAGCAGGACACCAGAACACTGACAGAGCAAACCCAGAGATACTCTAAGTCTGGATGAAGGTCTGTGCCAAAGGTCCATCTTCCCTGAGTTGAACATGACAGGCAGAAGTTCCCACGAGCATCACCTGCCTTGTTCTTTTCTGAAATGTCACACAGGTAAGAACAAAGTAAAATCAAGAGCCCTGGCCCAGTGGGTTCCTAGATCTATTATCTACAAGCCCCAGTGTTCTAGATAATTCCAGGGATGTGATGTTCAGATGTGTGATAATGTGCAAAGAACAAAGTGGCCCACACACCCCAGTCCCATGCACCCTACATCCACACACCCACCCCCACACACCCCAGCCCCACATACCCTGCACCCTCTCACCCCAGGCCCACATACTCCGGTCCCACATACCCAAGACTCACACACCCCAGACCCACAAACTCCAGCCCCATGTACCCCAGCCCCACATACCCTGCGCCCTCACACCGCAGGCCTATATACTCTGGTCCCACATACCCCCCACCCACATACCCACTACCCACAAACCCTGATCTCACACATCCCAGGCCCACGTACCTTGGACCTACACAGCCCAGGCCCATATACCCTGTACACTCAGCAGGCAGCCAAAGCGGCTGAGGAGAGCTTGTCTACCCAGGGACAGGTCTGGCCTTGTGTCCTCCACTGGTCTCAGGCCAGTAGCTCCTTAGCCAATGGTTCCCAGAAAGAGGCTCTGCCTACAGCTGTGGCTACTCAAAAGTGGATCCCTGGGCTACCCGACTGCCCACAGCACGCCCTCCTGCTGTGCTCCCTACATGTGTTTCCCCTTTTGATGAGGAGCAAGGAGAAGATCTGGGAGAGGCTTCAGAAAGACTCAAGTTGCCGTTTTCCAAATGCTACAGTACGGATGGACAATCATACTTCAGGTCAGACCCCCATGTTCTCTGCATGAGGCAGACAATCACAAAAGCTCCCTGTCCTGTGAAAAGGTCCACTAGCCGGTGCGTAGCCCTGGCTTTTAATGCCCACCAATATATACCCAAAGTATATACATCACTAAGGATAAGATGCGATGAAAATCTGGAGCCAGAGGTGTAGCTTGGGTCAAGTGCACAACCACGGCACTGAATTTAGTCCCTAGAACCTCAAAGAGCAAAAGCAAAAAAAAGATATAAGAGGGGTGCACACATGAGGGTGGTGGTCAGAGTGTTGGTTCTCAGCTTCCACCTCATTTGAGGCAGGTTCTCTTTGTTGTCCATTGCTCTGTACAGCGAATTATCTGATCCACAGGATTCCAGGGATTTTCTTACCTGCCACCCCACCTCACAGAACCGATGGGGCTACAGATGTCATCTTCCATACCTGGCTTTGTGTAGGTTCTTGGTATTGAACTCGGGTTCTTTGCGTGCACAATAAGAGCTTTAACCTACTGAGATACCTCCCCAACCATCTACCTGACTTTTGAGACAGCGTCTTCCACAGAACCTGGAGCACCCTGGTTTGGCTACACTGGCCCCACAGAGATTCACCTGCCTCTGCCTCCCGAGTGCTAGGATTACAGGCATGTGCCACCACTGCCTAGCTGCACAGCGAGTTCTTTAACAACAGAGCCATCAGAGTGTCACTCACAGCAACAGAGATCAAAGAAGGGCTCATTCATGGGTTCTCTGTGTCCATCTCGGGAAAAGGATTTTGGAGTTCACCTTTGGTCATTTTTTCCTTCTCCTAACTTATCTCCCCAACATTCATGCCACCCAATTTGGGTTCCTAGCATAGATCTGCCTCCTCAAAAGCCCCACACTCCAAATATCCCATCCTGAGTAGCCCAGATCTCATCACCACGTGAGACAGGAGGGCTCCACAGTGCTGCAGCCCGGATGCCTGAGGCCCCATCCCCTCAGCCCATACTGCCTCTGTCCTGGTGCAGGTCACATGCCACAGCCCCATGACCCTTGATTCTTCAAGATCTTCTCCATTTGTGGTTGACTCCCTGTCAACTCCGATGTATGGCTGGCTTCCAAGTCCTGTACACTGAAGCTCCTGCCAGTTCTGGATACCACCTCATCTAACCCAGCCCCATTGCCAAGATCATGGTCCAGGTGTCACCGTTCCCTCCTGTGAGTACTCACAGTGGGCTCTGCAGATCCAGCCCAGCTGCCTTCAACAAGTCCTGTCCGTCCTTCCAAAAGCTACGGAAGACGTGTCCAGGATGAGAACTCAGCCGTCTTCAGCGTCAAAGCTTTCTGAAGGCCACATAGCACAGCATTCAAGACGTCTGGGGCCAGCTAGTATCCCAGCAGCACCTTGTTCTGCTTCCATGGCTATGGTCCCCCAGCCAAATACCCCACAAGAAGACCCATCATTTCTCTGCTATCAGGTGGTGCTCGGTTGCCCTCACCATCAGTCAGGATCATCGCAGCTTTTCTGGACCAAACTCCAGGCAAAGAGCCAAGAGTGCAGTGAAAATGACCGGGTTCCGTGACACACTGCCAACACTTGCTCTTCTCTGCAACCTGCTCTCAGATTTCTCCCGGTGATGGCTCTGAATATTTGCCCTCTTGGCCTTTACCCAACTCTGTATAAGTATCTTTCTTATGACAGTGTCAGATTAATGCAAGAAAAGCCACACGGGTACCCTCCAACGTCCCTCTGAATTTGAACTCTCCCGTAACTGCTGAATCTACAGTCATGAGCCTGACATCTGTCCCAGACAGCTCCACAGATGACAGGTTAGATGAAGCCGGTCCGAAGGAGCCCAACTCTGGTGGTTGTGTTCGACTCCAGCCAGGCCAAATTAAAAGGGGGGGGGGGTCTGATATTTTCCTCCAAGGACACTAAAGACACAACTAGCTCTAGAACAGGGTCACAAGGGGACAGCGCACAGGTTAGAGGATACATTCCCAGGATGACTGCCTCCAGGCATTTGATAGGCAAGGACTCTCGGGTCATCTCTTTCGCTGTCTCCATTAACCTGTGGGACAGAGCACAACGGGTCATCTCGGGACCTATGCAGTCAGTTTGGCTGTCCCTTAGTCCATCGGTCTGTGTGCATGCCCACCTCCACACCAGGGGCTATGCAGGGATCTAGAGAGAAAGGGAACAACTCACTCCCCAGGGAGAACCAAAAGCACATGTACCCCCGACAGAACCGAGATCTTTGTCTGCACCTGTCCCCCAGTTACCTCCAAGGGGGTGGTGTGAGCACCTCCCAGCCTTGAAGCAGGGACGGAGAGGGACAGGTTTGCAGGCCTCTGCTGTCCTGAAAGTCATTCTGGTTCATTTTGCTTTTTGTGTCAGGATCTCTCTATATAGCCCCTGGCTGTATAGATGTAGACCAGGCTGGCCTCAACCTCAGAGATCCACCTTTCTCTCAAGTTCGAGGATTAAAGCTGTGTGCCTCCACACCGGGCCTGGGAGTCAGTCCTGACCACTGAATTTAGCTGCCGAGAGCAACTGGTCCTCAGCCCCACCCACAGCCAGGCCCTGGAGCACCTCCACCTTCTGCAGACTAGAATCCTGGAGCACTAGGACACAGGGACAGATTAGGAGAGGGTGCTGGTGGCTCAGTGATAGGAGAAAAGTCATGTGTCCTCAGATCATGTGCCACTTACCCGCTCAGAGGTCGCATTTTCCTGATTTCAAAGAACTGGGTCCCTGTATGGTTGTATCTGTGTGAAACACGTTAAGGAAAGAGACAAACTCCAGAGTCCTGGTCCCCAGCAGAGGGCCACACAAATTGCCATCTCTCCATGGGATAAGAAAGCACTTGCTTTCCTGGACAGTGGCCAGTGGGGAGCCAACAGCCCGATGTCTCACTGTGCAACCTAGAAATCCATCTTCTAACAGAAGCCTAGGCGCACCTTTGATGTCCGCAGCACTTCAGAGCAGGCTACCTTGTGCTCTGGTTATTTGACTGTGTGTCTTAAATCACACGCTAGACCAGAAGAAGCCTCTGAGAGCTGGGACCTTTCTTTTATCGTCTTTGGATCCCCATAGAGCCTGAAGGAAGAGCAACAATCCTAGGTTAGCAGGTGTTATTAAATAAATGAGAGTTAGAAAATTAATTCACCACCAAGTAGGCAGCTCAGTGGATAAACAAGGGACAGGATAAACAGAAAAGAAAGAAAAAGTAGGACAGAAGGACAGATGGCAAGATGAAAAGAAGGAAAGGAAATGGATGGACAGATGGATAGATGAACGAATAAATGGTAAATAGGTGGGTGCATGTGTGGATGGGTGAATGGACAAAGTATGGTTAGTCGTGTGTGTGTGTGTGTGTGTGTGTGTGTGTGTGTGTGTGTGTGTGTATGGATGGATGTATTATCCTAATCAATGTATCAGGATATGGAAGAAAAAATGGAAGGGTGGACAGCTGGGAGTTAGATGTTTTCAACAGCACATAGAACTTAAGAAAATGTGACTCATTACACATCTAGATGCACACTTGACATCACTAAGCAGATGGCACCTCTATTCATGCCCTGTGCTGATCGACTGCCCAGCTCTCTGGAGCTAGCAAGCCTGGTCTGCCGAGGGGCTGCTCATGTCATGCTTTCTGAGACACAATGTTGAAATATTTAGGATCTTAAAGAAAACTTGGATTATATGTTTTACTTCAAGCAAAATCCTGTTTGTAAAAATGCATGTTGGGAGGCTGTAGATGACTAATGATTTTGTTCACCTAGAGTGCTATGTCCGGTCAGGTGCACAGGACTCACTCCCTATGTGTCCCAGCGGTACAAAAGCAGCTTTGAGGGTGGGAGCTATGAGGGGGCGGGGCCTCATGCTGCCCCCAGAGGAACAAGGCCCCCTCCAGGCGTCTGTCCCACTTCAGATGCTGGATTAGAGGGCCAGAGGTGATCCTAGGAAGCTACCCTGAGCCATGGGTACAGCAGTGTAGGCTTGCTAGGCATTGCTAAAATAAGATATTAAAAATTATTAGTAGTGAAGGAAAGAAAAAGAGGGCTCTTACTGTGAAGTGGTGCTTTTTTTTTTTATACTTTATCAAAGATTTTTGCTCAAACAGTGGGGTTCCCAGTATATTTAAAGCAGAATGCAGTTTCTACAAAGTAAGATCAATCCATACTTAAGTTCTCTAAGTTCCTTGTGGCTAGTAGCTGAGCTTCTGGAAATCTTTCTCTAGCCTTCTCTGTAGGAAACACAGGGCTCCTGGGCAGGTTTCCCATGCCCAGTACAGCCACAGCCTCTTTCTAGACATGCAAAGAGCAGCATTCCAATTCACTGCCTCTTAAATTCTACTCCTGGGGAAGGCAGAGTCAGACCCATCAAAACTCCACTGGCAGCTGAACGCATGTGTAGTTGGGAATGATCCCAAGCAATCCCCATAGGCTGGCACCCATGTCCAGCACAAGACACCCAGACACGGGGTCTGAAGGGAGAGTTTCTACTCTACCTCCCTTGACGATAGCTCCCAAGACCTAAGGACCTGGGCCCTAGGCCACTTGTACTTTCCACTGCTTACCCTGCGGTCGGTAATCTAGGCTAACGCATTCGGCTTTCCTTAAGGAGTCAGAGAAAAAGCGAAAGGGGGGAGGAGCTTCAAGAGCCATGACGAGCTGGGTTTGTGTGACAGGTTTTATATCAGTGTAAGAAAATAATATGCAAAACACATGCAAATTTGTCCCGACCAATGAAGCCCGTGCCAGCTCATTCTCCTTGGGAAGGCCTCGTCCTAGATAGAAGTGAGAGTCGTTCTAACTTTAGGTCACCTAGAATGTTTGGTGACAGTGACACCTGAAAGAAGCTCAGCTCTTGGGGCCTTGGTCGGTTTGGGAAGGTGTTTGTGTCTCTCAGCTACCACCAGCAACCCACGTAGAATCTCAGGAGAAAAAAAGGCGATACCCAATAATTCTGGTGGGGCCCTGGGCTGCCAGCCTCTGTCTGGAGGAAGCTAGCATCTCCAACTGAGGCAGAAACTGACAGGCTAATAAAAAAAATCAATCCTAATGAACAGAGCAGGTGCTGTTCCCCAGAATGCAGGGCAGCCCTGGGAAGGTGCTGCTGTCTGGTTCCTTCAGGAGACTGTGGCAAAGAATGGGGGAATACCAGCTCCATGCTTCCTTAAGTTCTCTGATCCTCAAGGCTGAAGAGAAGCAAGCAGAAAGCAAGCCAACAAGCCTGGGCCTCTCCACACAGTCAACCCAAGCACATCCGCCTGAGAAGTATCCCGGAGAGGGTTCGAATCTCATGCCTGTGCTGGTGAACAGCAGAAGCCATATAAGGCCATTACCTCCGCCCCTTTGTCCCCACAGTGCTGGAACTAACCAACCCTGACTGTAAACAACTCAAGGGCACTGTGGCAACCAAAAAAGCATGTCTGACCAAACCCTCAGGCTCCTCAGTAGCTCTTTGAGTTCTAGCTGAGACAGAGGTCCCACTGCAGAGCCCCCCCCCCAAACCCTGCACGTACAACTGGGATAAAATCACCTACCTGGCTTGTTTGGGATCATGAGAGATCAGGAATGAATTAAATCAAGTGAGAGACGGAAGAGAAGGAAGGTCAGGAGAAAAGGAGATGGCTGTCATATGGAAAAGGAAGAATGGAACAAGTGGAAAAAATGGAAGGTCGGAAAGAAAGGATGTTGGAGAGGCAGAGTCAGAGAAGGAGGGGAAAGAAGTCTCGGCCTGAAGGTAGAACAACTTCACCTCTGGGAGACGAGCCCTGTCCGTTCTTTCTGCTCGCTGCTATCACGGGCTATAAGCTCTCACCCAAGGGTGCTCTTCAACACCTGTCCTCACCAGCCTTAGAGAGCTTTGGACAACCAAAGGTAACAGACATTCTGCCAAGCTTACAAGCACCACACCCATCCCTTGTCTGGGATGCTCAGCCCCTGGCTGGAAGGATACTGTAGTGTCTTCATGTAATTCTGGATGGCCTGGAGCCAGTCTGGGATCGTCATGGACAACCTGTAGTTTGGGACCTGGGGGATTGAAGGCTACAAAGAGACAGAGAGAGGGACTCCTGTTATCGAGGGGTTGCCTTGGTCCAGCTCCTGGGGCAGGCATGGGGCTGAAACCAAGGGACAGCTGCTCACAGGAGCACTCAGTATAGTCCCCCTGTTGATATGACACCTCCCCTACACCATCTCTCCCTAAGATAGTTGTTCCACCATTGAAGGGCCCTCTCAGCTCCCTCCAGATATACACCACTCAGAGCTCTGGTTCTCAGTGGCCCTCCTGACATCGAGTGTAACACAGTTAGCCTTCTCTGTGGGAACGTAACTTCCTTGTTGAGGCCAGGGATCATGTCCTCTGGAGTCTCCCACTGAGATTGGCCCAGAATGGACCCCAACGTGCTTTACCAATTTGAATATTTTTTTATCTCATGAATATTAATTAGCATAGCTAACAGTGACCCTTTTATATGTGCTTCCCTCTTGAACATTGTTGACACAAGCCACGAGGCAAATGGCAGAATGGAACACCAGCCATGGGCATTGTTTCTCAATCCCACACTCCTCACACGCCCACTGCTTTCTCTACTTAGTCCCCTTCCAGAGTTCGAGATTAAGTAAGGCCCTCTCCTTGTCTCCACTCTCCCCAGGTAAGTGTTATGCCCCTGCCTCATGAACCTTCTTATTTTATTCTCAGGGCAGCCCAGTCAGTTCTCCCAAGTGCCTCCAGTCAGCAAACTGCTCCCAAGACATGAGGACGCCAGCCAGCCAGAAACACATTAGGGTTTGTTTATCCCCCTCTGACTCCTCATTTTCTCCATGTCTGTGGTGGGCCACGTCATTGGTGACAAGAAACTTGTTCCCTCTGGATGCAGGTTTGAGAAAGGAGGCTCTTCTAGGCATTAGCTTCTTCAATAAGAAGCAGAAAGAGTGGAAATCATGATTACTCTCATCCTTGGAGAAAACAGGGCCAGCTTTGCAAACAGAAGGGGAAGTGGCTAGCAAGCGGAGCTGTGGACAGCCTAGCTGGGCAGCAGAGCCAGACACCACCTAAGAAGTCCCTGGTTCTCCAGGCACAGGTTCCGCCATGCAGTGACAGATGGGCACAGGGTAGCAGGCTGTTCGCCATTTGTGTGACTGTGGCTGTATTTACTGCAAACATTCTCTGCTGATAGTTTCCTCTCGGTGCCTCTACTCATTGAGGCATTCTAAATTCATAGAAACTGTCCCTTCAGCTGGAAGGGAAGCAGTCACACTTGGCACATCCAAACCAAGACACTGTGTGTGTGAGCTTGAGTGTGACTATGTGGGGACACACACAGGCCTGACTGTTCTGCAAGCTACATTTTCTCCCTGACACCTCACTCAAACTCCCTGTCTGAGAGTCACTTTGGAGGGGAAAAGGCTCCAACATGAAGAACATATGTTCCCATAACTTCATTCCCTCTCTCTCTCTCTCTCTCTCTTTCTCTCTCTCTCTCTCTCTCACACACACACACACACACACACACACACACACACACACACATACACACACACACACACACAGAGAGAGAGAGAGAGAGAGAGAGAGAGAGAGAGAGAGAGTGAGAGATAAATGCACACCCACAAACTCACACATTGAATTCTCTGTCCAACAAACACTAACAGTTGTGAAGACTTCCTTGTTTTTGTGCAGCAACACCCACAGGTCTACCAAACCTACGTAACAACCAGCCAGAGGTTTCAGAGAGAGGTGAGAAGAGAAAGTAGGCCAAGGAACAGACCGACCCTTCCTCAGCATCTCCACGTGGTGAGCTCTAGGTCAGGTACGGAGCGGGAAGCATGGAAGTAGAGAAGGAAGGAAGGGAGAGGGAAACCCCATGGGGAAAGGTGGAGAGATGTGAGACTGAGTTCTCGAACACGCAGCCTGTGACTTGGCTCAGAGTCCACTGTGGGAGCTAAGCTGACCACCGAGTTACTTCCAGCCCCCTCCATCCTAGGGATCCCACAGAGCAGGGTATGAAGCAGGACTCAGAAGGCAGCTGGGCCTCAGAATAGCAACCAATGGCGCCCAAGGGATTTAGCAAAACAGCTGCACAGTTACCTCAGATGTCTGTGGTCACACTTGCTCCAAAGCAGGAGGACAAATGCAAGCGTTCCCCACATGGGCTAAAGCAGGGCTGTGGTGGGGAATGCCAAGGTGACTCACTGCAAGATAGCATCAGCTGCAATTCACCCTGATGTCAGGCAAGCTGGCTGGGGCTCATCTCTGGGCAACATCGAACAGCACCTTAGGCAGCCAATATTCCTGCTGGATCTAAATGTAAGCCAGAGGCCCCAAGGTGTTATGATGACATACACAATGGTTCAAATCCCTGCTCTGTCTCCTACCAGCTGTGGCCATGGCAGGACCCCAGAGATTTCACTTGTATCCAGATAAATAGCAACACTGCGTCTTCTGCCCTTGGAGCTGCAGCAAGGACAGCGGCCTGCTGTGTGAGAAGGTAGCAGGGCAGGTGCTGCACACAGGGTACAGGTGTAAACTGGGCCATTATCCATCATTGACAGGCTCCCAGGAGCTGGACCAGAGAGGCTCAGAATGAGTGGGGACGCCAGTTCCTAGGCACACAACCCTGGGGTCTCACTTCTTGAGGACATCTTCCTACCCAAGAGTAGATAAAAGCATCCACTCCATTGCCAAGTTCAGCACATGCTGCTGAGGGGATGCTTGGTGTCCTTAGTTCATGGAAACTCACAGGCAGTGATCAGAAAGCCCATTAGGCATCAGTGAGAAATCAGGGTTCACTCTGTGCAGACAGAACAAATAAATAAAGCTCCATCCTAACACAGACAACTGCTACTCCATTTCCCAAAGCAGGCACAGACTGGGGGACACACTAACATAGGGGTAAGTCCTAAAGTAAACTAGCCTCAAAACAGCCAGTACTGGGCCAGGGAGACAGCTCAGCACGGGGCTTTTGTAGGCAAACCTGATGACCTGAGTTCAATCACAGAACCCACATGGCGAAAGGTGACCGACACCTGTCTGATCTTACATGTGTGTCTGGAACTTTCTATCACTGACAAAGCTTATAACCAGCTTATAAAGAACAAAGGTTGTTTTGTCTCACGGTTTCAGAGTTCGTGATCACTTGTGACTATAGTTTTAGACCTGCAGTAGTGTATCATGGAGGGAGCATGGAGGGTTCACTTCATGGAATCTAAGAAAGCGGGTGGGGGGGGAGCCAGTGTTCTGATTCTAGGGCACACTACCCAGTGACTTAAGTCCTTCCTGCTAGGCGTCATACCCTAAGAGCACCATAGGCTGGGGGCAAACCCTTCAACAGGTGGGCCTTTGGGGACATTCAGGATCTGAACATCAACAGCCATACACTCAAAATGGTTGAAAGGGGGCTGGAGAGATGGCTCAGTGGTTAGAGCACTGACTGCTCTTCCAGAGGTCCTGAGTTCAAATCCCACCAACCACATGGTGGCTCACAACCATCTGTAATGAGATCTGATGCCCTCTTCTGCTGTGTCTGAGGACAGCTACAGTATACTTTTATATAATAAATAAATCATTTAAAAAAAAAAAGAAAAAAAGAAAATGGTTGAAAGGTAAATCCATATCCTGTATTTTACCATAATAAGCAAGGTCACAAAAAGTGTTTTACTAAAGGGGAAATGCAAATAATGACTCTGGAAAAGGTTAAGCTCACTAATAAACACAAACTAAGGCTCTGTAAAATGTCATCCTCCGCTCTTCCCGTTAGTCCGAATACTCTGAAAAGCAGATCACCGTTCTGGTGAGGAAGCCCAGGGAAGCTTAAAGGATTTAGAAGAAGAGGGTATACAGTGGGCAGGGAAGGACAATGAGACCACAGAGTCTGGTGGGTGGCCTCTCCACTTCTTGCCAAACAAGAGAGCTGACAGAAGGCAAGATGGAGGCCCACAGGTGAGCACAGGCCTGTAAGTGACATATGCCATAAAGGAAGGGAAGCCAGGCCTGAAGGACGGAGGCAGCAAGAGGCCCCAGCAGGAACAACCTTTGATAAGAACAAGGAGAAACCAAAGCATTTCTTTCACTGCATAGACAGCAAGGGAAAAAAAAATCCTGGAGTCCTGGGAGAAGCGGCATGGAGCAGTCACAATCCAGGATGGCCCCAGGCTCATGCATCAGAGGGCCCAGCCTGTGATCTGGGACTGAGGTCCTAGAGTCACATTTTGGGAGGATTCAGACAGACAAGAGGGATAGTTCTAAATCCAGGGCATGGAAGGGAGGGAGCATCCTGAGAGCGCACGGTGCAGAGGCAGAGCCTGCAGAGAGTCTCGGATCTCTGCTCACACCTCACAAAGGCAGCTCACAGCCCTCTGATGTGAACTCTTTCCGAATTTGGAATCACAGTGAAAATGAGACACACCCGGGTGGGGGCTGCGGGAAACCGAGTGGCATTTCCTGCTAAGGGCTCCAGTGTCCTGCCTCAGAAGAGCTGACCTCTAGACATTAGGAGGCCCTAGAGCCAGACCTAGAAGGGCCAGTTGCTCCTTCTGCACCTGCCTCTCTGTCACTCTCTCTGCCCATCCTGTGGAACCCCAGTGACTTTTGATCTTTTTCTTAAATTATCCCAGTAAAAAAACCCGGACTGGTCAGGTGCTCCGCTTGGCTCAGTAACCACTTGTAGAGAAGAATGCAGATCTCATGTGATACCCACCCCCACCCACTCTTTCCTACCCAGGCGCTCAGACTTACTCTGGTCCCTCACAGAACATCCTGGACACGCCATCCGCGCCTCCTCACAGACCCTGGGAACTTGCTCCGGATTCTATCTTGCCTCAGTCCACATTCTGTTGCTGTAGTAGTTACTCCCAAACTCACCAGTCCTCCAGCACCACTCACTGTCCCACCACCGCCTTCGGTGCAAATTCCTCGCAGCATGGTGTTAGTTTGGCTAAAGGAGAATGACTTGGCCCCGGGAGAGACTGCCAAGGCCTGGAGTTGGAAAGGAACAGTGTCTGACAGAGCAGCTTCACATGCCTGTGCCTGGGCAGGAGCCAGGGTTTGAGGGATATTGTGGCCAGGAGGTACCAGTGATGGGGTTGTGGATCAAGAGCCAGTGAAACTCAGCACTCACTGGAAAGGATGGAGAAGTTCCAGCCTCAGTGGAGTGAATTTAAGACTAACCTAGGCTACATAAGAACCTCTTAGAAACCAAAACCAAATAAGCAATACTGGGAAATGAAATCATATAGTCTTATTCAAGTTTAAAGATCCCTTGTCACCAGAGGTAGTGGGACATGCTATAAGCCCAGAATTCAGAATGCTGAGGCAAGAGGATCATAAATTTGAGGGCTAGCCTCAGATATAATGAAGGCTAGCCTCAGATATAACCAAGACCCCATCAACAAACAGAAATGGGGCTGGAGAGATGGCTCAGTGATGAAGAGCACTGGCTGCTCTTGTAGAGAACTGGGTTTAAATCCCAGTTCCCATGGTGACTCACGACTGTCTCTAACTCCTGTCTTAGAGGATCCAACACCTTCTTCTCACCTTTGTGGGTATTCATGCACATGGTGTACAGACACTGATGCCAGCAAAGCACTCATACACATAAAATAAATCTTCAACTATTTTAAAAATAAACAAAGAGGACCAGGCAGGAGGAAGAGACAGTCAGACAACTATGAGTTAGAGCCCAGCCTGGTCTACATAGCCAGTCCCAGGACAGCCAAGGCTTCTGTGTGAGATCCTATCTCAAAAAAAAAAAATAAATAAATAAATAAATAAATAAATAAATAAATCCAAACAAACAACACCCCCCAAAAAACCTGACCAAAACAGAAACAACAAAATTAAAGCAAGCAAGTGCCTTCACTGGGCTGAGGGAGTCCTGACTTATCAGCAACTGTCAGGAGGCTCTTGGTTACAATGAGAACACTACAAGATACATATAAGAACAGGAAATGGGTCCTGTTCTTGTATTTTTCTTTTTTGAAACAAGGTCTCACTACACATTGTAGGCTGGCTTTGAACTCAGTAGAGGGCCCAAGATAGCCTTGAATTTCTAATCTTCTTGCCTCTTCCTCCTGAGTGCTGAGAGTACAGATATTCGCCACCACTCCTGACTGGAATATTCTTGTATAAAAAGGAAACACTCAAGTTACAATCCTGGAAGCATCAAGTGTCAGTCTTGGGGAGTGGACACTTAGAATATTGCATCTGTGGCAAATCTGCCATGGTCCTAGAAAGAGCAGACAGACATGAAAAAAAAAAGAGAAGGAAAAGGAAGATGAAGAGGAGGAGGGGTAGGGGGAGGCGAAAAAGGAAAAGGATCAGGGAGGAGGGAAGAGAGGAGGGGGAAGGAAGAGGAGGCCAGAGAACAGAGGCAGAGTCCCACTGTCTCACTCACACCCCTGCCTCCCTCTCAGGGGGACTCGAGAGACATGGTCACCAATGGTAAGATCCAATACTTGTCTCATAGAGAAGGGCTTCCACACATGGAACTCGGGTCAGGATGAAGGGGCAGTGAGGGAGGTGCAGGATTCAAAAGCCACTCAAGACAGTGGCATCCAATCTCCGACCCCTCTGCCCAACTCTCCCACGTTTAAGGACTCTGGTGACTCTTGCTAAGCAGAGAAAGTTGCTGAAGTCAGAGCCAAGGCTGCTCATGTTGGAGAGCAGGAATCATTACTGCTGATGCCCCCACAGACAAGCTTCCAGCTCTGGCTAGCTCCAGTTTGGACAGAATAAACTCCCTGCCTAGCAAGGTAATGAAACACAATGAAGCAGGAAGCAGAGAGCCTCCTCCACTTCCCCAAGGGCGCGCGCACACACACACACACACACACACACACACACACAGCCTCCTGGCCTGCAGGCTTGTATGCTCAGCTGTCACCAGGCAGGACCAGGAGTGACTGCAGCCATGACTCTGGGGTGTGTGATTCCTGCATCTTCTCAGGAATCTTGCTCAGCAAATGGGGTCCCTAGGGTCCAGGGAAGCCATCTCCAAGGCTTTCATTTTCTATAACAGGACACTCCCACCAGGGGACACGTCTGTCTGTAACCATATCCTTGGCCACTGAGCTCAGTCTCTCCCTGGCTCCTCTCCAGAGTAAAAAGAGAGCTTCACTTGGTGTCTCCCTTTACCCCAGAGACTAATTCATCCTGTGTCCTGGAAAGTCCCTTTAAGCCACAGCCAAACGCTTCCTTGGCACCAGATAAGCTGGTAAGAGACAGGTCACTGATCTCTAAGTTTCAGAGAAAAAATTCAAAAATCTCTGTAATCAAAAAAAAGGGGGGGGGGGGAGGAAGAGGAGCAGGAGGAGAGGAAGAGGAAGACGATGAAGATAATTAGCAAAAACTCTAGAAATGATTCACACTGAAAATTCTGGCTGATTGATTACAAATTCACTCACGGCTCCATAAATCACGGCTAGGGGCACAGGGGGAAGGGAAAGGAAAAAGTAAAACACGAAAGGAGGGCAGGCAGTGTGGACCCTGGAGTTCGATGCTTTCTTGGAGTGGCTGGTGTTGACCTGGTGACATTAGCTGCTGATGAAGATATTACACGAGCTGAGTACATAATGGATTTGGCTCAGTTCTACCTCACAGCCAAGCCAGCAAGCCCCCTGCCTGTCCCTCTTGGCAGCAGAACAGGGAGATAGGACTCAGTAGCTGGACATGAGGTACATTCTCTCTGCTCTCCCCAGGATGAGTCAGTCCCATCCCGCCAATCTCGACCATCCGTCCCATCCCACCCTCCCCAGCCAAGCCACTGACCTTAGCCAGGAAGGCAGCATTTCTGATGGCGCCTACCATCTCTCCCCCTCTGGGGTGGACCTTGGCAACATGCAGCCACATCCGTTCCCAGGTGTGGCTGTCGATCGGGAACCCGCTCTTGTTCACGTGGAACAGCACCCCGCCGTCTTTGTCCTCCTCTTCCGAGCCCCCACTGGTGGCGAGGCTCACCGGCCGCGCGTGGCTGCTCCGGGACCGGGTGCCTTTGGTGCTTTTGGGGTGGGGGCAGCGGTGAGTGTCGGCGGCGGAGCCGGTCATGGCGAGGGGCACGCGGTGAGGGGGCAGAGGACGCGGGCACGCCGGGGATCAGGGCCCCGCGGGGGTGGACTTTAACTCTCGCAGCCGCAAGATGCGCGAAGGGAACCCTGCTCACTGGCTGGGCCTGAAAGCAGTGGAAACAGCAGACCCTGCGGCTCAATAAGACAGGCATGGGGGTTCCCGCCCACCTCACCCCACCCCCGCCTCCCTGCCCCAGACCCACCCCCTCAGGACTCACGCGAGCCTCCAGCCCAGCCGACTACCTAGCAAGGCGGCTGGAAAGACGCCACGAAGCCTCACACCCAGCTGCACTCGGGGATGGGGAGGCATGCAAGGAGCGCGGGGTGAGGAGGGGACGGGGTAGGAAGAAGCAAGACAGCTGGGTAGCAAGAAGACTCGAGGGTCCCCTCCAGCTTCACGCATCCCTGGGTCCCCAGATGTGGTGGACTGCCACCGACCCAGAGCGAGAGGGCACGTGAGCGCCCGGGGCCAGGGCGAGGGCGCCGCAGCAGCCTCCGCTTGTTAAGGAGGCCTGGCGTCTTCCCGGAAGCCCCCCGAACTCTGGCGCGCGAGGGGCGGCTCCAGCCGGGGTTCCCGGGCAAGCGCAGCGCCGCCCCCTTCCCGCGGGTCCCGCGCGGGCACCGCGAGTGGGAACTGCGGGCCGCCACGACGCGCGCGGGGCCCGGGGACCCACCTCGGGCCGGCCTCATTGCTGCAGAAGGCTGTTGGAGGTGAGGCGGTTGTCGCCTCATTCCATATCCCATTCTCGAATGTTATTCTGTGACATATAACTGAGTCACCCGGGCAGCCGCCGATGTTCCGAATGCGGCCATTGGACACCGCAACAAAGAGGGGCGGGTCCTGAGCTTGGGACTCTACAACCCGGGGCTGTGCAGCTCTGCGATTGGTTCCAGGGTTCCCTGGCGGGAGGGGATCCGAGTTAGGGAAGCTGGGCTGCCACGCGAAATCCGATGCTGCGGTGTCCTGGGAGCACCGCGGAGCTGGAACGACTGTCCAGGGACTAAGTAAGATCCAGTTTCCCTTGGGCAACAGCAGCTGAGGCCCGGAGATGCGATTCAGGGGTCTGGCGTTGGAGCAGTGTTCGTCGAGGAGCTGGGCACAGTGACTGGGTCCTACACAGGGCTCTGGGAAGGCCCAACCTTAATACTTACCAAATTCCTCCATTACAAGTTTCTCCCCAGATTAACAAGTGGGTACAACCTTGCATCCTCTGTTAGTAGACGTGGATAACAAGGTTCCTCAACCCAAGCTGCTGTGAGACACGAGGCCCGTCAAGCCCCCTTCAGTTTTGCTGTAGCCACTGTTTTGTAAAGGGATGCTTGAAGCCAAGGGAGCGGCCTGCCCACAGCTTCCCCCTCCTCTTGTCTTCTTTATCTTTTCTTACTTTTGTGGTGTCACAGCAACCAGGCTAGTCTCAGACTTGCCATACAGAGAAATGATGAACTTGAACTCCTGGTCCTGTCTTCACCTTCCCAGGACTGGAATTCCAGGGACTTTACATGGTACCCAATGTGCCAAAGGAGCTGCATCCCCAGCCACGAAATATTTCTCCCTCCCCCTCCCCCTCTCCCCCCCCCCGTTCCCCGTCTCCCCTCCCCCTCTCCCTCCCCCTCCCCCTCTCCCTCCCCCTCTCCCTCCCCCTCTCCCTCCCCCTCTCCCTCCCCCTCTCCCTCTCTGCCCCCGTTCCCCCTCTCCCCTCCCTCCCCCTCCCCCCTCCCTCCCTCCCTCTCTCTCTCTCTCTCTCTCTCTCTCTCCCCCTCCCTCTCTTTCTCCCTCCTTGCGTGCCTGTGTGTGTGTGTGTGTGTGTGTGTGTGTGTGTGTGTATGTTTATCGTGAGGCTGGAGCGTTGGCTGAGTTAAGGTTACTGTCTTTACAGAAGACCAGCGCCTAGGTTTCAGCTCCCATTTTCAGCTCCAGAGGATCACACAAGTTGGGTCTCTTGGGCACCTGGATGCTCACGCTTGTGCTGACTCCACATATACGCCGTGACATGTAATTTAAAACCATTAGAAATAAATCTCTTAAAACCTTTTGCCTTTTGCATTTGTCGTATGTTAAGTCTGTACGTGTGTATGTGTGTGGAGTGTGTGAACGTGTGTATACATGTATGTGGAGATCAGCAGAGTGCTGGTGGCCATTCTCTCCTTACACCACGTAGGTTCCAGGGGTCAAACTCAGGACCTCAGGCTTGGTGGCCAGCCAGTATGCACTGAGCCATCTCGCCAGCCCAGAGTACCTTTTTCTTAATAGTATCTTCCTTCTTGCTTCCTTCATCCCTCCTTCCCTCCCTCTCTCCTTTCCTCCCAGTCTTTTTTCTTTTATTTCAAGAAAGAATATGCTGAAGTGGAAGAAGCCACAGACTGCTGACCCAACAAGTCTAGGTTTGTCTCTTGCTGAGTTATATAAGCCTGGACACACAATTCATCTGCTCTGAGCCTTCCCTTATCTGTCTGAAAGGAGGAAAACCAGAGGCCCTTTGGCTCCTAGGTCATATGACTGTGGCCTGCTTTTTTGGGGAACTCCTAGGAGCCTGTCTGTTACAGCCTTGCTGTCAACTTTAGGTCCACTGCCCAGCCTTGAATAGGTGAGTCAGCTGTGCCAACCATGGGAAGCAAATCTCCCAGCTGAATACTTTGGGGAAGAGCCCTGAACAGCCCAGTTTCTGGCTACTTGGCTACATGTGGGGGTTGGGATGGAAACCATTATGAGGCAGGCAGGGTCAGAGCCAGGATCAGCAGAGAAGGGGGGGCAGGGGGACCTGGGTTCTGAACATGCCAAGACAGAGCCCCTGGCATGGGACTATGGAGTCAGCACTGAGCACAGTACCATCAGTCTATGTGAACAAAAGCAATGGGTCATGTCAAAGCCATCACAATTCCAACGGGCACACCTGGAAAAGAAGCAGGGGTCAGAGGACAGTGTGTGCCCAGGGAATCTCATTCCTACTCAAAAGGGAACCCGCCTGTGTGCTCATCTCAAACACCCTTCTCATGTCTGCAGTTCATTCTTTTAAGTCTGTCTCTCTTCCTTCCACTTCCCTGGTTCCCAGACCAGAAAAGAATCGCAGGGCGGCTCTTCTGTGGACTGGGATTTGGCCTGCCTGCCCTGAGAGAAAACAGCTCACACCTGTGCTCAAGGAAAAACCAGGCTCGCCGCCCTCACCGTCACATGGCTGTCCACAGATGGACTAAGTCCAACCAGGTCTGCTCATCTTGGTCAATCACCACTGGAATCCTGCTTCCTGCTCAGAAGTGCCCTGTAACTCACTGATAGTGGAGAAGAGCATTTGCTGACAATCCCAGGATTCTGGTTGCTATTTTCTCCTTCCCATAGATGGGATGAGCAGGCCTGGGGTCCTGGGAAGATAGGCACCTTTTCCAATGAGGTAGATGCAGGCTCCGAGTGAACTTGCTGTCCAGGAGAACAAGGCTTCTCCGCTAAGAGCTGTGCAAAGACCAATGAGAGAGTGAGCAAGGGCCAAAGTTCCAGTATCCCCTTTAAAGGATGTTCTTGATGGCCTAACATTCTTTTGTTCCACCTATAGTGGGTTGGACTGTGAAATGTCCAGCATGGAACTCATGGGTTTGGATGCTTGATACCCAGCTGTTTTGAAGGCTGTCAAACCTTTTTAGGTGTTGGCACCTCACTTGAGTAAGCAGATTATTGAGATTAGGAACTAAAGTTTTATAGACCATGTCCACCCCTGTTCTGTTCCTTGTTTCTCCGAGGTCTGAGGCAAGGGTTCCAGCTGCCCACTCTGCCACAGTGGAGCCACCTGCCACCATGCTGGACTGTAGGCCCTCAAACTGTGAGTCCAAATAAACCCTTTCTCTCTTACTGTCAAGTCACTGGTCACCATAATGAGAAAAGTACCTAATACAGGTGCCCGTCTCCCAGACAGTACTACCCACAGCACCACTGTCCAGCAACCAGGACTAACACACAGCCTTTAAGGACCTAAGCCATCATATAAGAAAACCCATGCAGAGTCTACTATATGTCCGCTGGGCTTCACTGGGAATCCGAGGCACTACACAAGCAGATTTGGAGCATAGCTGAGAGGCGGTGCCTGGCACACAGGAAGAACTGGAAGAGTCTCTTGCACTGGTAACAAGGAGGAAAAGTCACACAGTGGTGTGTAGAATTGTGTGTGTCCCCAAATTGAATCTGTTGCTGATGAATCAGAGTGTGGCATTTGGAAATACTGTCCCTGAGAGGTAATTAGTTATGCTGAACTGACAGGGAGGGTGGGTTCCTACTCTAACATGAAGGGAAACATCTAAATGTCTCCACAACATGAGGAAAACCTTGTGGGAACCAGAGCTATATCCCCACTATGAAGGGATTTGGAGGGGCCAGAAGAAAGCTGTGGCACACATTGGCCACTTGTGGTACCTTCAGAGAGAGCTGGCCTCACTGAAGCCTCCAGCCTCCAACATGAGAGGCAGTCAAGTTCTGTGTGTACCATGCTGGCCCCAGCTCCTCCTCGCTTCAGCTCTGACAAGCTGAGACGCAGCAAGCTTGGGCAGCCAGGACTCGGCTTGGATGCGCTGTCTGGGAGCTGGCTCATGAGGAGGCATCCACTGTGCTGAACTTTCCTGCACATAACACTAGTATTGTGTAAATCATGAGATTCAACAAGAATGGGCTAAGGCAGTAAGAGAAAACATGAGACAAGAGGCCCACCTGTATTTCTGTACTTTCTTTTGACCTTTCAAAGCTCCCCTTCCTCTGGGACGCTCTCTGTATTTCATGACTGTCCGGCTTGAGTGTGAACTGTCCCGCTCAGGTTCACATGTCGAAGGGATGGTCCCCTGGATGGCACTGCCGTGTAGGGACATGCCAGGGACATAGAAGCAGAGTCTGCCTGAGGGAAATAGCCCACTGATGTGTACCCTTAGGGGCACCCTCCTGCCCTGGCACAGTCCCCTCTGCTTACTGGATGCCCCAGTAAGAGCAGCTTCCTGAACCCTTCTGCCTGCCTGCGGTGAAGAACTCCTTCTCTTGACTCAGAAACAATAGCCAGAGACCGACCATGGACTGAAATCTCCAAAGCTGTCTCCCTCCTCTGAACTGCGTCTACCGTGGGGTTTTGGCAGTGATGGAAGAACCCAAACAATGGTCTGAAGCACACAAATGACCAGAGGTTCGCACCCTGCTTCGTATTCCTCCCTCGTTGTGCTGAGAGCGAGGTCTTGCCGTACAGAGAAGGACGGCAGCATCCGCCGAGTGCTTGGTCTATGCCGAGCACAGCTCGAGCCCTTCATGTGTATTGTGTTACTTAAATGCTCACATGGACCCTGTGGGCTCTAAAGTAACACTAGGAAAGCTTGTGTAATTCACACTAGGTCCAGAGAGCAAAGCTGTCGTTTGGATGTTGAAGGTCCTCCCTAAGGCCTCTGGGTTCAGTTCTTGGTTCCCAATTTGGTGCTGTTCTAAGGTGGTGGAGACTCTTAAGCAGGACCTCTCGGGAGGTCTCAGGTCACTAGAGATAGATTCTTGACGGGGACGTGGGACCCTGGTCTCATACTCTCCTGATGTCATCCCCAGAGGTCAAAAAAAAAAAAAAAAAAAAAAAAAAAAAAAAAAAGCACGTGTTCCCAGTAAAGTCCAATGGTACCTCCCAAAGGGTGAGCCAAATAAGCCTTCTCTCTGAGCTGATTGTCTAATATGTACAGCTCAGTAACAAGGAACTAACTGACCCGGGAAATCACAAAAACAGTCCTGCTGAGCCTCTACTCTGAGTGGTAGAAAGCATAATAGGTTATTTTTCTAAGAACTTTAAACAGTGCATCTGTCTCTACACTGAGCTCTATTATTGTTTGTCTGTCTGTCTCTTTGTTTTGTTTCAAGACAAGGTCTCTTCATTCTCCCTGGCTGTCCTGGAACTCACCGTGTACAGCATTATGTAGAATGGCCCCAGACTCCTGGAGATCACCTGCCTCTGCCTTCCAAGTGCTGAGATAAGAGGCGAACACCACTATGCCCGGTTTACACGGAGCTTCTAATGTCCAGAGAACTCTGGAAAACTGAAGCTTAAGCCTGAGCTGACAGCATCGTTAGGGGCCTGGAAAGAGCGCAGCCTTATCTGCTCTAGAGCATCGCCTGAACCCAGGCTCAGCGATCCTGAACAGCTCCTGCAAACAAACCAATGAGTCAAGTGGCCCTCTCCCCCTGCAAGGTAAGAGTAAGCATGAATAAGTCATCAGAAACTGAACTCAGGAGTCAGATATAACATATGTCTGTGGGAAGGTTTTACAGAAACAAGAGAGTTACAAGCAGAAGAAAGCTAAAATTGACCAGTCAGATATGAAAAAGAACCTTTGGGCTGCGGGTAGCGGGAGAATGCTGGAAACCTGCATCTGGCTGCGTGGCAGCAAAACTTGGTTTTCCAAGTGTAAAGCTTGCTTACTGTTAATATTTACTTTGATTCTTTTTTTGCATAAAACTATATGAATATATTTTTGTCAATACTTCATTTTTTTAAAGGTTTGATAGTATGCATTGAAATCTTACTAGTTACAATGAACATAAAGTACATGTAAAACAATGAAATAGTTACTTTGATTCTTAGTTATACTGGGGACAGAAGCCAATGGCTTCAGGGGAATTATCACCTTTTGCTTAACAGTGTGTGTGTGTGTGTGTGTGTGTGTGTGTGTGTGTTGGGGGGAGGGTTAGGTAAAGCACTTATTGCTCCCTTTTCTTATCAGGCAGCCAGAAGCCTCTTACTAGCCAGGGAGCTAATTAACTCTTTTTGAACCAGAGAGAAAAGGAAAGGAAAAGAATTACAAAGCATTACACAGGCCAGTATGCACAGACACATATACTCATATACCTGCACCCTGGCCAAGCCCAACCATCTGTCACGGTCAACTCCACAAGTATCATGCATGCTTACATACGTGCACATATACCTACATATAAACAGACATATACATGTGGATGGATGGATGGATGGATGGATGGATGGATGGTCGGATAGACAGAGGGATGGATGGATGGACAGATGGGGCAGAGTCTCCCAAGCCACGACATCATCTCTCTCTCTCTCTCTCTCTTTTTTTTTTTTTTTTTTTTTTTTTTTTGGCATTTTTATTCCTTCTTAGATAAAAAATCTTTAGAGAATTACCTCATAGATAAAATGTTACACAAAACGGGAGTTACAGAAAGATGTTGATATTAAGTTGAAAGCAGTGTTCCACTCTATGTGCTTGTTATAAGTTCAAAGCAACAGTTTCTTAATGCCCTGGCCTTGTCATAGTGCACACCTGTGACTTCATCCTTGGATCTGAATGCTTTTCCTTGAACACAAATGTGTCCCAAGCCTATTTTTCTTTTTGGCATAATTGTGAAAGCGCCTTGTATTTCTCATTATGCAACCTTTACTTACGATTATGAGTGGACACGTCACATTCCCAACTTTAACTTCATTACATCTTCCAGCAAAACAACTAAAATAATCTCCTAAGACTTTCTTCCTAAGATTATTTGAATCAAATCTGGAATTCTATAAAATCATTAATTCATCTAAACAGCATTAATTCATGAAAGTTCATCTTTATTTTGATCTGTAGAAAATCTGATCAAGAGGGTGGGCTGATGCCCATATTGTTATATTAATTTAATAATGACAAGAAAGGCATATCAGCTGCAAAAAACAACCTGGAGATGAAGTCTCTTTGGGACCTTGGCTCATTGAGTTCACCTCATCCCAGACCACAAAATGTCTGCCTCCAGGAATGTAGGCAGACCTCCAGGAAGGCCACCCGCTAGTCTTAGCCTATCCTAGATGGCTCCTGACAGGACAGCATATGTGAAGCCATCTTGCTGCCCCCCCCCCCGTCCTGCTTTTTACATGAGTTACATCAAACACTGAAAGAACAGTTCTCATATAAAATCTGAGAAAATGAAGAGATTAAACAGCTTGTATAGAAAGCAATGATGACCAGCAAATATCAGAACTGGACTCAGACTCCCTTAATCTAATTTCTCCCACCCCTCCTCTCTCTCTTAGGGTTGGCTTTAATTTGTAATTGTATCAGTCAGGATTCTCTAAAGGAACAATCAGTAGGGATGTGTACACACACACACTCTCGCACACACACACACCCCCCACACACACACAGACTAATCGTGCCTGTGTTAAAATAGCAACAGCAGCTGAATCATGCCTGAGAGGCTGAGAGGCTGGAAGTTTCCTGGCTCCTGAAGCTGGAAGCCTCAGCAGTCCCCATCTGGAGGGCCACTGGTCTTTATTTAGTTCACTACTGAATCCTGGAAGCATTGGTTCTGATGTCAGTGTAACAGGGCAAACCAGCTCAGCGGCAGGGAAGACCAATGAGGAAAAGGCACATCTTCCACCGCGCCCTTTCTATCTGGACTGCTACCGGAAGGTGCGGCCCACAGCCACAGCCTGGGCCACTGCACCGCTGCGTCTCCCCCCCCCCCCCCCCCCCGAGATCAAGGCAGTCAGCACAGTTCTTTAGGTAAAACTCTTACCCCCTTCCTCCCATAATTCTGATTTGTGGCATTTTGACCTCAAAACCAATCATAACATTGATTTTGCTGTCTCGGTCTTTGACCTGGCTCCTTTGTTTTCAGTGCCAGGGCTCGAATCCAGTGGGGCTGTGTCTCAGATCTTCTTTCCCTGTTTCCGTGTGTGTACGAGGGTGTGAGGGTACGCTTGCCAGTGGATGCATGTGGAGACCGGAGACTGGTGTTGAGACCAGCTGCTGCTCCATTTTATTTTTGAAATCATACTGTTATTTGTTTACTTGTGATATGTGCACATGACTAGTGAGTGTGGGGGCCAGAGGACGATTTTCATGTCTGTTCTCTCCTCAGAAGGTTTACTGTGCCAGTTCACTGCCCACCCCCCCCCCCCCAATCTTACTTTTGAGTGTCTCTCGGAGAACCTGGAACTCATTGTTTCTGCTAGACTGAGCACCAAGCCTCACTTTTCTCCACCCCCACTCAACTAGCACGAGGGTTATAGATGTAGATTAGGCTGACCTCAACCTGAGAAATCTGCAAGCCTTTGCCTTCCCAGGATTAAAGGCATATGTGCCATATCTGGCTCACACAGTGTCTCCCTTGCTCCTGGGCATCTGGCTCTGGTCCACCTCCCCTATAGCAAGCACTTGATCCGATTTACCAGCAGGGCATCTCCACCAGGCACTCCACTGTTTTTTTTTTTTTCCTTAGCAAGGGGGGGGGGACTTATTAATCACTGGCATTTCCTGGTTGACCTTGTCAAAGGGCTACTCTGCTCCTCATACCGGAGGCTGAGCACTGAAAGGCGACAACACTCAAAACCAAGCCCACTCTATACTTTTCCAACTTGTTCTTTGTTGGGGGGGGGCTGCTGGAGAATCGGGGACATGAAGGGGACTCGGAAACTAAAGCACAAGATTTGGACAAGGACAGAGGTGGGTCCCCAAAACCTGCAGGCAGCACCCAGGTTCCTGACACCAGTGTTTGTAGGGTCCAGCATTGTGAGGTGCTTTGAGGACATTTGGCTAGAAAGAACAGACACAAGACCTTCTTGGATGACAGTTGCTGTTTGCCCAGGGAAGAGAGTCACCTACTGTAAAAGGACTGCCTTCTGTTACAATGGCCACCTGTGAGGAGCCTGCTGGCCTGTCCCCACTCTGTGCTAATGGCTCCATGCCCATCTCTCCCTTGGGAAGCGGTCCTCTTGCAATCACAGGTGCACCGGGACTTACAGTGGGGTTTCGTCTCAACAAATGCTTGGAAATAGAAAACCCTATGAGCAAAAGACTCATTGAGGGCAGGCAAGATGGCTCAGTGGGTGAAAGTGCTTGCTGCCAAGCATGACAACCTAGCTTTGATCCCTAGGACCCACACAATGAGAGACAGCTGACTCCCAAAAGTGGTCCTCTGACCTATACACGCTAAATAAACAGGGTTTTAAAAGTATGTTTGATTGTGTATGATGATTCACACCTGTAATTCCAGCACCCTGGGGGCTGAGGCAAGAAGACACTGTTTTGAGCCACTGTAGGATATGTAGAAAGATCCAGCATCATAGGGAAAAAAATGTACTGAATACCCCTAACCTATCAAACACCAATCCAGCTTACCTCAAACAGACTTAGAACACTTCCTGAGCCTGTGCTGGGCAGAATCATCCCACATCAAGCCTGTTTGTAGTAAACTCAGCCAACTGTGAGTTTTTCCTCTTTTGAAATCTAGTCCAATAGCACCCAGCTTACACATGTTCACAGAGAACTCAGATGGTGCACCAGAAAGCAGCTGATGTATAATGAATTGTCTCATCTTTAGCCATATCTTGGAGATGCTGTGGTCATGAGCCTTCCTCGCCAGCAGTGTTTCATCTGTATACTCGACTATCAGTTTCATTGTCTGTCACATGCTTAAAAGAGAAAGCATCGTTTGTAAGTTTCTGATGAACTAGAGAAATGGCTCAGTTGTTAAGAGCACTGGCTGCTCATCCAGTGGACCCAGGTTCCCATCCCAGTACCCACAGAACAGCTCACAGTGGTCTGTGGTACCAGACACAAAATTGAAGCATGGGCTTATAGGTAGGTAAAACACCCACACACGTTAAAAAAAATTTTTTAAATAAAACTTAATTTAAAATGTTTTGGTATCTAGTTATTGTACATAGTTATGAGTTGCATAAAGAATTTCTCATGACGTGTACTGGGTCCATTGACCCTGCCCACCTTGTCCCACCCTCTCTCCTTATGGCCTTCCCAGTAGGCCCTCTTCCCAGGCAACTTCACCCCCACTTTCATGTTATATATAAGACAGAATGATCCCATTCCAGTGGATGCTAATGAGGGTCAGCATGCTCAAGGAGTCTGGAGTGTGTGGGGTGTTCACTGAACTAATGATGAAGGCTAACCTTATTTTCCCTCCCAGGGCCTTTATCTGTGTTTTGTTGTTGCTGATGTTTGTTTTGTTTTGGCTGTTTGTTTCAGGATATTTGCTCACACGTCAAACCCCAAGATTGTGTTATTTACTGAAAAAAAAAGTTTCTTGTTGTGGTGTGGCTCAGCCTTAGCACATACCTTTAATCCCTCTGGCTGGAATACAGACTTAGTATTCCCTTAGTACACACCTGTGAATCCAAACGATGAAGGTAAAGTTAGTTTGTAGAAGGAAGCAGCCATGTTTGAAAGTGATGTCTGAGTTACAAACAAAGTGGCAAATCAAAAAAAAAAAAAAAAAAAAAAAAAAAAAAAAAGTTTTAACAGTAGGATATGCTCAACTTTCGAGAGAACAGAGAGGAAAGGGAAGATATTTAAGGGAAGTACAGAGCGAGGAGAAGGAAGGGGAGGATATAGTTTTTACCCAGAGAGTTGTACAGAGGCAGGTTGAAGAGAGAGAACAAGCAGAGGAGTCAGAAGATTAGAACAGATTAACAAAGTTAGGGCGAGGTCAAGCAGAGCAACTCAAGACAGGCTGAGAGGATAGAGAGAGAGAGAGAGAGAGAGAGAGAGAGAGAGAGAGAGAGAGAGAGAGAAGCCAGATAGAATCAGCTAGCATGGAGAGTGTTTTGAGCCGGAACAGCTGAGTTGAACCAGCTAGAGCTCAGAAAGAACTAGAAAGGGTGAGCTCATTCAGCAGTAAGTCTCCAGGGGTGAAAACATTCTAGCCCCAGGTTAGCAGACTGAGGCAGTAAATCCTAGGAGACAATTACATCAGGCGAGCAAAAGTTATCATTGCAGTTCTTGTCTGTTTTGGGTTTGTTTGTGTGTTTTTCAATGAAGAAAGCAACATGTTTGTATTCCACATGACTCAAGTACGGGGTTTGGCAGCTGTCAGTGAGCCATCCTCTAGGGCTGGTGTTCCCTCAACAGAGCAAGATGGAAGGTTTTCAACTAAGTAGGAAAAGACAGGGATGACAGTCAAGGATGTCCACATCTTGCTAATGAGCAGCTTAGGGGGAGCCAAGAACTGAACAGGAGGGAAGTAAGTGGGTAGAGGGTCAGCGGAAGTGGAGGAAGGCAGGCCAGTGACAACCCAGCAAGGCTGAGGAGGGGCAGCAGCAGAAGGCACTGGGACAGGAGCAGAGTATCCCCCCAAGAAACTGAGCAAATCAGAGCTGTGTGCATAAAATCCAGACTGCGCAAAGCTGAAAGAGGAAGTCCCAGGAGAGGCTGCATTCTCTGCTGAATTAAAACTAAAACCTCTGGGCAGATTGAGGAGATGTGGACAGGATGTGACTCAGAACCAGGTGTCTTTAACTTCATTTTTCTGAACAGGTCATGAAGCTGCTGTGTATATCAGGGCTTCCTGGGTGCTCAGCTCTGTCTCTGAGGAGTTGCTGAATCCTGGCGGTGCCTTTTCACCTCTCAGGGGTTTGGGCTATGAAATGAGGGTGGATCAGGTCCGAAATGCTGTACTTGTGTTTTACAACAGTCATCTGAAGAAGCTTAAAAAAACAGCCCCAATGTCTATAGCCTGTGGCCACAAAACCAAAATTGCTAGGGATGAGGTTCAAACTCCTCAGTATCGAACACAGTTAAGTTTGGGACCCAGAGACCTGTTGTGGTCTCTAGAGGTCTCAACCAGCCCGGTGGTCTATAGAGCCTTAGAGAAATTAGAGGGGTCACTGGGGGCAGTCCTCATGAGAGGCAAGGCTGGGACCAGATACTATCTCTAGAGTCATAACATTAAATGAATTGGGATTTTTCAAGTGGGCAGCAGTTTACTACCCACCCTAGCAAGTTGTTTTTCTGGTCTAGTCATTACATCATTGTTTCCTGAGCACCTACTGTGTGCCTGGTGCTGTACCAGCTACTAAGGATCCAATAGTACATGGGTCAGGTATCAGCTTTTGACTCCTGGGACAGCCCTGGAAACCAAGAGGCTGCAGTCGAGAGTAAGGACCTATGGTGAGGACCTACTGTCCGCGAGATCCCCGTACTGATGAGTCTCCAACCCCTTAAGACAGTCAAGGACTGTCTATTCACCAAGAGATCCCCACACTGTGTTCCTCTAAGATTTAGACTGAGCAAATAATCCTAGGACCAGAAAAGTCCTGCCTCTAGATCCCAACCAAATCCACAGTGTGTCTTCCCGGCTGGCATGCGACTGTGGCCTGGTGACTGGCCTGTTTGGGGAACTGACAGTAAAGATCAAACATCTTCCTCCACTAGAGACCTTGAGCACAGCACGGGTCCATCCTCCTGCAGTCAACATCGGCCTCATAGAGTCTAACGGTTCCTCCTTCAACTACCTTTAGCATGGGTGAAGGAGTGAGGACTTAACAGGACAGAACAGTCCAGGGCGGGCATGAAGTGAGCAAGCTCTGCTGAGAGTGACATTGAGACCGTCAAGAGTGGAACGGGTACGCAGAACCTTATTTCCGGCCAGAGAGGCTATTTCCGGTTCAGAGAGGCTGTAGATGTATTACCGGTGAGGCAGATTCAGGTAGGTTCTGATTTTTAATGACGTTGTAGGAGATGCTTTGCTTCCTGCATCCATTCTAGCACCAGGTGTACCATCCTCTTCAAGATGTGGCTCCGAAGGCAGCTCAAACGGCACAGGATGAGCAGAGTCAGGAGGGTGGTGGCTCTTGAAGCCAGTTTGCACTGCAAAGCCTGGGAAAGGTGCCCAGGAGTGTGGAGGGGCCCCTTGACCCGTTGGCTTCTGGCTCCCTATTTCAGGAACTCGGTACTAGAGGTAGCCATCCTGTCTGGGATGACACCCCTCCTCCCTGACCTTCTCCAGTTACTTCTCTTTCTGATCTCTCTCCGTGATGACCGCTGGAGGCCTCCGGTGTGGAAGAACGCTTGATTGTTTAGCCTCTGATGCCTTAGGTGGAGTGTCCTCTTGGGATCCAGAGATGAAGGCTGTCAAAGAAGGGGGTGTGGACATAAAAGGAAAGACGTACCTCTTCCTGTGAGACTCTAGGCTAGGAGAGACTGCAGGGCCGTCAGCTCCTACCTGAGTAGCAGTGGCCACAAGAACCAGTTAGAAACGCAAACATTCAGTCCCGGCCCAGGTGAGAGAGGCAGACACCCAGTCCAGAAAAGTGAGTAAGCTGCCCAAAGACACAGAGCAAAAGTGCTGTTTCCTTAGAGATGCATCCCCACCAGGGTGCAGATAGTTTGCTACCTAGCACTCTAGGAGGAAAGACAGTACCGCCTCTGTGTCTGGGATCTGAGTTGGGGTTGCAGAGGCAAGACACAGATTAGACAGTGAGTTCTGCAAGGGAGTAGGAGAGCCACAGAGCCCAGAGTAGGGCACACAGGTCTGCCTGGAGGGTAGTTTAAAAGATCTGGACTGGAGTCAGATCTCAACCCAGACCCAAAGCCTGTTTCCAGGACAACCTGTACTGTCTCAGAAGCCAGGGGCTGTGATGGCCGCACAGGGTCAGTTCCAGAGTGCTGCTTCTATACTCAGTGGGACTCGCTCGGCCTCTGCCAAGGACATGTGGCCCCCAGGGAAAGGTATAGGCAGGCTAGATGTGAAAGGGGTAAAAGTGAGGTGGTCCTTCAGGTCAGTCTTCTCCCCCACCCTTAGTCAGGCATTATTAGTCAGGTGGGATGGAACCCTAGGCTCAAGGAGTGGAGAGGGTCCAGAGACAGAGGGGGTGCCCACTGTTCCCTCTGAGCTCAGGTACAACAGGAAGCCCGCATACCATCACTGTTTATTTTCATGGGGGAGTCTGGAAGCTCCAAGGTGGATACCTGCCCTGTCCAAACAGGGCACGGGGGAGAGAGGGCTGGAAAGCAGCATCTTGGAGGCATGCAGCTCTGAGGGTAACTCCACGTGACCTCATTTAAAGACTCCATACCAACTCCTAACAGGCAGATGGCGAGATTCAGCCCAAAGTCATACCCCGGTAAGAGACAGATATTTATCCTAGGATCTAAAACCAAAGCCTGGAAGCTACTCAAAATATCACACGCTATTCTCTTTTCCTCTGAAGATGTAATCCAGTTGGGCCTGTCAATCACCTGGCCAGGAACCCACTTGCCTCTCCCCACACCAGGAAAGCTGATTGAACTAAAGCCATGCTTGGAGGAGGAATAATTAAATCATTCCTTTAATGAGTGAACTTACTTTCTCAGGAGCCTTCTCAGTACAGACTTGCACGAGGCTTGGAGCATGTCTGCTTCCAGTCTTAATTCAAGGCATGCCGTTCTTCGTTTTCTATCATTTTACATCTCTGTCTTTTGGGTCCTGCCCAAAGCGGGAGTATACTTTCCCAGATGCTCTGGACTTTCTGCTCTTTCTTTGAAGCCCTCCGCCTCCTCTCTCATTTCTGATCTATTCCTGCCCCAGCAGCTGCCAGGCCTTACATCTTCCCAGCCCTGTTGTCTGTGTCATATACTGTCAGATATTTTGGTTTGTTTTTCAACTCTTCCATTAGTGAGACTAGGAACCCACAAAGAAACCACTGGCCTTCCTGGTAACACTTGGAGCTTGATCCAGCTTCATTGAAAAACCTGATGCTGATCCCTGACTTCCACATGCATGTACATACATGCATGTAGAGATGAACATGCATGCATGTGGACAACACAGAGAGGGGAAAGAGATAAAGATAGCTAGCTAGATAGACAGACAGATAGACAGAAAGACAGACAGAAACAGAAAAGCAGAGAAAGGAGGTATATTCAGTGTGGCCACATTGGGAAGAAGAACAAATGTCAGGTGATGCCACAAGCCAGTCTTCCAGGAGAAGAAGTATGCATAACTAAACAGCCAGGATCAAGATGTGGTCCCCCTCACTGATGACCCGCCATTGTCTCAGCTCCAGTGATCTGTCATGCAAGTGGCCAGACCTATATAAAGTCCCTTCCTGGGAAATACCCTCTTCCACTTCCAACACCCTGGCTGGTACCAGAGCTTCAACATTTCCTTTCTCCAGCATTAGATTTTAATTTTGTGGGGGAGGTCCATTGTTTCAACAGTCTGACAGCTAAAGAGAGGGGCAGAGTGTGTCTCTTTAGACTAGATCTTTCTTGTCAGGATAGTTATAGGATAGATGGTGTCCCCAAAGTGGAAGGAACAGCTCAGCCATCAGGAATTCTAACTATGCTACCCAGCCATCTGAGCCTAACATCCTGGGCTTCAGATCCATGGTGTCCAGAGTCTGCCACATAGACAAATTACTGAAGACAAAGAGAGTTCTAAACATATCCCTTCACGGCAGGTGTGAACACAGACACAAGCAAAGTCTCAGCACCAATCTGTCCTCAAAGGGTAGAAAAAACATTAGCTTGGGAAAGCTGACTTAGGAGTAGGTAGCCATGGTTCACCGGTTTTTCCTTCTTGAAAGGTCTCGAGGGCAAATTAGAGACTCATTATCATGACTGGCTGTCGTCATCATGGTAACTAGAAGGTCACAGAGTCCTTCTCTTTCCACTTGGCTAATCACTGATCCCTGCTGTGAGACTGGAGGACAGGGTGGGTGTAGAAGAGGGACAGCCTTCAGGGCAACTTGGGCAGCTGTCCAAAAGATGGCTCAGGTCACCTTCTGTCTTGAGGGTCTGCACAGGTTTAGCACCATGGAGCAACCTGAGCAGGCATCTCCTGAGTCCCAGGAGACAGACCGGCCAGTCAGAGCCAAGTGTCTGGAATCAGCCCCCATCCCTTACAGCCTGGCGTCAATCCAGCTCCTACTTGAAGCTGCCTCTGTGGGATAGTAGGATGGATCAGTGCCTAATGCTGCTGGCCCTGAGCTGGGGCTACTATCAGCCGCAAGTTGTACAAGGCTGACCTGACAATCCTCCCAGGAACTCCAAAGACTGAGACCCTTGTCTGACTTCCTGCCTTTATGACTATACAAATTGTGGCAAAGTGGGGATCCAAAAGAAGAAAAAAGAAATTAAGATAGGGTCTCATGTATCCCAGCCCCCAACTCACTATCGAAGTTAAGGATGACCTTGAACGTGCGATCTTTCTGCCTCCACCTATGAAATGCTAGTAGGGTTACAATTGTGCTCTGCTGAGAATGAGATGCTGAGGCTCAAACCCAAGGTTTCCTGCATACTAGGAAAGCTCTCTATCAACTGAGCTGCATCCCAACCTTCCAAAGTTTTTTCTTTTCTTTTCTTTTTTTTTATTTTTTTCTTTTTTCAGTAAGAGGCATCAGAAGTTATGTGTGTCAAAAGATGGGAGTAGTAGTGCCAGAAGACAGTCTAGAAACGCATGTCCAGTGTTTAGTTGGCTGTTAGGCTGGAGACTAAGATGCAGGTGATACTGAAGAGGAACTGTGGAGATTTGTTCCTCACACTGCTACCAGCTCCAGCTGGAGTGCATCTGAGGCCAAGTTCATAAGGTCACACCACAGTTGGTCTCCAGACTGTCGCGCTACCTTCAAGGCATTCTGCAAGAGGCAGAGATGGGCTAATTCCTCCAGCAGGGACTCCCAAGATTTTAGAGGTGGCTTACCTCCATCCACCACCCATCCTTTCCTTGTTTCAATACACAGCTCTCTCCTCAATAGAACGACCAGTAGAGGATGTGCTTTCCCAACTGCTAAAGTGAAAAGCTCCCCTACCCCCAGCCCCCCAGGCTCTTCAGACAGAATTTCTTGCCTTGGAAAAGTTGTATGTAGCTGTGGTTCTGACAGATGGATTCCAGACCTCACCATCTCCGACTAGATAGTAGGGCTATCTTTTGTTTGTTTCATTGTTTGTTTTTGTCTTTTGGGGGGAGGGGTCTTGTTTTTCTTTTGTTTTCCTGACAGGGTTTCTCTGTATAACAGCCCCTGGCAGTGCTGGAACAACTCACAGAGTGCTGTGATTAAAGGCGTGTGCCACCATGTTCAGCTTATACATTTTTATCTTCTGTGTATGGGTATTTTCCCCATATGTATATCTGGGAGCCGTGTGCACACAGTGGCCACAGAGACCAGAAAAGGATGTTCTGTCCCCTGAGGCTGGGGCTGTGAGCCACCATGCAGGTTCTGAGAATTTAACCCAGGTCCTCTGGAGAAGCAGATGATACTCTTACTTGCTAAGCCATCTCTCCAGTCCCGACAGTAGGGCTATCTGTCTGAGCTGTACTGCTTTGGCCAACACCAATAACCAGGATTACAGTTGAGGCTGTTACCTGCCTTCCCTGTGTCACTGGAATAGAAAGCTAAGGGAGCTTTATCATACCTTGTTTTGTTTTATGAGACATTTAAGAAATGCAAGTTCAAGAAGGACACCGAGATGAACTGCTGGGAGTGAGAGTTTATTAAAGCATCACAGAGATAAACAACAGTGTGGAGGGGACACCCGGGGCACACACGTGTGGGAGCATACACCCCACCTCTTTCCTCAGTTTTTTGAGACAGGGTTTCTCTGTGTAGCCCTGGCTGTCCTAGAACTTGCTCTGCAGACTGAGCTAGCGTCAGACTCACAGAGATCCACTTATGTCTGCCTCTAAGTGCTAAGATTAGGGTGTGCACCACCATGCCTGGCTTCTGTTTTTTTCTTTAGTCCTGCTTTATGGGTTATACAACAATCGTAAGAACCAGTTTTCCTGATCACAAGAGCTGAGCTTTGTTCCTTTGGTGCCCAGGCCCCTGGGTCACCATTTCCCGAGTGCATATGTCACCAAGTCTTCTGAATTTGTTTTGTGTGCCTTGTGTGACTCTTGCCCCTGCATTCCCATGTGGAAATGGCTAGATACTGTGGTCTATTTGTTAGCAGCTGCTATAAACAAGAACAATGTAATAAACCACAGCACCATGTCTCCCAGATCAGCCAGACTGCTTCTTACGTGTGGGTATCACCAAGTCTTGTGGCTATTTCGCCACAAGAACACAGTGAGCCAGCATCACTGAGAGGCTGTTATATGCCTTCTGCTCCAAACTAATCCTCACAAGTTAGAAATATTAATTTAAAAAAAAAAAAGTGGAAACTGAGAGGGTTTAAATTACTTTCCCAAGAAGATCAGGTTTTAAGATCCGGGTTTTCTAATGTTGTCATAACACATGTTATGGAATACCTAGGAATGGCTAAGAAACAGCTGAGCCTAAGATGCTACACAGAGCATCACCGTTACCCAGTAACGCATAGTATCAAGTGTTACATATGAGCAGTCAGTTTCACAATGCTACAACAGAATGGCAGAGGTGACTAATCCCGAGGCTCCATGTCTAGCATCTGAGGTTAGTGATGGAATCATCCAGGCCCCAAAGATCCATGTAGCCCCTTCAATTCCAGTTTGGCTACCTTGGGCACATGAAGCCTCTCTGTTGAGATTGTTCCACTTCCTACATGCATCTTTCCTAGGGGATGTGCCATGGTTTTGATATCTCCAATATTCTGTGATCTCCATGACTAGTCAGGCATCATCTCAACTTCACAAACTGGCTTCCATGGCCTCCTTGCAGGGCTTACAACTGCCATACATTGTCTAGCCTTTGCAGCTCTCTGAAACCATGAGCCAACTCTTATGAGCCTCTCAACCTTGACTCCTTCATGCTTGGGGGAAAAAAACAGTAACAAAGAGTAAACGATGTCAACATTGTTGCCATCTTGTGATGGAGTCTGGTCCACCTGGACCGGCTGAAGTACTCTGTGTGTGTTGTCTCTGGAGGAGACATTTTCCTAGGTGGTTGCTTTCCAGAAGTAGGGAACCCCTTCCACATTATAAGCTGAGCTTCCCCCACCACAAGATTTATTTATTTATCATATATAAGTATACTGTAGCTATCTTCAGATGCACCAAGAGAAGACATCAGATCCCATTACAGATGGTTGTGAGCCACCATGTGGTTGCTGAGATTTGAACTTGGGACCTCTGGAAGAGCAGACAATGCTCTCAGCTGCTGAGCCATCTCTCTAGCATGAGCTTTCTCTTTTAAAATGAATGCATATCTTCACAAGTTGCAGCCTTAGGTGAGTGGGGTCTTCTGTGGAGGTCTACTTGTCCCAGTGCACAGTATAGGATTTATCCTTAACAATTACAGGCTTTTTGTTAGCAAATATATTGGTTGCAAATGTAAACTTTCTTTCTTCACTAAATTGCATATTTTTAAATTTTTCTCCCAACTTTTTGATACTTTCTACTATGGGCCTGAATATATTTTAATTTTACCTGATACAAAAATTCAGGGCATGGGAAGAACAAAGCTAAATTCTTAGACAGGATGTCTATTTTTTTTCCCTAAAAAAGTCTTTATTTTTTTCTTTGGAACCTCATAAACCACTCTCTGCATTTCTTTCAACCTGGTGTTCCAAACCCCCACCAAAACAACACACTGAGCTATGTTTTCAGAATTCAAAGGGATTTTTTTAAGTCCCAAAATCCCAAACTCTTCTACATTCTTCCTGTAAAAGGCCTGTTCCAAAGGCCTAAGAACCACATAGTTCGGGTTCATCACAATAACAACCCCACTCCTGGTACCAATTACACATCTCATTCATATTTCCTACTGGTGTGCAAAATACCTTGACAAAAACAACTTAAGGGAGAAGAGGTTTATTTGGTTCACAAATTGAGGGTATAGGCTATTATAGCAGTTCTGGTAGCAAGAGTTTAAGGTAACTGATTACATTGTATCAGCAATCAAGAAGCAAAGAGTGGGGCTTGGAGAGATGAATCAGTGATTAAAATAAAACTTCTAGAGGTCCTATGTTCAATTCCCAGCAACCGCACCGTGGCTCAGCACCATCCTGTCATGGGATCTGATGCCCTCTTGTGGTGTGCAGGTGTACATAGAGCACTCACATACATTAAATAAACAAACGAATCCTAGCAGACAGTGGTGACCACTTACTCAGCTAGCTTTCTCTTATTTATGCAGCCGAGGACCATAAGGCCAAGAAATGCTGACACCCACATATTTAGAATAGGTCTTCTTTTCCACCTCAGTTGACCTGACCAAGATCTCCAGATGTTTGTCTCTTTGGTGATTATATTATAAAGCCTGTCAGTTTAACACTGAACATAAACCAAGGAGCAAAGAAATCATGGCAAGCAGAGTGTGAGGTAGCTGATCACAGTGCATCCACAGCCAGGAAGCAGGGGAAATAGAAATGCTGATATTCAGCTTACTCGTTCCTTTCATTCAGTCTGGGACCTGACTCAGTGATGCTACCCACGTCTGAGTGAGTCTTTCATCTCCAGTTAAGCTTTTCTCAGAACAGCATCACAGAAAAACCCAGAGGTGTGCTTCTTTGGTGATTAAGTTCATTCCAGTCAACAAAAAGTCAGCGTCACAATTCTACTCCCAGGCACCTTGACACACAAACACATCCCTTCATTTACTTATTTTTGGGAGGAATATGTGTATGTATAAAAATATATCTGGAGAGAGAGAGCTAGACACACACACACACACACACACACACACACACACACACACACACCTTAACTTCTTTTTTTTTACCATGCTCTTCAACTTTATTCAAATGCATATGTTATCAATATACCAGAAGAATGTAACATATTAAAAAACTAATTTCATGCTATCAAAAGGAGATGTTCACTTCTGTTTGTCCTCATTCCAGGCCACACAGACAAGCGACCAGAACCATGTGGGAAAAAAAAAAAAAAAAAAAAAGGCTGCCTCTACAGGACATCCTGAGGGCACTTTCAGCTATATAAGATTTAATTATAAAATACAACCCAATAGGAACAGTGATAGGTAAATCTGTGCACAACAGGAGTATCTTCAGGGTTGAAGCTAAGGCTGAAGCATGTTCAGTATTCACTTTACCAAATCATTCCAAGGCAGCTGCAGACAGACACCAGGTAGTTGGCTGGGGGGTTCTAGGAGGGTGACAGTACCAGTCGGGTCACCCGACCTTGCACTTCTGATCCTCCTACAAACACCACCACACCCAGAATATGCTGCACTGGGATTGAGCGAGGTTTTAATGCAAGATACATGAGTACTCTACCAACTTAGTTACACCCCCCACCCCAAACATTTCTTTAAATAATAAATAACATTCTATTTTTGCACATAGACTATTGTCTATCATCTCATGATGCAAAAATGCATTTACTCCATCTCTACAAGTCTCCACAGTTCTTTAAGTCTCAACACTATTCAAAAGTTTAAACTCTTTTCTGAGGTGTAACACTACACACACACCCCCCCCCACACACATACACACCAGGGACCAAACATGAGTCTTTATCGGCCTTGGCTATTTGAGGCAGATGAAGTGGGAGCCGTGGGCAGTACCGATATCAGGCTTCATGGGCTTGTAGGGGATGGCATCCAGGAAGTAGCCGATCAACCCGGTTTGATCTCCACCTGGTTGAAGTCTGTGCCATTGTACACGCCCACCATGCTGCAGGACCATCTCTGGCAGCACGATCATGTCCCCCAGGTGAGTCTTCAGCACCTTGGGCTTCTGCATGGGTGGTGCCTCCTTCTTGGCCTTTCTCAGGTGTTTGAGCAGTGAGTGCTGCTTCTGTCGCAGGCTGAGGTTCAGGTACTGTTTCTGAGGTGCTGTACAACTGCTTCAGCTGCTCACAGGACATGTCTAGCAGCTGGTCCAGGGACTGTAAGTGAACTTGCAGAAGGTCCACTTCTGACTCTGATCCACTTCAGCCATCCTGGTGGTTGCTGGGAAAAGGAAGTGTTGGCTGTATCTACCCACTATCTTTTTAACTGAGTCCTAAAATCTTGGATATAAGGCTATCCTCTGCTACATATGTGACTGGAACCATGGATCCCTTCATGTGTGCTCTTTGGTTGGTAGTTTGGTCCCTGGGAGCTCTGGGGGGTCTGGTTGGTTGATATGGTTGTTTTTCTTATGGGGTTGTAAACCCCTTCAGCTCCTTCAGTCCTTTCTCTAACTCCTCCATTTTCAGTCCAATGGTTGGCTGTAAGCATCCGCCTCTGTATTTGTTAGGCTCTGGCAGAGCCTCTCAGGAGACAGCTATATCAGGCTCTTGTCAGCATGCACTTCTTGGCATTCACAATATTGTCTGGGTTCGGTGACTGTATATGGGATGGACAGCAAACGCTGGCAAGGATGTGGAGAAAGAGGAACACTCAACCATTGTTGGTGGGATTGCTCTTATTTATAATAGCCAGAAGCTGGAAAGAACCCAGATGTCCTTCAACAGAGGAATGGATACAGAAAATGTGGTACATTTACACAATGGAGTACTACTCAGCTATTAAAAACTATGACTTCATGAAATTCTTAGGCAAATGGATGGAACTAGAAAATATCATCCTGAATGAGGTAACCCAGTCACAAAAGAACACACATGGTATATGCACTTATTGATAAGTAGCTATTAGCTCAAAAGCTCAGATTACCCAAGTTACAATTCACAGACCACATGAAGTTCAAGAAGAAGGAAGATCAAAGTGCAGATGCTTCAGTCCTTCTTAGAAGGGGGAACAAAGTACTCACAGGAGGAAATACAGAGACAAAGTGTGGAGCAGAGACTGAAGGAAAGGCCATTAATTTCATTTTTAAATGAGTTAATTTTGTTCTCACAATTTCTGACTCCCTCGAACCATAGTTGCAGCAGCTGGTGAAAAACTTGCTTAGGGAGTTACTCTCTAGGAGCAAGCAACTCCTAAGGCTCTCGGGCTTAGCTGGTGGTGTTGCGCTGACCTCCAGGCACCTTTGCCACTGTGCAGAGCAGGTAGGATTCCTTCTGTAATGTTAACTACTCACAGTTACAGCCTCCCTGCCAGTGTGTAACTGGACTGAAATCTTAAGATTCCCAGTGTTCCTTTACTCCTTCAACCACAGAATCTTCATTCCTTCACCACCCCCTCCCCCATTACTTTTTCATCAGGGACCTGAGTAAGGATAACTAGGAATAACAGACGAGGTGATGTGCTCTTTTGAAATTTCCTTTGCCAAAGAAAGTGCATTAGATTTTTATTATCAGTTTTTTAGATTTTTTTTATATGCATCCATCATGTTTTGCCTATATGTCTGTGTGAGGGTGTCAGATCCCCTGGAACAGAGTTACAGGTAGTTGTGAGCTACCGTGTGAGTGCTTGAAATTCAACTGGGTCCTCTGGAAGATCAGCCAGTGCTCTTAACCTCAGAGCCATCCCTCCAGCCCCTTAATATAATATCTTTATCAACTGGGAATTTCATATAATATATTTGATTGCCCCTCTCATTTCTCTCCGAGCTCCTGAGCCCTACCAACATCATGTTCTCTTTTGTTTACTTTTTAAGGTCTATTACTTAGCCTTATGCAGTTCTTAGGTTACAGGCAGAAGAACGTAGCCAGATTCTTTGTTAAATAGTTCATGACTGGCCTCTAGTCTATGTCCTAAAACCGTCCTTGCTCCCCTCTGACATCTCATGAGCTGAGCGCCCACTGCTTGCATCTCTCAGCATCACTATCTTCCAAGCTTCTATCAGCAGAGCCTCTGCTAATGGCATTCGAAGGCTTAGGGTTCCAGAGGCACAGAGGAAAGGCAAGAGGCACAGAGTGTAGCAGCAGCATCAGGAAGCTGGCTGATCAGTTCATCTATACACAGAAAACACAGAAATAGGTCAAGATTATGGACCCTTAAGCCCAGAGGCACACTTCCTCCAAAATCACTTCACAACTTCCCAAATAGCACCAGCAACTGGGACCAAGTGCTCATATTCACGAGCCTATGACAGTCATTTCTCATCCAAATCACAACAGGGGTGGACTTAAAACAAGGGGTTTCTTGGGATTTGATACCAGCACTGCAAAATAAACTATTATAAATCACTGCTAAGGAGATGCACAGATCTCAACTGGTTTTGGATTTTATTACTTGATTGCTACTGTTTCATGTCATTGTGCCTCCTTGATTTGCTTTTAATTTTTATTTTAAATAATTATTAAATTTCTGAGACAGGGCCTCATGTAGACCATGCTGGCCTCAAACTCACTGCAAAGCTAAAGACAACCCTGAAACTTGACTTTCCCACCTCTCAAATGCTGGGAGACAGGTATGAACTATCTTACCTAGCTTGCTTCTTATTCTTTCAAGTTTTCCACTGCTGCAAATAAATGTATAAGTAACTACACCTCCTGTAGCTCAAAAAAGTTTTAAGGCTTGCCTTTTACTTTTCATTTCTCCCAAGTCAGGGTTTCTCTGTGTAACAGCCCCAGCTTTCCTGGAACTTGATTCATTGACCAGGGTGGCCTCAAACTCAGAGAGATCCATTTGCCTGTGAGGTATGGACCACCATGCCCTTATAATTTATTAATTCTGTGGGTGTGTGTGTACACATTTGCTGGTCCATGCACATATGTAGCATAGATCATGTGTGGCAGTCAGAGGACAACCTGAGTGAGCCAGTTCTCTCCTCTGATCATGTGGGTCCTGGGGATTAACCTCAGGTGGCCAGGCCTGAGTCACCTTTCCCACTGCAAGGGTTTGCATATGCTTGGGCTAGGGAGTGACATTATTCGGAGGTGTGGCCTTACTGGAGTAGGTGTTGTCACTGTGGGCATGGACTTAAGAACCTCATCCTAGCTGCCTGCAAGTCAGTCTTTTACTAGCAGCCTTCAGATGAAGGTGTAGAACTCTCAGTACTGCCTGCATGCTGCCGTGCTCCCGCCTTGATGATACTGGATTGAACCTCTGAACCTGTAAGCCAGCCCAAGTTCAATGTTGTCCTTTAAGTTACCTTGGTCATGGTGTCTGTTCACAGAAGTAAACCTCTAAGACAGCCACTGAGCCATGTCTCTGCTCCCCAACCCCCAGGCTTTCCTGACAGCTTTTTAGGAGAGAAATGTGTTGCAGTAAATATTAAAAAATAAAACATTGTTTTTTCTCTTTCGATCTGTTTTCTCTCTCAGTCTGGAGAATCAGATCTTCATTATTAATACTGTGCAACTCCCTTCGCTGGCAGTTTTCTACCACCTGTCCTCTGCCTCTGTTCCGGGGTGTTTCTCTACCCCAAAATCCCACAAACACAACTCTACAGCCCGATAGCTTTTCATACAGGTTTATATATTCAACTCTCAATCCGAAAACCCTCTACACAACAAGATTGCATCAAATAGACAAAGATACAAACTGCCCTTCTATGTAGATATTAGATCTATAAAATCCTTAATGCTCATAGCTATTCAATGCCAATCAATCCCACTTGGGTCTAGCTCCTCTCCATCCTCTGACTTCTTAGACCTCCCTTCTCTCCACCTCCCTTGCCCTGCCCAGTCACTGGCTTTTCTTTATTTTACTAATTAAAATGGGAAGGTTCAGATAGTCACCTCTTGAGTACATGACTGGGCAGCGATTCTTGGGGAAGTGGAGTTTTGTGGATGAGTTGGGCCGTGGAGGCTCAGACCAGGTGCCAGGGGTGCGCGAGCGAGGCTCTGTATCAGGGTTGGACCTGAGGAGTGAGACCTCAGGGCCAGTAAAGAGAGAAACCATTATATTTTTTAATATTTACTACAACAGGTGGTGCACCAATGTGTTAGGCAAAAATTGACTAAAAGGTTTATGGCTATCAGCCTAAGAGTTAGTTAAAAGGTATTTATTTCCTGAGTAAGAACGGGCCAGCGCCATTCTGAGTCACGTGGTGCCTCAGCTTGGGAACCTTAAAGAGACAGCCTTTCCTGACAGGCTGTAGTGTCTTGTGGCAAGAAAGCAGGCAACCCAGGTACACACAGAGATAGAGAAAAAGAGAGAGAGAGACATAGAAAAAATTAGTCACTGACTCCAAGAGAGAGAGTGGTGATTTTTGCAGGTTAAGGTTTCTCACTGATTGATGGATATTAAGTTAGGTATTAATAATGAAGATCTGATTCTCCAGACTGAAAGAGAAGACAGATCGAAAGAGATAAACGAATATTTTATTTTTTTAAGTATTTACTGCAACAGAAATGCATATGCTACAGTTCAGCCTGGCTAAGGATTTAAGGCTCAGACGTGCTGTGGATTTACCTGCCTTACACATCTGGTTCCCTCTTGTCTTCTATCCTGAAAAGCTAGGCCAGGTGTACAAAACTTCCTGTTTGCTTTCCCTAGTTTGGGCTCCTTCTAAAGTTGCCAAGCTGTCTGGGATACCAGTCTCTACTGATGTGGGTGTGCCTAGAAACCCATCCTGATCAAGAGTATGGTACACATAGTATTGGGGTACCCATGGTCCACATGTGAGGAATCTCAAGTGGCTTCCCGCTAGAGCCTGGAGTCTCCCGGGTCTTCAACTCCTGCTTCTAGCCTTCTCTGACATTCAGCTATACGAATCAGCTCGATATTCTGGTTGGACTAACTAAGCACAAAATGGACCAGTTAGATAGCATCTACATAGTCTATGAAGTCAGTGTTTGCCTGGCACTCTCTGGTGGAGCCTTTCTTGGCACTGTGCTGTGCCACTGTGAGTGAGGGTGATGAGGTTAAAGTGAACTTAACTTGCCTTTTTCAGGGTTCCTACTGGAACTGTGCTGAAACCACAAAAGTGCTAGGCATGAGTGTTGAGCAACAGTACTTCCGAGACCAATTCTGCACTGTCTTGTCTTGCAGACATCACTCTCTGGAAGTTTCTCTTTTTTTAATTTTTAAATTGTTTTAAATTATAAACATGTGTAGGGGCACGTGCACATGAGTACAGTGGCCCATGGAGACCACAAGAGTGTGGTGGATCCCTTGAACAGTAGTGACCATGCCTGCTGTGGACAAAACTCAGGTCCTCTACGAGAGCAGGGTACACGCCTCACCGCTGAGCCCCCTTCCCAGCTTACTCTTACATCATTGTTAAGTAAATAAAACATTTTATTTTCTATTGAGTACTGATACCAGTGGACTTGTTACCTTCTATGGCTGACTCTAAGATCATATGATTGTTTTCTAACTTCCCACACGTACCAGACACCAAGACTTGTTTTTAAAAGACATAAAATTAGCATTAAAAAAATAAATTTATTTTAAGTATGAAATAATAAAGAACAGGCACATAGAGAAATTATAAAAATAGCAAAAATAAGAACAGGAATGAAGACATCAACATATGTTCCAGTTACTAACATACATTTTCAAAGCAAGTCCTCCAATATTCTCAAAAGACAAAAGCTATGACATAATGTTTACAGACACAATGCTTCGAAAACCTTTGCCTAATGGGGACATAGGTGATGACAATGACTTCTAAGCCATAGCCCAGAGTTGTGTCAAATTCTTATCTGATACATTACCCATACATCCACTTAACATACTGAGAATATCAACTCACTTTGTGTGATTACATCATACTTTATCCCTGTTCCAAACAATGAAAAACAAAAAATGAGTATCCTCTTCAGACATTAGGTATTCCAACTTTTATCTGTAATTTGTTCAAAGCTTTGGGAGCTAAGATGTATGTGGTCGTTGTAAACAACATGGTCAATTTAGAAGTAGAAACGGTTCAGGGAGACAGTGCACTTCTGGTCATTTGTAACCTGTGGTATCAACACCAAAGATGCCGGTGATGATGCAGATTCTTCCTGAATTATTACATGCTGACTAAAAAAGTTAAAACCAAACCTGAAGTTCTCCGTCTCTACCGCAATCACAATTGCTTACTCAGTTTTCCACAGAATTTTTCTCCAGCTTGATTTCTTTCTCTTTCTTTCTTGATTTATTTATTTTTGGCTTTTCAAGACAGAGATTAGTTGCATACCTCCACTGCCCAGATTCTAGCTAGATTTCTAAATTCCTGTGGTACGGTGATTTGGTCTACTTCATGATGAATGAAAATATTTTTAAAAAATCTTTTAGATCAATGTGAACAGATTATTTTGTGGATCAGAAAAATGCTGTCAGAGAGGGCAGATGACGTGTCCCGAGTTACCAAGGCAGAAACAAGCCCAGGACACAACACCAGAGATCGTAAGTTCTTTCAGTACATTTTCCAGTGTCAAATTCCACATAATTTATAGTCATTTAATGAAAGAGAATAATATAATATCAAGATAAATCAATGATAATTTTACCTAAGTCAAAGTTGCATTTGCTTTAACCATATTCATTACATGATTACCTTTTCGGTGTGTGCTTTATATTATGTAAATTTTTGGTAAAATTTACAAAATCACACTATGTAAATGTTATGGCTGATCAAATGTCATGAATGTAAGCTTATGAGTCAAAACATCAGAGACATTTAATTCTCACTGTAAACAAAACACAGTGGTAGGCACTGTGAAAATACTCTTGGTCCCATTCGCCTGGTCCTGAGTGTGTAAAAGATAGTGTCCACAGAGTACTGACTACACACACACTATGGTGCAGCAGAACATGTTCCCAGCATTCACGGAACACAAGGGCTGGCAGTCCTCAAAAACAGTGGTCAGAGGAATGATCCTGGGAACACAGCAGCTAACATTCCAAGGGCTCTCCACAAAATGGAGGTGCGTGGGCTCTTTGAAGTCATCACAGACTTCCTTATCTTAGGCATCTTCAAGGCAAAATATAAATGTGATATAAGAAATCATGAGCTAGCCTGTAACACGGATGACGAGCGTTTCTTCTAAGAGAGTAAAACCGCTATTTCCAGCTGTGGTGTGTTAGCATCATCTGTGTGAAGGAGCAGAGAGCACTCAGGTGACCTGTGTACAATGGATTTCATCTCTGCATAGGACAGATGTTGTGCTTTGTTTGCTTTTGTGGGCCAGAGCGTGTCACAATACTCTGCACAATGGTGCATAAGACATGGGAATCTCCGTCCCAGCCCTGTCTACGTGGGTAAGCACTTCTCATGGTCTCTGCACTCAGGCTGTGACCCTGGCATGGTCAGTGGGGTGATGGCAGACTGGAATATACTGTGTGTTTACATGTGAATTGTACACTCTCATGTTTCTGTCTGAATTGCACACTCTCATATGTCTTACAGGAACTTGACCCCCATAAAAAACCAAAGCATCCTGAAAAACATGTCAAGGATGTTACTTTCAGGTACACAATATACAACTGAAAATAGACAGTATTACATGAATGGGAGTGTTAACATGAGGTAAGCAAGAATATTTTAAGCAAAATTATTGCTTAAAATAACATGAAACAAAATCATATTCAGAATGCATCCAATGATGTTCAAGTCTTACAACTCACACAGCTGCCCAAAGACAATGCCACATCCCCATGCTGAGGGGCAGCAGCCTTCCCGTCTTCAGAGTGAAGATTCCCACTGTACAGACACCATCGCTTTTGGTTTTTGATCTATCATAGTATCAACTGGTACCTGTAAAAATAATTGACACTGAGGAGATTTCACCACAACCGAATCATGTGATTCAACAGCCAGTTGTCGAATTGGCTATAATGAAATGTTACAGACTGAACAAGAACGGTTTCCTTTATCCCCTGTACACACAGAGTGCAGCCATAGAAGTATCTGATACTTACAGCTTTAACGTCACTGTTTGTAAGCCCGACGTTTATGTTGTGTCTCCTCAGATCAGACTTGATCAATGCTAAAACAGAAGCACCAAGAGTGACTATGAACTGGTACCTTCCTCTTTTTTGTCGTGTAACATTTAGCACAAGGTACATAACACTGTGATATTCAACAGCACTATGGCAGCTGAGAAAGGACCTCAGCCTCTCCCATCAGCTAACAAATGCAGGATGTGAGTAAAACGGATGTGGTAATCAGAGGGAAAGTGGATGACTTCAGAATTAATCATCTGGGCAGCTGAATGGACCAGAGCAATAGTTAACTGAAATAGAGAATTCAAGAGAAATAGGTATGCACAATGGGAATACAATCCTGGGTGGGGAGGTCTGAGACATTCATATGTCCAAGTCGAAGGTGATAAAACACACACACACACACACACACACACACACACACACACACACACACAAGATAAATTATATGACTTTTAAAAGTTTTCAAAAAGATTTACTTTTATTTTATGTCTATGGGTGTCAGAGGAGGCCAGAAGAGGGCATTGGATCCTCTGGACTAGAGTGTTATGAGCTACTATTTGGGCACTGGGAATTGAACCTGCGTGCACCCCAGTTTTGCCTCTTATGCAGAGTAAATGGTATTAAGTTTGAAGCCACCAAAATGAAAGGACAAACTCACATCTGGAGGAAACTGAGTCATGATTCTTATCTCCTTCTTGTTTGTTTGTTTTTTGTTTTTCAAGTCAGGGTAACCCCTTGCTGTCCTGAAACTCAGTCTGTAGATCAGTCTGGCCTCAAAACGCTCAGAGAGCTGCCTGCCTCTGCCTTCTGAGTGCTGTGGTTAAAGGATGCTCCATCAAGCTCAGCCTTCTGATCTCATTCACAAAGCCACAAAGCAGCAATGTACAATACTGAGCACAGACAACATGGTGCACACACTCAGCACCTACCTGTTAAAATGATGCCTACGAACATCCAGGCACAGAGGAAAATGTTCCCTGCCTCTGGATTATAGTCTGTTGTGAGCTTTCCTTGAGCCAATGTGAACAAAATTCCAAATATCTAAAATAAAATATATAATTTTTTTTATTGACTTTGCTGTTTTTAAGCAAGTACACTTTCCCCACAGAACCCTCCTTAATGGACTTTCCTTATGATCTGGCTTCTAGAAACAACCACGGAACAGCAGGATTATTAAACCACAAAGGGAGAGCAAGTTCACTGCTCACTGACGACATTTATTAATCACCTGTGATTTTGTTTGTTTGTTTTTTGGGACAGTCTCATGTAGCTGAGACTGGCTTTGAACTCCTGGTCCTCTGGCACCTGGTTAACTCTTTAGAGAAAGCAAAGGATTACCTGTGCAGCAGTGTTGAGGAGCCCTGAGGACGTGCCCTCAGACTCAGGGTAAGTGATCTCCACAGCAAACTCAAAGCCCAGGGGGAGGTAACCGGTCATGAAGAAGCTACAAGAGCACAGGACAGGTGGGCTATGAGAGAGGCGGCCACTTGGACAGACAAGTTCATCTATTTTCACCAACTGCCTACCAAAACGAGCTTAAGTTTTGCTTGCTTTAGTTCTGAGGAGCAGCATATTTATATGTGTATGATGGAACTCTTAGTCTAAAATATCAAAAGGGCCGTTGGAGGGCCTCTAAACACTCCTTCAGAGTCACAGAAGCAGGGTGTCACCTGACACTTACCCGAGGATCCCACCAGTGAAAAACACCACGATGATGTTGTAACCACGGTTCAGTGTGAAAGTGAAGATGAGCATTCCAATGAAGGACAAAATGTACACTGTCAGAGTCGTCTGCCTACAATAGACACAGACACATTAGTGGCTCCCTCTGCAGAGAGCAGTGCTGCCAGCTGCCTCTCTCCTCAGACAGACAAACCAGCCTTCTCAGCTGTACATAATGTAGCAGGCTCAACAGTAATTCTTCCATAGAAAAAAACAGCCCACAAGGGCAAAGCCAAGAGTAGAAGGTTTGTAAGGCATTCACATTTTCAGTGGTGAAATGAGGATGACCAGTGAAATAGAATGCAGGTAGATCGTTGCCTAGTGAAACCCTGTCTCTTTAAAAATCAATCTTTACTTGCTTGCTATGCATTTATTTACCTACGGTAACTTACTTGTAAGTTTTAGTGTAATCCAGCCATAAGCCACAAAGAATAGAGCCCACCATTCCAGCTACCACCAACGTCAGCCCGATCCTTCCGGCATTCACTTCTTCTTCCTAACATAATTTGCAAGAGAAAACCAGATATTTCTAGTTCAAACTGATAGCTCATCTTTCTGTACACTTACATAGTTAACTAAAATAATCATAAAAAATTAAGCACATGATAGGAAGACTCATTACATGGGCTAAAGACAACAGCAACAGTAACAACAGACATAAAACAATGAAAGGAGGGGCTGGAGAGGTGGCTCAGCAGTTAAGAGTGCTGACTGTTATTTCAGAGTTCAATTTCCAGCAACCACATGGTGGCTCACAAGTGTGTCTGAAGACAGCAACAGTGTGCTCACATACATTAAACAAACAAACAAATAAATGTAAAAAAAGGAAATACTTCCTGGCCCTCTGTGGCTATGTTTACTGGTCAGTAAGACTGGAAACCATTTATCCATGTGCAAACAGAGCCGAGGCAACAGTGTTGCACAGTTAAGAGCGCTGGTTCCTAAACAAGAGGCCACAGGCCTTGACGCTTAGGCTTGTATTCCTTACAAGGCTTTGCGAGTTAAAGTCTTTTGATGTGTCTTGCCACAGTGGAGTGCCTAGTAAAAAGTACAGGAGACAGTGACTGCGCTAAGCCCAGGGTCCAGAGAAACTGGAATGGAGTCACATGAGCCACCCTGGCCCCTCTGCTGTAACTGTGAGACCCACTGGCCTTCTGTTCCCCAAATCTGCTTCCTTCAGCTTTTTCCACTGCCAGCTGTAGGTAGAATGCTGCCATTTTCAGAAACAGACACCACTGTTTACAACAAGGCCACAGTCCTTCGTTTTATGGCCATGCTAATGTGATTTATATTGCTAAAGAAAAAGTCTTGGCCAAGCATACAAGATAAAAGCAGAAACTTGCCAGGCGTGGTGGCACAAAGCTAGAATGCCAGCACTGGGAGACAGAGGCAGGGCAGTCACTTCAAGTTCCAGGCCAGCCCAGTCTACACAGTGAGTTTCAAACTAGCCAATGCTTCATTGCAAGACTCTCAGAAAACAAGAGCTTACCTCATAATATGTCAGTATTATTTGATTTAACAAGGTTGAAACTGAATAAAATGCTCCAGTCATTATACCTACAAAGAAGAAAAAAAGGCTAAGTTCACCATTCTATGAAACAACATGGAATCCTTTACAACGTGTGTAATACGTGATGTTGTCAGCCTGTGAAGACTAAATTCTACCATTACCTCTTGTCAGAAAGTGGACAGATGGACTTATCACTAAGTTTACAAGAGATATGTGCTAGAACCTTGATCTCCTGCACAGGTGGATCAAAGGTGATGGGACCTTCAAGAGGTGGGGCCAGAGCAAGGAGATGAGGCACAGAGGCTCCTCAGAGAGATTCACTTGGGTCTTGTGGAGTGAGTCAGGTATTAGTTGAGGAGGTTTTTATAAAATAAGGCTACGAAACACACTGGAATAAAGTCAAATTCCATCCCTTTCAATCATGCTCCCAAGGACTCCTCACCAGAGACTGAGCAGATGGGGCTAACTGGTCTTGAACTTTCAGCCTCCAAAGACATGAGTTAAATACATCTCTTTTCTTTATAAAATACCTGGCCCTGGGTATTTTGTTGTAGCAACAAAAAATAGAAAGTAGGATTTGTAATAACACACCATTTTGATTCAGGCATGTGGATCATAAATCATATTTCCACGGGTAACTAAGCATATGGCAACCATTCAAGCAATATTTACTCTGCATTTACCATTAGCTACAGCCAATGGTGGTTAATAATAAAACAGGGCTCAGCGAGTATTTGCCTAATATGCACAAGGCGCTTGGTTTGATTCCTAGCACCACACCCTGAACTAAACAAACAAACAAAATCTTAACGGGGGTGGGGTGGGGATCCTCATCATTAACGTCATGACAGAATGCTTCCTTCAGAGAACTAAACCTTGGACCAGAGACTTACAATTCATACAAGAATAAAAACACAGGAAAAAACTAAAACAGCTGATTATTTGGACTCACACATGTGATTCCTGGTGTGCCTTCCCTACCATGTGCTAGATTGGTAACCTACCCGAGGTCTAGATTTACTATTTCATCCCTTCTACGATTAAATATAAAGGTGCACAAAGACAACCAGAGAATAACGTGCTCTCTCATCACTGGCTTCCGGCAGACATTAACAATTTGCCATCTTTGGTTCAGACTTCTTTTTTCTTCCTTTCTTTTCCAAAAGTTCCCCTATCTTCATCACATGTTTTTAATTTCATAGGTGTAACCCTGGGCAATCAGAATTATTCTGCACATGAACTTCATCTATATATTGTTTTGTGGCTCCCAGGGACAGTTTTCCTTATAGTTCACAGGTTTTCTCTACTGTGTAATAGTCCATAGTGTGAATATATTTCAGTTCAGGTACCTCTTGTCTTGTCAATGGACATTTAACATCCCTACAGTTGATGTTACCCTTAAAAACAAGAGTGGGTTTCTCTACATATATCTGCAAGTACAGCCCCTACATTCTGGATGTTACTTATACACTCAACCAAGTGGTGGACTCAAAAAAGGCTACAGCACATTAAGAGAATAGTCTCTCATGTACTTTTGCTTTTAGCTCAAGACTTATGTTCATGGCTACTGTACAGAGGTCACGAGCCAATGTCATGAATGTTTCAGTAGAGAGTCTGTAGTGCTCCAAGGTCACCAATGGAAGCAGAAGGCCACTTACCATAGCTGATCAGCAGGAGAACAAAGGGGATGTTTCTCAACAGATTCCACATAGAGCTCTTGTAGGAGTACTGTGCAGGGGGGCTGTCCCGAAGAACTGCCTGAGCCTGACTCGGCGGCAAACGAGGCCTCTCCTTGAATGCTGGACACATGCATAGAAAGGACCACAGATGACCAACGTACGTATGGCACCCTCACACCCTGTGTAGTTAAGTATGTGCATCTTTCTTAAGGAGAGAACAGGATTCAGTTTAGGATTGAAGAGGTAGTGAAATCTTTTATGGTGAAGTTTTTTTTTTTCTTCTAAGTGATGAATAATTTGGCATTATTCTCTTACCTCTCCAAACTAAAACTCAGAGAAGATTTGGCCAATTCATCTGAGCTGACTAACCCCAGGCAACGAGACCACCTTTGCCCACTGACTGTTCCATTTGTAGTTAACCAAGATCAATGTTTACTGTGGCAAGGATTTGACTTCTATATTCAGTCACTTGGGAGATATAAATGCTTCAACTCAGTGACCTTTTCAGGTATCAAGAGGCTTCCATGAAACCATGTCTCCATTACTACAGATCCCAGATAGACCTGTCACCAGTCACAGGAGAGTCATAAGGAGGCAGGTGAAAAAAAAAAGTTTTCTTTTTTTAAAATTTAATTTTTATAACTTTTTTAAAAGATTTATTTATTATATATAAGTATACTGTAGTTGTCTTCAGATTCACCAGAAGAGGGCATCAAATCTCATTACAGATGACTGTGAGCCACCATGTAGTTGCTGGGATTTAAACTCAGGACCTCTAGAAGAGCAGTCAGTGCTCTTAACCACTGAGCCATCTCTCCAGCCCAAAATGTGTTTTGTAAAAGATTATAATTTTAGCTTTCTCCCTCTACCCATCTCCCCGCCCCACCTCTCACCATTTTCCTCTTTTTCTCTTTTTCCTTCTCCCTTTCATAACAATTTCTTCTTCTTGGTTAGAAGAGGTCCATTTTATTTTCAGTTTGAAGTGGGTTAGGTCTGGTATTTTAGTTTTTCCAGTTTTGGAATCATTTGGAAATTTAAAATTAATCCTGATTTTGAAATTCTCTACAAAGTTCAATAGAAAGACTCTCCAGAAAGGAATGCAAGACTACACTAGAGGCAAAAATTACTGGAGGTTCCTAATACCCAGACACGCTTGAGAGTCACCGGGAAAGGAAGAATGGTCCTTATAACTCCCCAAAAAATATGAGTCATTTCTCTATTTGTTGATAAAAACAGAAAATTAAAAGTTTTTTTTGGGGGGGAGGAGGGCATTATGTATGAGGTAACTAAAACCAAATAAGTGTACTTAGTTCAGTGCTCAGAACTAATTCAAAAAGAGATAGAACTCATAGATACTTATTTGTAGCATCCTTACATTGGGTAGACACAAAGCCTTTAGCTGCTGAAATTCTTCCTCTTCCTTTCTCCCTATCTGATGCTTGCACTGTTAGAAGGCCTCGAGTCTGTCCTGCAAGTCTCTCAGTATCCTAGTTGGGTGGAGACATTTCTTTTCATTAGCATAGGTAATAAAAAAACTTTCAGAGTCGTCAATCAAGACTTTAGATTGTAAATAACTGTGGTCACGAATCTCCAGCAAGAGATTCCTAGGTTTAAGGTACTATAGCACAGTAAGTTAAAGTGAACCAAATAAAAACTCATACAAAATAAAAGTGATTCTCACCAGTCTTTAACTCCACTTAGATTTGCTTTCTGTATACAGGTGTCATCCCTGTTGGCAAAATGAAGCCTGTACGTGCCAGCTACACTTTGTTGGAAAGTCAGACTCTGTGTTACACGAGGAAAGAGGAATGAAAGGCCAGCTGTCTATGAGTATTTATTGTTGAGCTGCTATCTCAAAGCAGGAAATAGGCTTTCTTTTTACATTTGAAATGCAAATATCTTTTCCCACTACAAAGCTGTGCCGATAAAACAATTGATTATTAAATTTAAATAGCAATTGCTGCCTAGCTGACATTAGGCACAGAAGCTTCAAGAACTTGGCATTAACACTGCTCCTTCAGTGATAAAGGACCAGCCGACCGGGCTTCTCAGAGTGAGCACCGAACCCAACACAATGACAATCAGAGCCCTTTTGTTACTGTACGTGACTCAGACAGACATCACACACTGTCCTATTAGGAAGCACACTGTGAATTCTGTGCCTATCCTGTCTGAGCACATGCCACAGTTTTTGGTTCTCTTTCACTAAATAGAAAGAACAGTGATAAGCTGCTATAAAGATCACACAAAATATGTAAAATTTTATAATGATCAATCGTTACACAAGATGCATTGTGTCTTTTGAAGAATATTTAACATGGGATGTGATGGTCATGCTTTAATACTTGAGAGGCAGAGGCAGGTATATCTGTCTGAGTTCAAGGACAGCTGGTCTACATAGTGAGTTCAAGAACAGCCAGGGCTACATAGAGATCAAAAATAAATAATAAATACAATATTCAGTTAAAAAAGAATCAGACTTTCCTAAAGAACTTGAAATACTTACAGACTAAGTAAAATGCCATTTTACAGCCCTGTAGACATCTTGAGTAGAAGAATCAAAAAGGTACAACTACAAATTTAGTCTATACATTCTTGTGTTTAAGTAGACTAAAATTAAATGCTTTTACTGCTGTCTCTCTTGGTATTGTGACTCAAGTTTCTGACTGATAACCCGAGTTAAACCATAGAGTTTAGTGCTGATGCACATGAACAGATTTTAAATTTAAGAACATTATCATTTCTAAGAGGATATTTGAATTGAAACAAAAACTAAGGGCAAGTAAAAGTTAAAATGATGGTATTTGCAGAGACTCTTGTGTACCATGTGGAAGCATCACCTATTAATAGAAAGCTGATGGCTTATTAGTGAACAGGCAGGAAATAAAAGGTGGGAGTTCTGGTAGAAAGATAGGAAGGAACTATGAACTGAGGAGAGGTAACCAACCATGTGGCACACACAGAATAAATGGGTTAAGTAAGTTATGTGCTTATGTCCTAGGCATTTATTCCTATAGAAAACACCCTCCAAGCTGTTGTCTGAGAACAGGGCAGGTGAAAAGCCTGCAGCCAGCTTACACAATGGCAGCTCACAGATGCCCAGACTTAAGTCTGATCCTGCCTGTTTACTAACAGTGATATTTGGCAAATTAAATTTTCCTTGTGTGTGTGCACTTCAGTAAGACGGGAATAAGTATAATACCTTCCTCAAAGGGTCTTGAGGATTAATAAGAACCAATATACATAGTGTGCACTGAACCACACTTTGGTACATATCTACCGTCCAAATGTGAGAGGCGAGAATTCTTGGAAGAATAAAGAATTAGTGTGGACTCAGTGAAGGCTAGGGCTAGTTCCTAGGAATCCCAGGTAGGTTTCATTCACGGACATGCCCCTTGAGGACAAGGAAGAGGGTTACACAAAGTGAACCTTTAAGAAAGTTTTAGAGGGAGACGATGTATACCCGTTTAATACACGCCGCTTTGCTAAAAACTGTACTTTTTGCCCATAAATTATAAGGATTTGGTTGAATTTTTAATTAGTAGGATTTAGGCAGATGTAAGCTCACTTCTTCTAGTAAGTCAGGAGATTGAAGTAAGAACTTTCAAATTCAATTTGTTTTTGCGCAGAAAATACTTGAGTATGGTGACACAAGTGGGTGTCTGTTTACTGCACGATTCTCACACACCGGCTGTACACTGAGAGTCTGGCTTGTCTTTTATTTTTGAGACAGGGCCTCATGTAGTCCAGGTTGGCCCTGTACTAGCTATGTAGCCGAGGATGATCCTGAACTCCCAAACCTCCTGCCTCCACCTCCCAAGAGCTGGGAGTATGGTATGTGGCATCATAACAAATTCTTTTCTTGCTTTTATACCATGTCTAGAGTCACATGGTTAAAACACTAAAAGCACACTTGAAAATAAGCCCTTTTTATCCCATTGTTTCCACATACACAGTTCTATTTCCATTCTCAATATGAGCTACGAGCATATCAATAACTAATTAGATGTATAGTTTGCTCTTTAGTTTCTCAAACTACAAAAGATAATAAGCCAAGTCATACCTATTTTATTGTTCTTTTTCCTGACTTTGAAAACCAAAAACCTATTTGTAACAATTTACACATAAATATACATACTGTAATACATTTCAACTACAGATATCATTTAAAATTTTATTTTTATTTTATGTATATGAGTGAATTCCCTGCATGTGTGTTTGTGAACTAAGTTAGTATCTGGTGCCCACAGGGTTCAGAAGAGGGCATCAGATTGTCTGGAACTGGAGTTACAGATGGTTGTGAGTGAGCGACACATGCATGCTGGGAACTGAACCAAGTCCTCCACAAGAGCAACAAGTGGTCTTAACCACTGAGTCATCTCTCCATTACTTAATTCATTAAACATTTTTTACTTTCAATCATGTGTATATGTGTGTGTTGGGGTCTGTGCATATGAATGCAGTGGTTATGGAAGTCCGAAAAGGAAGTCAGATCCCCTGGAGTTGGAATTACAGGGGGTTGGAGCCACCCAATGACTTGGGGGCTGGGAATACAACATGGGTTCTCTGCAAGAGTAGCAGGTGCTCTTAGATGCTGAGCCATTGCTCCAACCCTGTTTATAAAGATGCTGATATAATTATTCATTTCTTGTGAAGAGATGTTCAAGTTAAAGATTCAGTAAGACAGAAGCCTGAGGTTATGTGATTATTTACAAATGGCTGAAAGGAAGACACTTTATACTTAAACATGCTGTAAGCACAAGACCCATTTCTCTAAAATGTACATAAGCAATATTTCCTTCTTTATCAAGCAAAGCAAATGTACCAACTAGAAGAACAGACTGAAGAGGTTCCCTCGCCAGCAAAGATTTATTTTAAAGCTTTTGTTAAAACGCTGAAACAGTAAGAGAAAAATGTGTTCCTTTCCGGCAGTGTGCACACTTCAGATACACCAGTCGCTGATGAACTGCAAACCTAAAAACTGGGAAGACACCAGCACATACTTCAGACGCCACAGAGAGAGCATTTGCCTAATTAGCTCAAGGAAAATAGCAGACGTAGGCTGAGCTTCCTAAACCTCCTGTAGCTCACCGGCCCACGCAATCAGATGTTTCTCTGAAAACTCAACCTCAGGTCTGGAAACCATAAACCACCAAGTTTTACTAATATTATAGCCAAGGTAAAATTTTAATATGTATATCTAAAACCTCCAACTATAACATAGTTTCATTATAAATGCTTAGTTTAAAAAAATGGTCTGGGGGCTGGAGAGATGGCTCAGTGGTTAAGAGCACTGACTGTTCTTCCACAGGTCCTAAGTTCAATTCCCAGCAACCAAATGGTGGCTCACAACCATCTATAATGGGATCTGACAGGATCTGCTACCCTCTTCTGGTGTGTCTGAAGACAGATACAGTGTACTCACATACATTAAATAAATAAATAAAATCTTTTAAAAAAATGGTTTGTGAACTCCATAGTTCTTTTCCTAACCAAATCCATTCAAGAAAGACTGAGTGCTCTATGGGCATAATTCCAGATACAGCAACAGCAATATATACATATTGGCAATAACATATATCAGACACACCTTGCCTATATTCTCCCCTGAAATCAAAATTGCTTCCCCTTAAACTTAAAAAAAAAAAAAAAAAAGCAGACCTTCCCAAAGCTTCTTCCAAGCTGTGATGGCTGCTTGCAGCTGATCTGACTGACTCCTTCAAAAGACAGGCCAGACGGAGGACTCGGGGACGAGTGAAGGTAACCAGGCTTTGCTGACGTGGCCCTAACAAGCAGATAGTTGCCACAGTTTGAAATTCTATACTTCTCCATGCTGCCCAGGAACATTTTCTACTTTAGACCCAGTTAACTTTGCACTGGGAATCCCTGGGGGAATGTCTCATTACAGGGAAGGTGGTGGCCTCTGTGTCATTTCAAGGCATGACAAGAACTAGCTGCAGGCTAAGTAAGTCCAAGATACACTCCACCCAGATGAGTGTGGGGATGAAGCCAGGCACATGGTTGAAAGGAACACTCACCAAGCTGAGTTAGTAGGAAGATAAATGGGATTGATTAGTCTTTAACCAATTTAGAATGCTAAAAAAAAAAAAAAAAATCAAAATATGTAGTGGGCCATGACATCATAACATATCCCTAGAGCTGTTCCGCTCGGTCCCCAGGCAAGACACTTCACGGCAAGCCAGAACAAAACCAGCATTGGAGACACCATCGGCAGAACTTCTCAAGGTTAGTTATTCTCATATTTCTCATGCTTTTATCCAAGCCTTAGAAGAAACAATTCACTTACCAATTACTGTTAAAAAAAATAAAAACGTGGAGACAAATGCTGTTCCGTAAAACATGGTGTTGATGTTGTGAGCCAGGAGGTCTGTGTCATTCTGCTTGTGAGCCAATAGGTCTGTGTTATTCTGTGTCTTGGGCACTAAAACAGGTGGTAACAAAAAGCCAACTGCAGTTCCAAGCTGTAAAATAAACAGTCCTGTTAATAGCTATTGACAGGAAGCAGAGAGTAGAGGCTGGCATTTAACAAAATATAAAGAGAAACAGTACGTGCAAAGGTGCATGGTAAACCCGAAGAAGTCTGGCCTAATGTCTTTGTCACAACTGGTTATGTTTTTCAAACTTCTCCCTTGTATCTATCTGGTAAGGGAATAAAGCACTCATACAACATAGAGGAAATAGATCCTAATATTAAATGGGCCAAACTTGAAAAGACATTCCTTCAAAGAAGACACACAAACAGCTGAGAATATATATATGGTTAATCCCGTGTTGTCAAGGGACTCCACCTTACATCCACTGGGATAGTGTGATTATAAGAACAGTTCTGGTAAGAACAGAAAACAATGGGAAACTGTAGTTATATAGCCGTGATGGACACAGGTGACAGTTTCTTCACAAGTTTAGTACAGAACTGAAATATGATGTTTCAATTCCACTCGTAAGTACCTGACCTAAAACTAAAAACAGATGATCAAATAACTGCACACGAACATTCACAGCAACCCCATTCACAAATCCAAAACATGGGAATAACCTAAGTGTTTATCAAATATGTTCCCACGATGAATTATATTCATATGATGAACTTTGAAAACATGGTAGAGAACTAAGTCAGACACAAAAAGTCACACATTATATAATGTCATCTATATAAAACATTCCTCACAGACAAATCCATATAGAAAGCAACTGGGGGCTAGCAAGATGGCTCAGTGGGTAGAAGCACTTGCCACACAAGCATAAGGACCAGAGTTCTAATGGCAGCACCCCATAATCAGCTTGGCATGACCCTGTGAACCTCTGTACTTACAGCACTGGAGTGGGAGCAGGAGGATTCCCTAGGGCTTACTGGCTGACAGCCTAACTGAGAAACCTGAATCCCAGGTGTATGGGAGACTTCCTTCACCAAAGGAATAAGTCGAAGAGTGAGAGGGTGTCTGAAATTCTCCTCTGGTTTTCAAGTGTGCACTCACCCAACCATCTCTATCCTACATGTATACCTGTATACATACACATGCACATGAAGAAATTCAGAAGAAGAAGAATTAGAAGAAAAAGAAAGTAAATGAGTAATTACAAAGGAATGTGGAAAAACTCTGGGGAAATGAAATAAAAAAATAATAGTGATGAGCATAAAAACGTAGATTTGTAAATATATAAATAATAAACACGAGACCGTGGGAAGGGCTACATGGAGAGAGAAAAATGATGCAGTAAGAAAGGGGCGGAGTAACTCCATATGCCATCAAGAAAGTTGCTCAGCGTTAAAAATGGACCTGAAGAGAGCTTGGCAGTAGTCCGTACGTAATTATGTAATCTGAACAGGAAGAATACTGTAAGCACAGGGAACCAATGTTTCTGCAGAGGCCCTTGTGCAAGTACAAGTCTGGCATTGTTTAAAAAACCAAAGAACACAGAGTATAAAGACGTGTAACTCACTGTAAACACTTCACATTAAGTGCTTTGGGAAGCATTGGCAAGCTTAAAGTACCTGTATTTGCAAAGGTTCTTTCTAGAGTCCTGAAAGTTAGGAGCCACCATTCAGGAACCAGACACACTTATATGTGAATAAGTTCTATTATCACCTTTGGAAAATTACTTCGTTCCTTAAAGTTTCAATTTTCCTATTTATTGGATGAAGAAATTAATAGTTTCCAAACTTAGTAAGTTAAATGGTATGCACACAAATCTCTTTAATGCCACAAAGATTAGTGACTGCATGCTGCTGCTTAATATTATTTTACATGATCACTCCATAAATGAGGCTGAAAATGTGTATTCAGCCATAATGAACAATTGTACAGTTATAGGAGCCAAGGAAGGGATGAGAATACTTAGGAGAATATAGGACGATCAGATATGTGCTGAGAAGAGGGGAGTCCACCTACCTATAAGTAAAAGTTTCCACTTATTATCTGTAAAATTAATACTTCATAGATATGGAGTTGATATTTTTATTGTGCTTAATAAAGCATTTATCTTGAAAATAATCCAGAAACATAAGTATTTTTAAAAAATAATCTGCTATCTAAACATAAACAACTAATCAACATATCAGTAATAAATTATTTTGGATACAAAGCAATTATAGTTTAAGTGACCCTTTCTTTTGCATTTTTAGAGAAAGAAAGTAATTCTAATAAAATAGGCACACACATTTAGTCTTTTGGGGCATTTTAAACCATGATCTTGACCCAAGTGGGACTTGATGTAAGAAAGTAACATTTTCTGGTTACATAGCTGCATGTAACAATATAACTAGGGTTACAGATTTAACTAGATGTCCTTCAGCTGAATGACTACTAAGCATCTTTTACAATGGTGACATTTAATTACAGTGGTGACAAAAACAGCAGGTGCTACAAGTGCCCTCTAGCAAAATTTTAAATTACAACAAGAAGCCTAAAATTAGCAAATGCAAACATAATAGTATGGTGACTCATTGTCTGAAGCAAGAATTGTCAAGTTTGAGGCCTGCCAGGGGGACCCAGTGAATTCCAGACTAGCCTGCCCTACAGAGCAGAAGAAACTCTGATTAAATTAAATAAATGAAGGAAGGAAGGAAGGAAGGAAGCACACAAAAACCTTATACTTACTATTACTTCTAAAATTCTAGTGGCATTTGAATTTATGATGGTGGAAAAAAAACAAGATTGTTTCTTAAGGGAGTCTTGGTTTATTAACCCACTAATTCCATGATCAGTGACGTGCGTTCCACTGTCTCACTATTAAGAACTAATAGCTGGACTCAGTGATACTGCCAAGTCTATCAGCACAACATTTATTGAACATTCACTTATATGTGCTCAGTACGTGTCAAGCTCGGCTAACTACTAATACTAATAGAATGAAATCGGGAACATTTAACATAGAAACAAACTTCCCAGATCTCAAGCCTTTCTCCTGCAGTGGCGACAAAAATACATGAGATCCCTTTCACTACCAACGTTTCCAAGCATGCCTGTGGGCCCGCCTGTGCGTAGGTCAGAGGGCAACCTGGAGTGTCCTTTCTCAGGAGCTGTCCTCCTCACCTGTCAATGTTGGCTGGGAATACAACCTGGAGCCGCCGTGCCCCGCAATTCTCTCACGCGGTTGCTGGAGCTGAGGCTTCATGCTTCTACAGTATGCACTTTACCCACACCGACCGTCGCCCCAGCCCCGCCTATGGTTTCCTACCGGCCTGAGAGGATCCCCAGTATCTAGTCATTCCAGTCTTTACCTGATTGCCCAGCACTGCTGTGGCACAAGCCGTCGACACCTCCTTGGGTCCAAACCATACAGAGGCGACAGGGGAAGGCAAACCCAGGATGAAGACCTGGGCGACGGAGCACAGGATCTGCCCCAGCATGGTGACCCAGAAGAGGTGCCGCTGCACGCTGCCGCACTTGACCCAGGCGCCCAGGCAGTTGAGGCCGGAGCCCAGCAGCGCCGTGAGCCGCAGGCCTCGCGTGTCCAGCAGCCAGGTGGCAGGGAAGATGAGGGGCACGTAGGCCACCATGTACACCATGGACAGCCAGTTGATGTGCAGCGGCGACACAGCGTAGAAGTCCTGGAACACATTGCTGATGCTGCTGTACTGGATCCACTGAAAGGCGTTCACCAGCGAGTACAGGCTGAAGATGAGCAGCACCACGAAGCGCCGGGGCGACAGCGCCGTGCGCTGGGGGCGCTCAGGGCACGGGACCTCCTCCTCGCCGCCCGCGGGAAGCAGCCGGGTCTGGGTCTCCTCCTCCGCTGCTAGCAGGGCTTGCGGCCCGCCCGAGGCTCCCGCGACGGGCAGGCCGAGCCCGGGGCCTCCGTTTAGCGCCTCGGGCCCGTCATGCGGCTCCACGCGCGCCTCCCCGTTCGGTGCGCCCCTGGGCACCGGAAGGTATCCTTTCGCCGGCGGGTGCCCGGGCGCCACGGCCGGCCCCACTTCGTCATCGGGCCGCGCCATGCCTCCCAGCTCCCCGCCCCGTCGCCCCTCAGTCCTCCTCGCCTGCTTCAAGGTCCCACCGAAGAAGCGTACTTTCCTGTGCCACTGGCTAAGTGAAGCCGAGCTCCGGGCACCCGGCTCTAGCCAGCAGTCTCCGCCCCTAGGGCTTCGCGTATCGCGTATGACGATACCTCAGCCAATCATTGGGCGCTTCAGCAGGTCTGAAAGCCAATCAGGGAGTTGCCGGGAAGAGGGGCGGGGTCAAGCGTGTGAGGCTGTAAGGGGAGCACTAGGCAGGGTTCTCCCCTTAATGGTTGCTGGAGCCTCCAGGCCTTTCCTTGTGCTCACTCAGCAGCGATTGGCCTCGGATTATCTGGGAAGGAGAGCGCCAGAAAGGGTTTCCGTCCGCCCAGAGAAAGAGGCTTCCTGAGAAGCTTGCGCGGTTGGTAAGCCGCACGTTTCCATACACGCAACGGACTGAAGAAGGTGATGGACAGGTGCAGCCCCTGCCTGCCTCCTGTTCCCCCTCAAGGACCGAAGTCTGTGTGTAGGCTCTTTGTGGACTTGCACATCCCGGGACCGGATGAGGATGGAGCGCCGGAAGCCTTGGGGCCTCAGACAAAGTCAGGCTGCTACCCTTTGGGAAGCTGTACGTGCAAACAGGGGAGCCAGGTGTTAAGATATACTCACTCTCCCGTCCTCCGTTTTAGACCAGGTCTCACCGTGTATCCCTGATGGCCCAGGACTCTGTGTAGGCAGGTTGACCCGAATCCCGAACTCATCGGGAGAGAGTCACCTGTCTCGGCTTCCTGTGTGTTGGGATTAAAGATGCTCATCATTAAGCATGGCTGTGGTGCTAATGAACTCAGTAGCTACAGCTGCTTGCACAGGATCTGCACAAGACAGAGCCCATAAACCTTCAGTCATGGGGAGATGGGAGGGAAACTATTAACAGTTTGGGTGTGTAGAGGAAGAAGGCATTGTCTATGACGTTGCAGCCGCTGGGAGTTACCGGAGCTGTGACTAGCTCCACCGAGTATTTTGTAATTTAATTCATTTCTTTAAGAAAAAGAAAGCTTTTATAGAGCGAGACTGCACAGTGGGCAACTCATCTCTTGTTGCCAAGCCTGCAAACCTGAGTTCGATTCCTCAGCACCTGCAGAGTTGTCCTCTGACCATCACACAGGCTTTCCCTCAGCGCGCGCGCACGCACAAACACACACACACACTATGATAAGAAAAAAAAAACCCTGTAAATTCTTCCCAACATGACTTTGTAGATGTTGACTTGGAGATTGTTTCAGATAACTGAGTAACCAAATTAAATTAGAATATCGAGTATTCTATTCAATATTTAGATTATTGAATCTCTTGAATGAAAAATATAACTAAATAAAGAATCTAATGGATTTCTTCTGTGCTTAAGGCGTTTATTTTATGGATTTATAAAAACATGAATTGTGTTTTTAATGCTCAAAACAATTTATCTTAAGTATTCATAAATGTTAATGGTCTCAGGTACTGTGGAGCCTGTAAGGCTCCTAAATAAATAAATAAATAAATAAAATACGTTCAAGCTGGGCGCATACTTGTTGTTTGGAATCCCAGTTATTTGGAGGCTAAGGCAGAAGAATCGCTTAGGCCCACAGATTTAAAGGTGAAAGACCCCCACAAAGGGGAGACCCTCATTCAAGTCTCAGGATAACACCATCTCCCAAGAACTCACGAGAGACCAACCTTGCTGCAATTACACGAGGTTTATTAATGAACCAGTGCACTGGGGTAGAGACTCATATCCTATGCAAAGGTAGAGAAGTCTGACCCAGAGTGGCTGGGAGAAGGGGTTTTTAAAGGAAAAAAACCACAACCAAGGGGGCAGGGAGTATGTCATTGGAGAATACCAAAAATACCAGTGAAGAATCACAAGGGAAACACCCGGTTTCTCAAGAATGTTTATAAGGTGTTATTTTAACTTTTATGGTTTTATGGTCAGTCAGCTCCTGAAACAGAGTCACTGAACCAGCTATCCTACATAATTTCCTCTACTCTACCTGCTAGGGGTCTTCTACTTTACCTGTTAGGAGGTCAGGTTTTATCCTGGTCTTTCAAAGGTAGCCTGGCTAACATAACAGGATCGCCTAGGAAATTTTTATTTACTTGGGTTTTTTTGTTTCTAATATGGAATCTCATATAACCTAGATTGGCCTTAAACTAAGGAGCAGAGGATAACCTTGAACTCCCGATCCTCCTGCCTCAGCCTCCCAAGTATTGCAGGCAAGTGCCATCAGGTTCGGTTTTATATAGTGTGAAGGGCAAACCCAGGACTTCGGGCATACCAGACGGTCACTCTGCCACCTGAGTTACATCCCCAGCCCAGCCTTTTTTAAAAAAACACAACTGTTCAGAAAGGGGCTTTGAGGTTGAATGTCACATACCTTTCTGCACTTGCTCCCTTTCAAAAGTCCCAAATTTGGCAAAATATAGAAGATATGATTTCTCTATAATCTGGTGAGAATTGGAGATCATCTCTTACCATATCTGACAGATAACCCCTTGTCTCTGCATGGAATTGGGGGTTCTTGTTTGTTTGGTTCATGACTCCCTAGGTTCCTGGTGTAGCCGATCAGCTCTGGTTTTCCCTTCAGATGTTTATATTACTCTTGCTTTCCTTCTCATGTGCCCTTCTTGCACATGACAAAGTTCTGTTTATAACACTGTAACCATACACAAAGCCATTACCTAGGGAGACTGTAGACGTGGAAAAGAACATCCTAACTAAGGACAGGCTATGAAGGTGTGTGGGGGTGTTAGGAATATCTTTTTTCCAGACCGGGTCCCTCTACATAGTCCTGACTGTCCTGAAACTCCCTCTGTAGATCAGGGTAGCCCTGGACTCACAGAGCTCCTGCCTCTGTCTTCTGAGTACAGAAATTAAAGGCATGTACTACCATGGCTGGTTATGTAGACCTAAATTCTTCCTTTAGTTTTTACTAGCTGTGAGCACTTAACCTAGCTCTTTTGTAATAGCCCCAGGATCCTTTCTGGGACTATTGTGATGTTTAAAAGATTGAATGATGCTAGGTACTTTATAGGTAGGCTTTCTCAGTTTACTTAGGAACGAATCTAGTGTGGGGTGGTAAAATTTCAAGCTTCAAAGACTAGGGTTCAGATCCCAGCTTTTGCAGTTTTTGCCTATATGGTCTGGAATAATCTCTCTCTCTCTCTCTCTCTCTCTCTCTCTCTCTCTCTCTCTCTCTCTCACACACACACACACACACACACACACACACACACACACCTCTCTCCTCTCTCTCTCTCTCTCTCTGTTTCTGTCTATCTCTCTTGTGTGCGTGTGTGTCTGCAGCTATAAAATGAGGATAGTGCTGACACTATTATTTTATTCCTCACTATTGTTGTGAGAAATAAAATAAATAAGTAACTAGCACACATTCTAGGAGGACCTGACCTCTTCCTGTATCAATATTCCATAAATGTTATCACCATTGTTATCTACTCGTATCTTAGTGTTTCTTATGTCTCACTCTTTTTATTAATTTTGGTTTGGCCCCAGTTTGTCTAAGCCTGCTTGAATTGTCATACAATTGTTCTCACCAAGTACTTTCTATCTGGATCTATAATAACAGAACCCATACCTAGAGGGTGTCTTCAGGCTACTCCTGAAGAGAAGCACTTAGGGACTTAAGGTCCTTGCATAGCAAGGGATGCCTTGCTTTCACCGGAGGCCATCAACAGTCAGAAGGGTCACCATTTTCCTTACCTGGACAGCTCCATGCTTACTGCCATCATCCCCGACAAACATTAACAAACTTGTCTGAACAGGTATGTTGTGGATACGATTCCTGAATTCCACAGATTTCTTAGAAAGCTGAGCTATGTGGTGTTTGAGATTTCTCCTGACATTCTTGCCCTGTAACTAGTAAAAATAGATTCATCTAAGGGAAGAATTAGATATAGTTTATACACCTGTTTCAACAACACTCGGTAAAGATTGAATACAGAAAAAGAAGAAAACTCAGCAAGGTCTCTTTGTGGTTTTGGTCAACTTCCTTAACCTTGAATTTTCTCTCTTGAGGTAGATACTTATTAACCAGTGTGATATGAATCATACTTTTGTATGTTTGGGTATATAATATAACACGAACCTTAATCTGGATTGGAAAGGATACTACTGGGAGCATCTCTTAGCCAGGAGTCAAGACCAGATTGAGCTGTATCATGAGGGTTAAGTACAAAGTTGTAGAGATTTGAATTTGTAACAGTAACAGTTTAGAAACTTGGAATGTGGCCAGCAAGTGGGAGTCAAGGTCTAAGACACCATTAGATGTGATGTGGCTGTTCATGAGCAAAGGTTTCCTGTGGTCTAAGAAACTCAGAGGATGAGGTAGAGATCAGAACCTGCTGACATACCATCCATTATGCTCTGTGAGGAAGTGGACAGATTTACTTTGTTCTGCCTGCCTGTGCTGGATCAGCTAGGCCTCTCTCCTCTAGAAAAACCAGTTAGAAGTGGAAATCAGTGGAGAAATCCAGATATGAAATTTCCACACTCCCCGAGACATGTTAGTTTTGTGCATATATATTGCAATCCTAGGATTTTTCTTCCTGTGTAGATTTTCTTGCTCTTGATCCTTTACAGCAGTTGAAATTGTCAGCAACGAGAGTCCATTGATCCTCTATCTGTGAGTTAGCCATTCCACACTTGTTTAGCCTCGCTGAGAAGGTGACAAGGATTGTCCCAGTGCTTTTAAACATTTTCATTTTATTTTAGGTTGAACATGTGATTTCTATTCTCCGAGAGATTCTCAAATATAATGTCTGACGTATGGGGCAAACAGTGTCATACTATAGCGAGCTTGTACAGGCTTAGGAGAGTCTTGATTCTTCTTGAGTTTTAGTGAGCTCACCTGAGCTCTAACAAAGTCACTCTTGGTAGACTAACATTGTCCATCATAGGATCAAAAAGGTGACTCAGGGGTTAAAAGCTCTTGCTCGTGCAGAGAACCTGAATGCCAGCCTTGTTCTCATGGTGATTCACAACCATCTTTAATTCTGGTTCCCAGGAATCTGCAGCTCTCTCCTGGCCTGTGCAGACTCCAGGAATGCACATGGCACAATTAACTAAGTCAAAACATTTTTAATCGTTCGTAATGGAAGTGTTTGTACAACGGAAATGGGAAATGCTGCATCTAACTATTCAACGCTACGGAAAGTCAAAGAAAACGTGTTATGGTTTGAATTGTTAAGGTCTTGTATTTTAAAGGCTTGGTCCTCAGATGATGGTTGTACTGGCAGGTGGTGGGACCCTTAGGAAAACCTAACAGATGGGAGTTAAGTCATTATTAGGTCCTTGAAAGGGACATCTGGACCCATTCACGGTCCTTTCTCTTTTCTTCGTTGTTACCAGGAAGTGAAACACTTTATTCTGTCTCATGTTCCACACATGAGAAGTTAGGGAGCAAAACCCATGGCCTGAACCTCTGAGACCAATCATAGAAAACCTGATGAACATACCATCTAAAAGATTTAAAGTCGTATTTACAAATTTAAACTGAGATCAAAATCATTCTTTTAAACACCAAAACTAGGGGCTTGGAAAACCGCCTCAACAGTGAAGAGCACTGACTGCTCTTCCACGGCCCCAGGTTCAATTCCCAACACCTACATGACAGTTCACAACTGTCTCTAACTCCAGCTCCTGGGGATTTAACACCCTTACACAGACAGACAGGCAGGCAAAACACCAATCCAATAAATGCACATAAAATACAAATAAATAACAAATCACTTAAAATAAACAATAAAAGACTGGAGAGATGGCTCAGTGATTAAGAGCACTGACTGCTCTTCCAAAGGTCCTGAGTTCAATTCCCAGCAACCACATGGTGGCTCACAACCATCTGTCATGGGATCCAAAGCCCTCTTCTGGTGTGTCTGAAGACAGCGACAGTGTACTCATATACATAAAATAAATAAATCTTAATAAACAAACAAAAAACCATTAAAATAACAAATTGGGGGAGATGTGGCTCATTGGAATTAATCTGTAAAATCTTGAAGTTTGGTCTGACAAAAATACTTTTTATCTTCTTCCCTATCCCTACCCAGTTCAAAGCATATACTTCAGAGGAATCCTAAGGTTTCTATTTATGTAGAGTTCAGAGAATAAATATTCCCCAGAAGCTGTGTTACAGGGAACGCCCGACACAGCTGGGCCACAGGAAGTCTCCTAATGCAAAGAAATGGCAAACAAAAGGCTTGAGGAAACATATACAAGCAGACTGTACCTGTCTCTCCGTGGTTTTATCCCACCATTATATCTACAATTTTTAGCATTAATAATGCATATTGTATCTCAAATAACTATTAGCTGTTTGGTGCATAAACCAGCTAAATAATTTTTATAGTTTTTTAGTTACTTATTTAAAATAAAGTTTTCTATTGTTTTTTTGAAACAAGGTCTTACTATGTAGCCCAAGTTGGCCACAAACAACTGTCTCTTGTGGCAACCTCCCAAGTGCTGGGATCACAGGTGTGTACCACTACTCAGTAAAGTCCTCTGACTCTCCTTCCCTTCACATTGGTCCAGACGGGAATGCCCAGTGGACCAGTATTCCTAACACAGCTGAGGATGTTTATTAGTTACGCAAACTGGTTAGTTTCAGGTCAACTTGACACAAGCTGGAATCATCAGAGAAGAGGGAGAGACCGTTGTGAAAATGCCTCCATAAGATCAGGCTGTAGGCAAACCTGTAGTGCATTTTCACCCCTGGGCTCTGGTCCTCTTTCTATAAGAAAAAAGACCAAGTAAGCCACAAGGTGCAAGGCATTAAGCAGCACTCCACTATGATCCCAGCATCAGCTTGGGTCTCCAGGTTCCTTCCCTTCTTGAGTTCCTGTCCTGACTCCCTGTGATGAGGAGGCATAAGCCAAATAAACCCTTCCCTCCTCCAGTTGGTTTGGTCATAGTGTTTCACCACAGCAATAGTATCTGTGGTATTTGAGTGCAGCACCCATAACTTTCTCAATTACTTTCTAATACATGTTTTAGAAAAAACTAATGTTGAACATCTTTTCATCTTTCTTAATTCCTTCAGATACTTAAATTTGTTATCTAATTCTGTAAGACCCAAATTGAGTCTTATCAATTTGAGGCTCCCATGAATGAGACGAGAGTTCGGGGACTGATGCAAAAGCAAGAGGTTTATTAATGCTGTGCACTGGGAGAGGCAACTCCCGCTATCCATTTGTAGTTTTTATACATTTAATAATGGGTGGACTACAGCAATGGTGACTAGGCATGCAAGCATTGGTGGGTTTGGTTGACTTTAAATCGATTGGCTGCTGCCAACATGGGTTGCAGCTAAGGACCTATACCCTTCATTCCAGGGCTGCCCAGATAAGGTAACTCCCCTCTGGGAAGTGTTGTCTCAGGGTCATAACTCTTCCCCTACATTCCAGGGGCTTCCCAGATAAGGTTGAAGCATTCCTGCTTGAAGAATGCAGAACCATGAAAGCCCTCATTGGAAGAGGGGAACTGTAAGGCTCTCAGTGGGGAGTTGGGACCTCAAAAGCCCTCAGTGTCTCTCAGTTCCACAGATCCATTCTGGTTAGTCATTCTATTGCCAGGTAAGCCAAGGCTCACAGGGTAAAAATCTTCCTCCAGCTGCCTCAGGAATGAGAGAACCCAGATAGAGCATGAATTTAAAAATACTGAGTTTGTGCCCAGTGGATATGTGTTCTCTTGAAAAGTCTTCAAGTTATCGGTGGCATCCTAAACAAAACAAAGTTGTTCTCATCCCTCCAAACACTCTGCATTGGTCTCCATGGTTACCACACCCCAGGCTCTTTACACTTGGGTGAGCTAATGTGTTTGTTGAGTCATACGCTTCATGAACCAATGTGTAAACTTTTAGTACCAGTCTTTCCTCTATTACAAATTCCTACAAGGAAGTAAACGAAATTCTGTTTTTGTTGTTTTGTTTTTTATATTTCCGAAATGTATTTCTTTGGATTTTCTTAAAAAGCAAAAGATCCTCTTCTGAAGAAAGTTATCTGAGCTGGGCATAGTGGCTCACACTTTGGGGCAGAGGGGCAGAGGGGCTGAGGGGCAGAGGGAGAGAGAGGTAGAGGCAGATGGATCTCTGTGAGTTTGAAGCCAGCCTGGTCTACACAGTGCATTCCAGGACAGCCAGAGCTACACAATGAGACTTTGGTTTTATTTACAGATATCTTAATAGTCCTCTGTGTGAAATATGAAGGTAATTTTTTTCTTTTGGAAATGAGACCAGGTGGTGTTACTTAGGTTTGGTCCCAAATTCCTGGGCTTGAAAATTCCAGTGAGCTCCTAGCGCTTCTTTTCACAGAAGGACACTCTTGCTTGTCACCATTTTCCTCAGGAGCACCAGGTACAGAGTGCTTGAGAAATTAAGTTGAAGTGAATGGCAGGCAGACACAGCACACAGTTTTTGGTATTTTTTTTTTTTTCATATGTAATCTTGCCCTATCATCTGCCATTAGACTTCATGAGTATCTTTGTTTCCATCTTACAGGTGACTTAATATCTTCCTGATAATAAAAACAAAGGTCAAGTCATTCACCCAAGGACACCTCGCCAGGAAGTAAGTGGTCTCTGGCTCAAGGCTTCCCCTGCTAGCCAGGGTTCTAAGAACAGAACGGAACTGAGGTGACAGAGCTCAGAAAAATTCTGTCACCAGGGCACCAGTCCAGTGGGTTGATCCTCACTGTGGACTTCAGACAGGCTTTGGGCTGGTGTTATTAAAGGTAATTTATAACTGATGTACCTGTAGGGATGATGGTGTTTTTCTGTGTGTAGTCAGTTCTCATTATTCTGGTAGTTGTAGCCATAAAAACACTGCAAACACTGAACTAGAAAATACCAGTCTCTTAGATGACCACGCTCATGGTCTAAGTCACTGGACAGCCAGTCAGTGCATAGTGTATGTTTGCCGTTTGTCGTGATTTTGCTAGATTATACTATTTTACCCAGTCTGTTCTTGAACTGCTGGGCTCAGATGATCCTCCTGACTCAGCCTCCTGGGTGGCATTGGGACACTCAGCCATTATGCTGCTCTGTGCACTTGGCTTCCATGGACAGTGAGAGCCACAGGAAGTGACCTGGGCCAGCAGATCTCAATGAGGGGGAAGCTAGTGCTGTGCCCATGCTCGTGGTCCCAGTGTCTTCAGTGTCACAAGTTACACACGTAGCTTCTAAAGCACTGTGAGTGAGCTCAAAGACTGTGAGAAGGACAGTGGAAACTGACCCCTTCCTGGGCCAGTCACACAAAGGGCCTACTGTGCAGGCTGGTCCTCACCAGGCCTCAGACACGCCCAGGTTCTTTCCTTCTACCAACTTCCGGAAAGTCTCAACTGACTTAAAAAAAAAAAAAAAAAAAAAAAAAAAAAAAACCTAGGATCTGGCGGTTTGGATCTTCACTGGATCCCACCATTCCCATCACAGCACATGCAAAGGAGATTAGTAATTGGGGGCGACCAATGTATACTATTTCCTTATCAGATAGAATAAACCCTTTCTTTCAAGGCATCTGATTATGTGATAGATAGGTGACCATTTGTTGAGGGTGGCGATAGCAAACTCTTCATGAGTGTCAGCTCATTCGGTCTATAGGATACTCTGACCTGGGTAATGTTTTCACTGACTGTGTCAGGAACTGTGGTAACTTAAGCTAGCTAAGCACACAGTAGGTACCATAGCATGTAAACTCAAATGACCGGAAATCCATGGTTTTACCGAAAGACTCTACAGCTGAGTGTTGGGTTCTAACTTGCAGGTGATATGAAAGTTTTGATCTTGTGATCTCAGTGAACCATGGTATGTCTTTTGCAGTAGATTTATAATATGGGCTTTTAATAAAATATGAATCCTATGATATGTACATAGAGGATAGTGAGACTGGTTAAAGCCAGGCTGAGAATGGCAGTCAGCTGTCTAGTTCTGGCCTCATATGCAGTTCTCACCATCCCCAAAAAGTATTAAAGGAGATAGAATTTAGAGTTTTCTTACAAATTACCATCTATAGATAAAGTTTGCTGATAAATGAGGTATTTGAGCTAACTGTAGATTTATCCATTATCTTGTTTGTTTAGTTTGGGGTTTTTCATTTTTGATTCACGGATTCTATACATAACCCTGGCTGTCCTGGAACTCACTATGTAGACCAGGCTGGCCTTGAACTCACAGAGATTCCTCTGCCTCCCTAGTACAGGGTATACACCATCACATCCAGGTAAATTGTTCTTGATAGTTTTTATGTCACACTACTAAATGGGACTTAGAATGGTCAATTTTATTAAAGTAATTGAAAATATTCCTTAACTGTTCTGCAAGACATTCTAAACTCCATTAACTAAAAATTGCCAAATCCAGTGTTGAGAGGATGTTCTTTTCTTCTGCAATACATATCTAAAGAGATCTATTGAAGTCACTTGACCACCAACAGTCTACTTTAGGTAGGCTATATATTTCCGTTTACATGTGTTTTTTTTATTATTGTTTTGTTTCCTGAAGCAGGGACTCACTCTAGCCTATGCTAGCCCAGAACTTACTCTGTAATCCAGGCTGACCATGAACTCCGTGCAATCCTACTACCTCAGTCTCCTGAAGTTTGTTGAGATTACAGATGTGAGCACCATACACACCCAGATTCAACGGCTTCTTAGTGGGCCCCTTCATTATACTGTGTTTAAACCATGGTAAATATTGTAAAGGATACGGCTCTAAGCTCACAGATTTCCCAAAGTGGATATATCTATATAACATGGAAAAGGTATGTCAATCGGGGAGACATACACTGCTGGTAAGCCCATCTTAGAACAGTCAGCCAGCTATTGAGGCAGGAAAATACAGCACAAATTGTTGGACATTGCTGGCTTTTGCAGTATTTTGGGGCAATAATGACCTGAGTTGGTTCTGTACCATGTTTTAGAACATGGTCTTGCAGAAGGGGAAAGCCCTGGTAAATGGTAGATTCCAGGTGAAGCTGGCTTCTGAGTTGGACGAAAAACTAATAATAATAATAATAGCAATAATAATAATAATAATGCTCAATGTGTTGGCAGGACAGCAAGAATCAACTGGTAACTAGTGTGCTAACAAAATGGCTTCCATGAACAAGGGCGGCGAAGCAAAGAAACAGGGAGCGAAACAGGGAGCAAACAGGAAGCAGCTCCTAGAAGAGCTAAATGCGAAGCGTGAGTCCTACTGTCTTGTGGAGAGAAGCAACCGAGTCAGCCTGCTGAGAGTTCAGAAGAGGCACTTCAGCCAGGCCTACCAGTCTTTAGCTTGCATGCACATCAAAGAATCTGTTCCCGAAAGTAACAGGACCTCCTGGATCAAGCAGGATCTCTTTGTGCACAAGGAGAAAAGGCACTTCCTGTCAAAAAGTAAGATAATACAATCTGTAGGAAGGATAAGTATATAGAGATACTCAACAGACCTTTCTGGGTTAAAAGTAGTTCCAAGGGAGTCTTGGAAGGTGATGATGTGTCTGAAGGCAAACATAGAGTCTTTGGTATAAGGCCCACCGTGGACCAGAGACTCATTTTCTTGTGTCTATAGGAACCCAAGCCAGAGCACAGGCCAGGCAGTTCAGCAGTTAGGTGTTCAGGTGCTGCACCCTGCACTTCCAGCCCTCTGAGGTGGCTCTTAGCTGCTGACTGTCTGACAATTACATTTGAGAGTTGCATTCAGATACCACCTGTCTCACTGTCTCATGGTTTCTGTGCTTTACAGAGTTTTTTTTTTTTTTAAGATTTATTTATTTATTATATATGAGTACACTGTAGCTGTCTTTAGACACAGCAGAAGAGGGCATCAGATCTCATTACAGATGGCTGTGAGCCACCATGTGGTTGCTGGGAATTGAACTCAGGACCTTTTGGAAGAGCAGCCAGTGCTCTTAGCCACTGAGCCATCTCTCCAGCCCCGCTTTACAGAGTTTTAAGTTCAAAATGGAGGTAAAATGGAGTTTTAATAACAAATGTGCCACATAATGCCAGGAGAAGCAGTAATAAAAACATGGAGGGAAGAGGTCTGGAGGAGAGGAGTGGTCTGGAGGAGGAATGTGGTCTGGGGGAGGAGTGTGGTCTAGGGGAAGGGAGTGGTCTGGGGAGGGGTGTGGTCTAGGGGAAGGGAGTGGTGGGGGGGAGGGTGTGGTCTAGGGGAAGGGAGTGGTGGGGGGGAGGAGTGTGGTCTAGGGGAAGGGAGTGGTCTGGGGAGGAGTGTGGTCTAGGGAAAGGGAGTGGTCTGGGGAGGGGTGTGGTCTAGGGGAAGGGAGTGGTGGGGGGAGGGGTGTGGTCTAGGGGAAGGGAGTGGTGGGGGGAGGGGTGTGGTCTAGGGGAAGGGAGTGGTGGGGGGGAGGAGTGTGGTCTAGGGGAAGGGAGTGGTCTGGGGAGGGGTGTGGTCTAGGGGAAGGGAGTGGTGGGGGGAGGGGTGTGGTCTAGGGGAAGGGAGTGGTCTGGGGAGGAGTGTGGTCTAGGGGAAGGGAGAGGTCTGGAGGAGAGGAGTGGTCTGGGGGAGGGGAGTTGTCATCTGGAGGAGAGGAGTGGTCTGGAGGAGGAATGTGGTCTGGGGGAGGAGTGTGGTCTAGGGGAAGGGAGTGGTCTGGAGAGGGGTGTGGTCTAGGGGAAAGGAGTGGTAGGGGAGGGGTGTGGTCTAGGGGAAGGGAGTGGTCTGGGGGAAGGTGTGGTCTGGAGGAGAGAAGTGGGCTGAGGAGGGGAGTGGTCTGGGGGAGGGGAGCGGTTGTTTGGTATTGTTTAAAATATGGATTGTTAATATCTGTTATATAGTCAAGGCAGGCAACTAATAATGTTTTCTCATTTACTTGAGAAAATGTGCATATGTACTTGAGAGTGTGCATATGTACTTATATTCAATATAGCCAATACATTATTAATTTAGTTTACAAAGAATGGCCCACATTGGCCTTTATGGAGCTCTGACTTTGCTTTTGGCCAGTGACCTTAGGTAGCAATATAGGGAGGTGGTCAGCTGACAGGGAAAGTCCAGACGCTGCATTGTGATTGGAAGTCACTTTGTAACCATCCAGTTTCTTTTATGAAAGCAAACAAACAAACACCATCTTTACAAAGAAAAATGTTCCAATATTCCTGGTTATAAAAGAAACACTCCAGTCCTTCATTCTGCTAAAATGATTGAGAACAATGTTGTGCCAGTTCTTAGGACTTTGATGGTGGAGAGAAAATCTACACGTTTGGACAGACGCAGGACACAACTCTAAGGAACATGCATAGTTTCATACAATACAGAATCTAATACACCTAATCCCATAACTAACTTTCATAGTGTCAAACTGTAAATCAATAACCCCCCATCATACTTACAAAGCCCTTTACCTTTGATTTGAGTTTTTATCAAATGAGAAATAAGATGGAAATAAAAATACTGGCTTTGTTATTGAAAAAAAACTTATCTTTCCTGGAGAAACTCAGTAAGAGCAGTCAAGTAGCTAGCTAGCTCTTGTTTTCCTAAAGAGCGTTACCTGTGCCCAGAGCAGGATGGAGATCTGCTGCTCTAGACTAAGAACAAATGAGCCTGGCCCTGGAGGCCAGCTGGTGCAGAGAAAACTCTCACTTGTTAAATTAGGAGCTGGGCCATTATGGCTCAACAAAGGTATTAATTTGGTAGGTTTCAACGCCTACTAAGTTAGACACAACATTTGCTACAAAGTAGCAGCCTCTTTTTGAAAGAGAATGGTCCCCCATGCTCTGAATGTTGATGTATGAGGAGGTACAACACCTGCCCTCTTGGTCCTCTCTAGGGCAGCCCCATGCTGGCAGCTGGGAGACTTAGTTACTTTGTTACTGTGGTAGGCCACTATGACCAAGACAATTTATAGAAGGAAGAGTTTGACATACAGTTCCAGAGGGTTAGTGACCAACCATAATGGCAGAGTGGAGGCAGCAGGCAGGCATGGCAACCCGGGCAGGATGCTGAGAGCTCACATCTTCAACTTGGAGCACAAGGCAGAAAAAGCTCTTTGCAAGGAGAGTTAAGTGTTAACCCCTCTATGCTCATTCCCAGGACACACCCTGAACTTCTTCAAACAGCATCATGAACTGGGGACCAAATGTTCCAATGCCTATGGGGATATTCTCATCCAAACTTAACTGCTAGGGGACTTAACATTTCATTTCTTTTCTGATAACCCCACATTTTAATATCTGACCTTCTGACCTGCCTGGTGTGCAGTCCTCTTCATTTGAATGAGACAAAATCCCTGTTACTAAACAAGTCTCTTGCCCCCACCCAGCCTCACCTTCCTCACCTGGGAAAGTTGCCAAAGGCCTGTGTGAATTCTGGTCCTCACACCTCATACCCACTGTGTCAGCAAGTCCTAAATCTGAGCCCTGCCACAGCCCTGGTCCAGCCTGTAGGCACAGAAGTGGAACAGGAGCCTCAGGCTACCCACTTGGCACCCCTTCTGCTCCCACACTTACTTCACAGGACAACCTGAGTGAACTGATCAGAACCATGTGTTATATTACCTGCTACACAAAACTCATCTGTGGTTTCCCACCACACAGAGGAGGAAATCCACATTCCTACTTGATACTGCATGATTCTCTCCATAAACAGGCCCAGCCTGTCTGTAAGATCTCCTCTGCTCATCTCTGTCTCTCTCCGTCTCTCTGTGTGTCTGTGTGTCTGTCTGTCTCTCTCTCTCTCTCTTTTCTCTCTCTATCTGTCTATCTGAAACATGCAGTGACTACAGTTAATCTCAGCACAGAAAAGGACACCCGAAAGGGTAATGACCCTGTCTGCCCTTCCGGCTGTTCTAGAAACTGCAATAGATTAGATTACTGAAATGCATTTCTTTCTGATCCCTTTAATGGCTGAGTCATCTCGACAGCCTAATAAATGTATTTTTTTATCTTTCAGATAATGCCATATTTGGTTAAAGTACATCTCCAGAGACACACCAATAAACTCTCTTCCTTCAGTCTTCAATGTCTGTGAATTATTTGGAAACAAACATTGAGTATAAAAGAAACTGGTGTCAGGTAAATACCTGTAATTCCAGCACTCAGGAACAGTGAATTCCAGGCCAGGTTGGGCTTTGTTTCAGGACCTTGTCCTTAAAAGGCTGGGGACCTGTGATAAAACAAGACTAGAACTAAGTTCTCACTTCCCAGCAGTGGATACTTAGCTTCAAAAACCTTGAAGATCTGCTTGCTCCTTTCATGACCACGGGCACTGATAGGAGACTTGAGACTCATGGTTCATAGCCAAAGAACTTAGGCTCTAGCTGGTTTTCTTATCCCCCAGCCCACTGCCTTAGGACCCTACATGGTCTTGGGCTGCCCAGCAGAGGATTTCTGCTGAGCCTAACTGACCCAGCCTTTGCCTGTTAGGAGATACTGTCTTTATTATGTGACGTAACCAGGCCTACCGCTGCCCAGAGGGAGCTCTTATCTCTGTCTTCTGAGGTGCTCACTTGGTCCCAAGGCTATCAGAGCCTCTGCTCCCTGGCTGGACAGAAACAAGGGACCAGATCCATAGAGTTTATATCCTAAGTGGCCCAACTAGAGATGTCAACGCTCGTTATGATTTAGGAATGAGCACAGAGCTAAGAATGTCAGGTTACACACAGAGGTCGACTCCCTTCAACCTCCTTTCCTGACCCCATTCAGTAGGTATGCCCCTGCTTTCATACAACTTGGTTGCAGTTCTCCAACTTGCCTTTTATCTCTTGGCTCCCTTCCCTGCCTGTGACTTAAATGCCACCTCCTCCATACGCTCCTGCAGCCCTGCCCACTAGACATTTCTACTTTGCCCTGCATACCCCAGAGCAGGCTCGAGCTAAGGCAGACACTCAGTACAGCTGTGTCTGGACTCTGGCCCCACCTGAAACAGCAGGCGTGGAGCCTCTCACCTCCCAGGAGTCGTCATATGGCAGCACTTTTCTTCTCTGCCGTGGCTTTCTGTAGTGTGCACGCATGTGCATGCAGGATTCCTGCTGCTTCCCTGGTCCTCTGGAGAGAGCACTGCCATTGTAACCATAGACAGCCGACCCCCTCCCTAAGTTCCTACAGATATCCATGCCCTTCCTCAAGGGTGCCTGAAGAGAGGGGCTGGCGGAGCTAGAGGCCAGTCAGAACTAACAGGCCTGTACCGTCTAAGTGGGCCTCTGAAAAAGAAGGGCCTGGGTCAAGGTAAGAGCTGGGTTGTGATTCAGCATGAACAGACTGTGTGAAGAAGAGGCTCCACTTAGGAGCAGAGACCAGTGAATCTGCTATATCCTCTTGGAGATTTTGCTGAACAGGCTCTTTCATATTATGCCCCCTTTTGTAGGCACTTCCTCCTCCATGACCTCGAGGCAGGTAACAGAGAACAGTCTGGACCTCAGACATTGTCAGTAGACTGGAGTTTTGGGATTCCTTTCATCTCAGCACTCAGCGAGCAGAGGCAGGGGCATGTTTGTTAGCTCAAGGCCAGCTTGGTTGGTGTACATTGTGAGTTCCAGGCCAGACAGGCTTACTGGGGTTGGGTGAGATACAGTAATACTAAAAAGGAAAAGAAAAAGAAAAAAGAAGAAAAGAAAAGAAAAACTGTGGTCATATTGGGAAAAATCAAGGCCATCACTATGATTATGATACCTGCATGACATTTGATTTAAATAGAGGGGATATATGTGTAACTAGGTAGTCTTGGTCAAGAACTGTTCTTATTCATCACCATCTGGACTCTGGTCTGCCCTGTAAAATGATCTGGTAAGTAGTTAGAGCTGTGTTATCTCTTCTTGGGAGACAAGTTCCTTCTCTAGCTGGCACCAGACTAAAGCCTTTCCTTCCCATGAGGGAGATTCCAACTTCCTGAGGCCCGTTGATTTAATAATCTGATAGCCAATAGGAGGGGCACAGGTGCCTCTTCAGAACAATGAAGGGTCTCGAATGTTGGTTCGAGGGAACACAGAGTGTTGGGATATTAATGCCACAAACAGGCAACAGCATGGCAGGGGTTCTGAGGAAAGTTTAGATGATATGATAGGGACTCTGAAGACGGGAATTGGGACTCTTGTCACTGTTGCAGAAGTGGGAGTCTTTTCTTAGAATGTCCCCTTTCTGGGGACAGAGGAGCTTTCATAGCACAGGCCAGCTGCTGCAGGGCTCTCCGATTCCCAGGCAAAGGCAGGGAAGGGTGGGAGCTGGCTACCGATACCCCCGTGATGTAACTCACTCCCCAGATGAGATCCTAGAGTGTAGTTGCAAGATCTAGTCTATTTGTGAGATATACGTAGTGTTCTCTGTCGGATGCCTGTTGGTGTCTGTGAGAGGGGAAAGGCTGTTGCAGGAACTGTGACCAGAGCAGCAGATGGCTTCTCCATTATTCATAAAAATACCTCCACTTTTGCCAAGGTGCCAGCTAGTGCAGTATTTCAGTCGGCCCCCTCGAGCTTCCTGTCTGGGGCAAAAACGTCGCCTGTGCTTAAACACAAGATCCTGGGCTTCCTGATTTCAGAAACCAATTAACAAGCATGTGGACAAGCAGGGCCAGTCTCTCTTCTCCTGTTATGGTCTCCATTGATGAAATCAGCTAAACATATCTCATCACATAGGCCTGCTCAGTTCCTTAAAGGTATGTATGCCTTTATTGCTGTGGTATAAGGCTTCAGCAACAGCTGCTTAGGAGGATGAGAGATCATTACTGAGCTTAAGAATTTGGGGCTAGCCTAAGCAACACAGTGAGATTTTTTTCCTTAAAGGGGGAGGGGCAGGAGATATCTCAGTACTCTCACAACTGCTGTTTCTTCTGGCCAAGGACATTATAACCCATAGAGACCCACTGACCACCAAATATGAAGCACATCTGCCATGTACTCGCCAGTTAGTAAGCATTCAAAGACAGCCACCCATGGACCGTCTTCTATAGGCTGATTGTTATGTGGGGAAAAGGGGTGTGGGGTGGGGCAGTGTCTTGAGGTTTTCTTCCCTCAAGTGGGCAATAACTCCAGAAGCCACCACGTGTGTTTCTCCAGTCTACTCCAGGACCCAGCTACTGAAAATAGTTCATGGCTATAGTCAGAACCCAGGGTTTCTGTATGAAAGACATATTATTTTTTTTTAATTTTTAGAAATTATTACTTTTATTTATGTTAAGTGTGTCTGTGTAGAGATAGCCACATGTGAGCTGGTGCCAGAGGACGCCAGCAGAGAAGGCTGAATCTTCTGGAGCTTAAGGGAATTAAGCAGTCATGAACCACCCAAACATGGCTGATGGGAACCGAACATGAGTCTTGGAGAGCAGCAACTGAGTGCTCTTAATGGCTGAGCATCTCTCCAGCCCGGAAGGTTTTTAAGAGGAAGATTTCTGTAAAACTACGACTGCTGGCCACATAAAATGCTCTTCATTTCAGGCCACTGAAGTGAACACTGGTTTTCCTCCAGCACTGCCCTGAGCTGACTTGGCTCGCAGAGGGTGATCTTGAAGCTATTTCTGGAGCAGGTACTGAAGCTTGGGAAACAGTTTGAATGCATTCTGTGTCGTCGCTTCTCGGACTTCTTCCACTGAGATCCCTTTCACTTGGGCAATGAACTCTGCTGCGATGGAAATGTTGCAGGGTTCATTCCGTGTCTGAAAGAGAACAGGACTTGGCACTCAGCGTGCAGATCCGTGGAGACGGTAGCTAAGACACCAGCACACACAAGAGTGAGCTGATAAGACACCCTGGGAGCTCCTTTTCTCCTCTGCGAAGGCGCTAACATTCCTTTACTAAAATGCTTTTGGAAATGGGGAGATGAACTTGGCAGTTACAGGCAACTCTATCTCTGTGCAGTTCCAGGAAGAGCTCAGAGGCATGTGAAGCAGTCTGCAAACTGAACCCAGGGAGATCCTTGCCTGAAGGACTGTTTGTCCCTTGTGCTGTTGCATGAGTTCTGGAAAGGTCACTGCATACTGCTTGGCCCCTCACCTCAAAGGCTGCCTGCCCAGTGTGGTTTCCAATGTCCCAAGGACTGGAAAGACTGCTCCGTTAGGTTCTGCCAGCTTGCTGACTTTAAGACACCCTCTCCCTCCCCCACACACTTTACTTTAATATCTGTGAACTAAGGAAACATTCTGTTTATACTGGGCACCATTTCTTTTTTTTTCCTTTTTCTAAAATTTATTTTATGTACATTGGTGTTTTGCCTGCATATATTTCTCTGTGAGGATGTCGGATCCTGGAGTTACAGACAGCTGTGAACTGCTAGGTAGGTGCTGGAATTGAACCCAGGTCCTCTGGAAGAATAACCAGTGCTCTTAACCACTGAATCATCTCTCCCATCTCTAACAAATTTTAACAGTGGAACACTGTGGTTATTAAACACTTTGAGGGCTGGAGAGATGGCTCAGTAGTTAAGAGCACTGGCTACTCTCCCAGAGAGGACTGAGGTCCAACTCCCAGCACCCACATGGCAGCTCATAGCTGTCTCTAACTCTAGTTCCAGAGGATTAACTCCCTCACAGAAGCAGACACATAAGACAAACCACCAATATGAAACACTTGGAGGAGAAGCCCAGTTATTAGCATATATACTAGTGAAAGAAGGTCTGAAAGATTGTGTTCAGCTGATCTTATCCTAGAGAAATGTGTCTGTGTCTAGATACAAACACAGTGGTCTAGAAGGACATGAGTCCTTAGTCTTACTGACTTCTCATAGAGAAGGCTCTATTCCCTCTGGTTAATGAATGCCTTATTAACCTCACATAGTACTCTGTTCTCAGATGTTGATATTATAAAGAGCTAATGAAGCCGGGCATGGTGACACACACCTTTAATCCTAGCACTTAGGAGGCAAAGGCAGGTAAATCTCTGTGAGTTTGAGGCCAGCCTGGTCTACAGAGTTCCAGGAACAGCCAGGGCTTCATAATAGAGGCTGCTCATTACTCCACACCAGGGACTGCTAGGCATTTTCACATACATTTCTTCATGTAATCCTTATGTAATACTGAAGACATTTTATATTTATAACTGAAAAGTCAGCCAGGCATGGTGGTGTATTCCTACAATCCAGCCCTAGGGAAGCAGAGGTAAAAAGATTAGGCCTTCAGGGCAAGCCTCAGCTGTCTAGTGAGTTTGAGGCCAGCCTGGGTTATGTGAGACCCTTGTCTTACCAGTTGGTAATGGCGTACTCCTTTTCCCTCAGCATCAGAAGGCAGAGGTAGGCAGAACTCTGTGAGTTTGAAGCAGTTTTGGTATGTAAAACCCAGTTTCAATAATGAATTAATGAATGAATGGCAAAATAAACAGATAAATATAGTTTTAGAGAAATTAAGTAGCTTTCCCAAAGTCAGGAGTCAAAGTTGTGGACTCTCAAAAAGAATTTGATGGAAATCTTAATAATCCCAGACATGCTTTATGACACTGACTGTGACACAAATGAAGCATGTTCCCAGTCAAATGACATTCTCTGGAGATCAGCAGTACTTAGAAAAGATCCTCCGTGGAGCATGGCCTCAACTTAGCATCCAAGTACTGCAGCCAGACCCAGCTAAGTCACAACAGTCCAGATGAAACAGTGCATTCAGTACTGCCATAAACCAGAGATCTGCTTACCTGTCTTTCTGGTCCTAGTGCAGGTGAATCTGTTTCTAAGCAGATAGAACTCAGAGGCAGCTGTTTCACAAGCTTCTGCTTCTTAGGGAAAAGAGAGAGGACATTTAAAACAGGAGGAAGTGGAAAGCATTAACTTACATGTGAATGAGTTTGTCCTGTGGGACACAAACTTTATCACCAGAGCTCACTGGACAGCTACCATGAGCCTTCATCAGTGCCCTTCAGATGGCCACATGACTACTTCAAGGTAGGAATGTTGCCTAAAATTGCAAAAAGTATCCAAAGCTTTCAGGGAATCAAATGCAATCAAATAAACGTAAGAAATGCCCCACAAGAAATCGACTAAAATGACAAACAGCTGCTCACAGATTTAAATCCCTCTAGCTGGACTTCATTCTGTACTCTGTACCTACACTGGGTTTTAAGAAAACGCTACCGATGTGTCTCACAGGATCCAACGCATCACTGATGTGATCTGTATCCTCATCTGATGGACTATGACAAATGGGTGTCAAGAAAGGGACCAGATACGGGACATTAGCAGAGGTTGCCTTTTAAAGATTTTGGACAGTAATGGATATGCCATAATAGTTACTCTTTAAATACATACAGGTCAGGCTAAGGGGACAACTGCCTAACATGTTTGAGGCTTCATACCTGGCACTACAATGCACAAGGGTGTGTGTATGTGAATATACATGTGTACATACATAACCACTACACTATATCACTCCACTCCCTTACCAGTCACTGCTCATCCGTCCCTCCAATCACTTAGCAAACTTTAGCCAACTTTCTCCCCATAGATTTGCCTAGTTTGCATATTTCATTTAAATAGAATCTTACGACATGTGATCTTTGTGTCTGGCTGCTGTCTCCAAATGTTTTCAGGTTCAGTCATGTTCTGACATGGTTTAAGTAGCATGCTCCTCTTTATTGCCGAGTAGCACTCCGCTGCATGGGTATACCATTTAGTACTTATCTGATACCCATCAGTAGAACCACTTCTAGCTTGTCTCTGCTCTGAACATCACCCACAATACCATGAGCATCCATGTTTGGATTTATGGTAGAAGATTTTTCCCCTTTGGAATTATCTTACTGGGGTGGAGTTAGTGGGTAGCAATAATTCTCCACATGGTTTTGACGGGAACTCTCAGACTGAGTAGTGTGGAGTAGTATTGTTCTGGTCTTCCTGAGTAAACAATGCTGAGCTTCTCTTCTGGTACCAACTCATCTTTTGTGTTTTTTTTTCTTCAGAGAAGCACCTGCTTCCCACAGTCAGAATTAAATCCTTTGTCGGCTTTGCATTCAGGCTCCTGCTTTTATCACAGAATCTGCACTTACACATCCTCACACTGTGCTGACTGTATCTGCACTTACACATCTGTACACTGTGCTCTGACTATCTGCACTTACACATCTGTGCACTGTGCTCTGACTGTATCTGCACTTACACATCTGTACACTGCTGACTGTATCTGCACTTATACATCTGTACACTGTGCTGACTGTATCTGCACTTACACATCTGTACACTGTGCTCTGACTGTATCTGCACTTACACATCTGTACACTGTGCTCTGACTGCATCTGCACTTACACATGCTCTAACTGTGTGAGCCACCTTGCCCACCATTAGAGTAGTACTCCTCACTACTGAGCTGCCTCTCCAGTCCCTTGCCGGATTCTTTTTGAATTACGTTTTTTAAAGGTCTGAGTAGAGACTTAAGACTAACTGTTCATTCATAACTACAATAGCACCACAAGTCTGTCACAAAGCTTAGGTTAATTTATCTTACAAAGTGTCTGGTAAGTTTTCATCAGGGACTTTACCTGTCCACTTCGCACAATGGATGGGGGAATGGAGAAATAGTAACCGGCTCGCACTCCTTCCATGGCCACAGATGGCCGGCCATCAAACGCATGCAGCAGTACCTGCTCTGCACCTCTCAAATCAAACACAAATTACAGTTCCATTTTATCTCCTAACAACGAGCATCCCATTAGTCAATTTAAAACAGATCTTAATTTTTAGTAAATATTTAACATCATGCAAAGATCAGATTACATTGCTTCTAAAGTTTCAGTAAACACATGATGTTCAAACAGGAAAAAAATAAGTTTTTAATCTTCAGAATAAAATAGTTGAATAATGATAAAATGCAGTTTTAAAAGCAATCATATAAACTATCTAGACTGCTAGGTCTTTTCCACGTCCGTGAGATGTCAAACTATTATTTCTAAGAGAAGGTTTTCAGGCAAATCCTTCAATTTTCCTTAAAAAAAAAATGCTAGTAGGAAAAAAAGTACTCACAAATTAAAGAGGTGAAGGCTCATAACCCCCAGTCTCTCTTCCTATCTGTGCATTTGTGCGTGTGTGGCTGAGGACCAAACCCAGACCTTACTCATGCTGGGCAACCTCTCTACCACTAAGGTACATCCTTCACACCAAGTCCAGATCCTACAGGCTAGTTGTTCAGCCTGCATAAATCTGTGTTCACTGACTCCAGAGGGTTCAGCGCTGACAAATCCATCACTGGACATGCCTCTAACTGCAGCGAGTTCCATTATGTCACCATCTGAGTTGCAAGTCATGTGAATATTTGTTATGATCATAAATTTGTTGTAAAATTTATTGAGTAGGCCACAACCAACTGATGTGGGTTTTTTTTTTGTATATACACAACTGTAGATTCAACACACCAGTACATGTATGTGTACTGCTTCTTATACATCTGAAAGGACTTTTTAATGCATATAGGAGTCTAAAAATAAGGAGTGTTTCTTACTGAGAATGGCATTTTATCCCTTAGAAAAGAACTGTGTTCGGGTTAGGAAAGCCAGAGCAGGTGAGCATGCTTTTCACAAACTACGGCCACAATCTGCACAGTAATGTTTGCTTTGTTATTCACGTATCATTTTCATATATTAGCTCATGGTATATATGTGTTTGTAAAAGTACCATGTGCCACAGCAGAGGTCAGAGGACACCTCCTCAGAGACTTGGTTCTCTCTTGCTCCTTGTGAGAACTGAGATCTATGATCTGATCCCCAAAGCAACAGACAGAAAACAAGCCGACCATAAGCAACAAGTCCTTCTCATCTTAATTTCCCTTGTGGGAGCCAGGGGCTGGAGAGATGGCTGAACCCACGTGGCAGCTCGCAGCTGTCTATGACTCTAGTAGCAGGGGACCTGATGCCCTCTTTGGGCCTCTGAGGACACCTGGCACAGATGCAGTGAATGTGCATATATGCAGGCAAAACACTCAAACACACTGAATTAAAATGAGTAAATAAATCTTAAAAGATAAATAGAAACTGAAACTTCAAGTTTTCATTGGCTCCAGTTAAGCTGGTTGAACACATAATTACACAAAACAACCTGGTAAGTGCTAGCGTGGCACATGCTCATGCTGGTGGGCCCTCCTCCACTCTCTAGGCAGTCTTTGTCTTTAAGGGATTAAAGGGAAACACACTTGCTCCTTAGACCCTCCACTGGAACTGTGACGCTTGAATGTTAGGAACGTAAAATACCTTGTTCACGTAAGAGGCTGATGGTGGGTCTTCCGGCTGAACGCGAGTGCACGTTTCTGTTTAACAACAAAATTCCTTTGAAGACTTTTAAATAGGAAAACACTGTTCTGTTGTATTAAAATAAGTCAGGAGGTTGGGGAGATGAATCAGCTACTGTCGCTGAGGATCAGGTATGTCCCCAGCACCCACATGGCAGCAGCTGGTTAACAACTCTAACTCCAGGTCCAGGGGCTTCCATGCCCTCTCCTGGCTCCCACAGGTACTGCACACACATGGTCCATAGACACACAAGCAGGCAAGCACCCACACACAGAGAGAATGAAAAGATATAGAACTCATTTCTAGAGGACCAACTGCTGCGGATGTGCTCTGTAGTGAGCAGAAAGGCAGTGTACTTACAGAGGCACATTTAGTCTTTTGGCCAGCTGGACTTGTCTGATCAGGACTTGTCTTTGTTCTTCCTTTTCCTCATTAGTGCCTGCATATCTGGGGGAGAAGTCTAGCCCCACCTGCAACAGAAAGACAAAGGAGAATCACACGTCCACGTGTGATGAGCCCCAAAAGACCGTGAGTGGGCACACAGACCGCAGACACCGTTACACTGAAGCCACATGAGGGTGTCAGCCAAGAAGACATGCTAACATGAAATATCTGAAGTACCCCGAATTCTAAGTTGTTTTAAGTTCCTCTGGTGGGGTGTTACCACGTCAACACCTGCTGTGTACGCTGTACACCTCAGTTTGGTGCAGCAGCCCCGCACATGTTCAGAAGTCAGGTAGGCCGGCTGCATGGTGAGCAGAGCCGGGCACAGAAGGCCACCCCACTGCTGCTGGGTGTGGGCTCTGTGCACTCCGTTCAGAATGCGTCTTCCCATCTCTTACATTTAATAGGCAGGGGTTATTCTTTTACTGTGATAAAAGTTCTCTAGCATTATTAATAATTTGAGGGACAAGGTCTTTAGTCACAAACTCAAGACTAAAGTATGCCTTTATGTTACCTGTGAGGTTGTTTTTTAATTTTAAAAAGTACATGTGTTGGGTGGAGGGTCACGCATGGGTGCCACAGTGCACATGTGCAGGTCGGAGGACACCTTTCAGGGGCCAGTTCTCTCTCTCCGCTGTGTGGACCAGACTTGGTGGCAGGTGCTTTCTGCTGAGCCACTTCATGGCCCTCCCTCTACAGGCTGTCTTAGCTTCTCAGAGCAATGGCCACACTTAAGCAAAAGCAGCATTTTTAGAAACATTATTACATCTCCATTGTAAACAGAAAATGCATTATGTTGCCATTAAGACAAGCCTGGGGTAAGGCTTTCTACTGCTCCATTCCTAAGTGGTCTTGCTTACTGCATAAGTATCAATTTATTAGCAGGCTGAACATGGTAGTGAACATAACCATCCAAGTCCGTTATAATCACTGGTACTGAACCAAGGATTATTACATATATCCTATGAGTTAGATTTCATGTGTCCAACAAATGGGTTTACCTCTCCAATGGCCAACAACCGATCCTTGTAATTCTCAATAATAGGCAAAGCTACATCCAAATCCTGCAAAAAAAATTTTATATCTGTAAATGTGCTGAGTAAGAATGCTAGTTCCTCAGTGGCCGTGCACCAGGCCCTACACCATATTGGCACCTCACATGCCTGAATCTATTTGCCCAACCTCTCCACAGAACTCACCCCCTCCATCATGACAGCAGCTCTAACTAGAAATCTCAGTAGGAACAGCCACATTGGGTCTGGTTACCAGGCTTGTGAAGATCCCACTTACAGACAGCCCACTGCTTAGAAGGAGACATGTCCTCACAGGTCTGATTTGGAGTTCTGTGGTTGCTGTGCACATAGCTCTTGTCTCCTTCTAAGCAGTGGTTTGTCAGTTTATAATAGGGGCAGACCCATGTTCCCCTTGTTCTCTTTGCCTTGATTTGTCTTTATAATCCTGCTTGGTCGGTCGCAGTAAGATTTCAACAGTATAAACATCTCCCGTATGAGCTCATCTGGAGCTGCTGTAGTTTCAGTGTTAATTTCAGTGATATAGCCTCATGCATTTAAGGGAATTTGGCCTGTGCTGTCTTTCTAAGGTGAAGACAGAATTTAGAAATTGCTTGTAGATAAGATTTTAAAGATTTGTTTATTGTTAGCTGGGCAGTAGTAGCCTTTAATCCCAGTACTCAGGAAACAGAGGCAGGCAGATCTTTGTGAGTTCGAGGCTAGTCTGAGAACTCTACAGAGTGACTTCCAGGACTGCCAGGGCTACACAGAGAAACCCTTTCTAAAAGAAACAAAATAAAAATATTGTTTATTGTATGTGTGTGATATATGAGTTTCAGTGAATTCCATGTGCTATGTGTGTGCAGGTGCCTGAAGAGATCAGAGGGCACCGGGACTAGGTGTCTCAGGTGGTGTCACCCTGGTGTAGGTGTTGAGAGTCCAACCTTCCATTTCCACAAGGGTGGTGTATGCTAACCACTGGGCCACCTCTTCAGCTCCCTGTAGAACATTTTAAACCATTTGGTGGATTATTTTCAGAATACATAAACTAAATTCTTCTATTGAAGAAAATCAGAATAAGGAAGAACCAGGGAAAGGAGCGAAGCAGATAGCAGGGGAAGAGAAGAGAGGGAGGCAGGGCTGAGGGGGAGCAACTAAAAGCCCTAGAGAGAGACAGCAGATTTATCAGGGGGAGTTCACTCTGTGGAGAGCTAGAGGTATAGGAGACTGAACTTGAATCCTCTGCAAAAGCTATATGAATTCTTAACTACTGAGTCATCTCTCTGGCCTCAGGACTTTTGTTAACTGGGGACTGAACCTAGGACCCCTTCTGTGAGGCAAGCATTCTTCCACTGAGCCCATCTCTCTCAGTGAACTTTATGTTAAGACAGTTTCGCTTTGAGACAGGTCTCCCACTGGCCTGTGAGGACCAGTGAGCTCTAAGGATGCTCCAGTTAGCACCTCCACTGCACTGAGATTACTAGTGCCTGTCAACACCCACGGTTGTCTTACATGTGGTTTAGGAATCACACTCAGGGCCTCACACTTGTGTGACAAGCACTCTATTAACTGAGCCATCTCCCTAGCCCTTCCATCATTTTGAGGGGGGCGGGGTGGTGAACAAAGCAAAATGACATGGTTAAAAACTATGGAGAGAGTAAGTCCATAATCCCACCATGTCATTACGTCGTACAAGCTTGACCTGACTGAAGGCCCCATTTCTTTGTTTTCAGTTATTCACTTAGAATACAAATCAGATGCCGGGTTTGGCGGCACAGGCTGCAATTCTAACAACTTGGGGAGTGGAAACAGGGGGATCATGTGTTCAAGCCCTGCCTGAGTATGAGTTCAAGGCCAGCTTGGAAAATTCAGTGAGACCCTCTCTTGGAATGAAAACTTGGTGGAGGTTACGGCTCGGTGGCAGAATGTTTGCCTGGCATGTCTGAGGTCCTAGGCCCAACACCCGGAAACCAGAACTTGGAAAGCAGAGTGGGGTGATGACTGAGTTGGTTACACTAGTTATGCCTCTTATTCTATATGACATTTACCTTTAATGTCACACTTCTTGATTTTTCTGGTGAAAGTTCTTGAACTGGGTGAACTCCCAGACACGGCAAGATGAATCCATTATACCTACAAACGTAGAAAGTTAAGAAAACAGCAGTAGGACAGAAGACCACAGTGTCCCTAAAGAACAAAGAGGAAATGCCATGCCTTTAGGACTAAGATGATTTTCCTCCTCCATTTTTTTTTTTTTTTTATTTCCTTGGAGACAAAAGTCTCACTATGTAGTCCTGGCTGGCCTGGCCTCAATTTGTAGACCAGACTGGTCTCAAACTCATAGGGATCCTCCTGCCTGTGTCTCCCGAGAGCCGGATTAAAGGTGTGTGCTACCATGCCAGGCTCTCCTTCTTTTAGCTCACAGTTCTTTGCTAGCGTGAGAGTTGAACATGGCTACCTTTCTTCACAAGTCTTTAGAGCCGTCATTAGAGCAGCTATGGAGTCTATGAACCAGTCTCATCACTCAGAAGGCTAAGGGGGGAGAGCTGCTCAAGGTCATGAGGTCAAGACCTCATTTAGTTAATGAGGTTAATTAAAAGTAGCATCAAAGCTGGAGAGGTGGTTCAATTGATGAAGCTGGATGAAGTTCCGCTCCCCAGCCGGCAGCCACGGTGGCTCCCCATAATCTCGGCACTGAGAAGCAGTGAGGAGAGGCAGAGGCAGGGGAATCCCTGGGACAAGCCAGGATAACTAGACTAGCCCAAATCAGTAGCTTTGTGAGTGTTCTTGGTTTAGTGAGGAATCTCAATAAATAAAAAAGATATCTAATGTTAGCCTTGGGTGTCACATATCCACATAGGCATGCACACCTGCATACAAATATGAGTATACACCACAGAAATACACACAAAACACACACACACACACACACACACTCTACACCACACACAAATGCACATACACACAAGAGGAGGAGGAGGAGGAGACCAACAACAACCACAATGACCTTTCTGAAAGCTGCATGATTCTTTCAAATTCTCCTGCATGTTCAGCAACTGCCACAAGGGCCATGATATTAGCCTAAAACAAAACAAAACCAAAGAACATAATACCAAACAACATGCACATTTAATAGAAATTAATGGAAGTATTAAAATTCAAATACATTTTATTATTACTTTTAGCCAGGTTCCAGTAACATAATCAAAATGACTACCACTGAATTCTTCTTATTTCAGGCCATAGCTTCAATGAGTATTGATGTCACCTCATTAACCTACACAGATCAAAGGTAGGCATTTCTTTAATTCATTGGACAGAGACAGCATTTTGGAAGGAATCAACCTCTTTAGGCTCATGTCCCTCATGCCCGTTAAGCTACCACATATCAGTGTACAAGTAATCCACAATATACTTCCAAGATTCTATAATTTTTATTTTTAAATTTTATTTTTTATTGTGTGTGTGCACACGTGTATGTGTGTGTGTGTGTGTGTGTGTGTGTGCGCAAATGCACACAGTGAACATGTGGAAATCAGAGAACACCTTTCTGGAGTCTGTTCTGTTCTTCACTGTGGTTCCAGGGATTGGGCTTGGAACATTAGGTTTGTAAGTACTTTTATCCACTGAGACATCTTTCTAGCCCTTGATAAGTTTTTCTAACAAATCAGAATGTTTCCAAAGACTTTTGTAATATATCCTAGGCCCAAAACAATGTGACTTTAAGCCATGAAAGACTGACTGCCCCTTCTACAGTGCTGCTAAGCACGGTGGCTATAGGGACATGTTTTCAAATCAGACTAACATGTCTCCATCACTTCACTAGCATGTGTCTTTGTCCTATTTTTGACCTTTAGATATTGAATTCCTCATCTATCAAATGGAGAATATAGGACTATAAAAGAGTCACTTCCTCAGAAGGTGAGACTTTAAATGATCTAATGTTCAGTGGGGGCTTAGCTCTGTGGCTGGCACAGACTGAGAGCTTAAATGATACTGCTAACCACAGAAACAGCAGGGTCTGTCTACACGTTCCCTAAAAACAGTACACAGACTGAAAACAGGAGGGGAGCAAAATGGGGAGTTATAGATTCTAGCTTACCTTCCTGGCTTTCTCCAACACGTCATCCAGATCCTACAATAAACAGAAGCAACCATGCTTGTTGTACAAGTTTAACTGCTCTTGGGTCATACACATGCTGTAGAGGCACCATCAAAAACAACATCATTAGCAAGGAACAGGGCAGCAGAAAACCAGGTGACCTGCCTCCTGCTTACTCTCACGCTCTATGACACACACTATACCAAAACAGAAACTTCTGCTGCCAAATACACAGGGTGGTTTCTGTCCTCCCTCCCTCTGTCCCTCTGCAGTTTCTGGGCACTTCTCCCACACTTTGCTTCCACAGCCTCAATGGTGGTCACCCTTCAGTCTCCCTGACCTTCCTCTGTTAACTCTGAGCACCCTTGACCACACTATGTAAGGTCTCTCTACCTCTAAGCTATATTCTCCCCCCGTCTCGTGGTTTTAGATATCAAACTGAGTCTCCAGCTTACCAAGTTTTTACTCTCTCCTGGACCCTTGACTCACATTTGAAATGACTATGTCCTCTAATCTTTCCACTTGGAAGAGATCAGACTTAGCCAATGTGTCCCCGATAGGGTTTCTATCTGCCCACTTCCCCACTCTGATCCCAAACCTTGCTCTTTCCTCATCTCAGCAAAGGCCATCACCATCTTCCTTACAGTAAGCACAAACTAACGATCTAAGTCATGATCCATTTCTTTCTCCCTTTTCTGTTCGAATCCAAAGCTCCTGCATGAATTGTTGGTGTTATTCCTAAAATATGTTGAGCACATCTATGCTGATTCTCACGATAACCTCCCCGTACTGGCTTCTACCAGCTCTTGTCTGTAAACTGAGACGTTTCCTAAATGCTGTAGCATTCTCTCCTCCAACTTTTTGCCACTCCACAGCAAATTTGTCTTCAGAATAGTCTGTCTTTCTCTCTTTTTAAAAAGTGGGTTTGTCTTTAAACTTTAAACTGTGCATCTAATGCAATTGGAATGTTTTACTGACTTTTACCTAACCTTCCCATCTCCCGGAAAATCTCCCCAATCTTTGAAAGTTCTCTTTTATTAAGTGTTTCCAGCTGCTGCTTAACTAAGATAGGCCAAATTCTGTACTGTGTGGGGGTCAGCAACCTGCCGGTGTTCATCACTACAGTAACTCGCACCATAAGCGTCACCTCCTAAGAAACAGATACCTGCTTCTTCATTCTTCACAACGTAGCCGGTAAAACCTATTCCCACCCCATACACTCTAGCCCCATCACGTGTTTGTCCCTCTCCCTGGCTAGAACAAGAACCTCTGCTAAGGGCTGGATCAGACCAGTATATCTCAGGAGTTCCAGTGGTAGAAGAAGGGCTATTGAAACGGCAAACTTAAGCTTCCTGGAAATAGTTAACGGCTATCTAAGATCAGGAAGAACAATCAGTACGACGACGACGAAGGTTTGAAGGGTCCCCCACAGACTAGGTACGGTCTAAGGATTCGAGGGAGAAAAGAAAACTTGCGGGAAAGGACGCGGCCCTCCCGATTCCCGCATGCCCCAAGTTGCCCTCACATACGCTATCAAAGTCCGGGGCGGAGAGATGGCAGTGACAGTCCACTAACCCCAAACCCATAGCTAATCCTACAGGCTTCTCGACCGGAACGGGGGCGAAACTCTGGAGGCACGGAAGCCGGGGCGGAACCTTGGAGCGGTGGTGCATCCAGTTTCCGGTCGGACCCATGCAGGAGAGTTCCAGTGAGGGAAGCATCCTTCCTGTGTGAGCGTTCCCCGCCTTAGTTTAAACCGGGAAGATGGCGGGTGTTTCTGAGATAGTGCCTGTCTCCGCCCCGCAGGATCAAGATGTACAGGCCGCCTCAGACTCCCAGGTCATGGCAGCAGCCATTCCCCTAGAGGACTTCCGAGTGCGCTGCACCTTGAAGAAGGCCGTGGTGGAAGTGATGAAGATGTGCAGTCACTTCGTGCAGGAGCTCGGGGCCACGCTGCCGGAGGACGTCCGCGAGCTCGTGCTGCGAGACGCGCAGTGGGTACGGAAGCCTCTTTCCCGGCCCTCACCCCACAAAGTCTGACTCTGGCTCGGAGCCCGTGTCAGGCCTCCGCAGATGGAACGATGTCCCAGGCTGGCCTAGGGAACTGTCAGGGAAGGCAACTAGATGCTAGTGCCACCTGGGTGCTTCCGGTCCTGGGACATACAGGGTGAACACGTATGTTATCTTAAGTCACAGGCGATATTAGTGTATTAGGTTTATAAAGAAGCTTTGACTGTTGATAAACGTATAGATAAAACTGAGAAACACAGTAACATACTTAAATGGTTGGCGAAGCATCAATGATTATTTCAAAGATTTTGTTTTCTCATTTACTCCTTGAGAGGTTAATAAAGTAATAATCTTACCCTATAAAATAGGTTTTTTTTTCTCCTTTAGTGCTGGAGATTGAATGCAGAGCCTTCCTTGCTCATGCTAGCAAAGTGTTGTTCACTGAGCTCAATCACAGCCTCTTTTATAAGATACTAGTATAGAATATTATTATAATTATCAGTCATTTATTTAAACTTATTTTTAACTGTACAAGTGGTATAGAAGGTATGCCCGTTGAAAGCATTTTCAAACAATTTCGTATATTAAGTCCTTTTCGACTTCCCCATTTGTCCTGAACCCTTGCTGGAAATACCTTACTATTCTGGAGAGCATATGGTGGAGCCTAAACCTTCACTCTTTATAGTCTACCACTCTCTGTTGTTTGTTGCTTATATGTTTGTGGTGCTGGTGTTATGGATCGAGCCAATGCAGTCACTACTGTGTGCTATGGCATTTAACCCCTTTCTTAATAGTTAATTTTCCCACTGCTATGGATGTAAGTACACTGTAGCTGTCTCCAGACACACCAGAAGAGGGCATCAGATCCCTGCACAGATGGTTGTGAGCCACGATGTGGTTGCTGGGGATTGAACTCAGGACCTCTGGAAGAGCAGTCAGTGCTCTTTACCACTGAGCCATTTCTCCAGCCCATTTAGCCCCTTTCTTAATAGTTAATTTTCCCACTGTTTCCATTCTAGACCACAGAGAGCCCATGATTGTTTTACTAACATGTTTGAATCCTGTATTAGAGTCACTTTTGCTGACTTGGATGCCGTGGATTTGTTGCAGACTTTTGAGTCCGCTGTGCACGAGAATGTCAGCATTAATGGACAGGCCTGGGAGGAAGCTACAGACCATTGTTTGATGGGTACGTGACTTAGTTTTTCTTCTGTGGTTAATTTCTGAGATTTTTTTTTTTTTTTTTTTTTGAATGCTATTTTACAATCCTGTTCCCATTATCTCTCTGTGGTGTTTGAGTAAGAATGGCCTCTCTCAGCCCATCTCTGACTTCACAGTCTTCAGGAATGGCACTATTTGAGGAGGTGTGGCCTTGTTGGAGGAAGTGTGTCTGTCACTGGAGTGGGCTTGAGGTTTCCCATGCCCTGTCTCAGTCTGTCTATCTCTCTGTCTCTCTTTTCCCCCTCTTTCCCTGTAGGTCTGAATGTAGCTCTTAGCTACTCCAGTGCCTTACATGCATGCCACCATGCTCCCCACTATGGTGATAATGGACTAAGTTTTTGAAACTGTAAGCAAATCACCAGTTAAATGCTTTCTTTTATAAGAGTTGCCTTAGTCATGGGTGTAAGCCCTTTGAGGTACCAAAAAGTGGACAGGCCCCACCCTACAGAAAAAAAAATCCCACCAAAGTCCCTGACCTTGCCCCCAAGATTATGCCCCATGAAATCTCTTCATTCACAGGCCACCCTAGCAAGCTTCATGCCTTCCCCCTACAAGAAGCCCTACATAAAGCCTGCCTCCTGCTCAATTTTTTTCTGTGGTTTTCCTTTCAATAAATCTCTTGTGTGAGGTTTGTTGTGTGGTGTGACTTTGTGGGATTCCCTACCAGGATACCTGTCTGCTATATCACTTGCAGTGGTGTTTAAGAAATAGAACAGTGACTAAGAAATCCACTCTCTTTTATAAACATTCATTGGGTGGGGATGTACATGTCACAGGTACAGCTGGAGGTTAGAGGACAGCCTTCAGGAGTTGTTTTAATCTTTCTGCCATGAGGGCTGCAGGGATTTGGGCTTGGCGGCAGGCACTTTTCCTTGATGAGCCATCTCACGACCTCTATCATTTATTTTAAAAAACAATTATTATGGAATAAGAAGAAAGTAATTAGATTATTGAAGTCATAATCCAAGAGAAACTCAGTGGGTTCCTCGATCTACCCTATGGTGTTATGACTTCCTAAAGGGCTCTTTCTCTCACCTGTCCCTTAGATGCTTTGGGCAGTCAGCTCTTGGAGGGTATTGTACAATTGTCCCCACTTAAAGAAATAGGCCCAGAAAAATTTCTGTTTTTCTATAAAGCTCCTTATATGCTTAGATAATACTTAGAAAGGATAGTGAAGTGTTTTACATTTAAAGTTAAGTTTAAAATCATATGCGTATCATGCAGAGGATGCCACAAATTTGTAGATAACTTCTGTTTTAGAGTTTTACTGCTGTGAACAGACACCATGACCTAGGCAAGTCTTATAAGGACAACATTTAATTGGGACTGCCTTACGGGTTCAGAGATTCAGTCCATTATCATCAAGGCAGGAACATGGCAGTGTCCAGGCAGACATGGGGCTGGAGGAGCTGAGAATTCCACCTCTTGTCCAAAGGCATCTAGCAGAAGACTGGCTTCCAGACTGCTAGGACAAAGGAAATAAAGCTCACACCCACAGTGACACACCTATTTCAATAAGAACATACCTCCTAATGGTGCCATTCACTGGGCCAAGCGTATATAAATCATCACAGCGTCTTAAGAATAATTTTTTACTCCAAACAATTGATTGTACTTTTTTTTGTTTTGTTTGATACAGGGCTTCTCTGTATAGTCTTGGCTGTTCTGGAACTCTGTAGTCCAGGCTAGCCTTGAGCTCAGAGATCTACCTGCCTCTGCCTCCCAAGCCCTGGAGTTAAAGGACATGCACCACCACACCCAGCTTAGACTTGTTGTACCTTGCTGGCATGCCTAAAGCAGGCAACATGTTAATAAAAACAAAAGTCAGAGTAGGAAGGAAACATTAGTAGAAGGAAAGACTCAGTCTGAGAAAAGATGGACGTGTCCCTGTCTGTGCCTGCAGTGCTGCCCAGAGCAGGGCTCACCTCACAAGCCACACATACTACTGCCCTCAGGGCTGACCAGGATGGACACTAACACTCACTGCTTTGTGTTCACATCACCCTGTCACAGGAGCTGATTACCCGTCCGCCAGCAACTCTGTGCTTACCTTTTTTTCTCAATAGTGGCAGAGGGCTGTGCTCAGATTTTCTTGTCTATTAGCTGTCAGTTCAGAATTACCAAAACTGAGATTTCGGGTTTACATAATAAAAGGATAAAACCACCAGCCTCAGTTTTGTGAAATATTAACGCAATAATTGTTGATTAGTAGTGTATATAAAAGCCAGGCAGAAACAGTTCCCACACTACCCAGCTCTTTAGGGGTCTTTATCTGAAGCAAAGTGTTAGAGAAAGAGGCACAAGGCAGTGATGTGTGTGTGGGGATTGGGAAATAACAGCAAGTGTGTGAAAGGTGATAAAGTACAAAGGGATGTGTGCTTTGTCATGTGGTCTTGGAGGAATCACAGGAGTTTTCTTTTGTTTGGGGGATTTGGTCTTTTTGGTGTGTGTTTGTGTGTGTCTCACTTATGCCAGGCAAGTACTGTGTCTGTGCTGTCTGTACCCCCAGTGTTAGGTGAGAAGTGTAAGAACCGTGTGAACAGATTTAATAGGCTTTGCTTCTAGGCAAATATATAGAAGCTGAACAGAGGCTTCACAAGAACAAAGGGGTGGATTGTTTTTTGTTTTTTGTTTTTTTTTTTTTTTTTGTTGTTGTTGTTTGCATTGTTCTGGAGCTGGGTTTCTCTTTGGAGCCCTTGTGGTCCTGAAGCTTACTTATTCTGTAGAGCAGGCTAGCCTTGAACTTAAGAGATTCTTGAACCTAAGACAGCTTCTGCCTCTTGAGCACTGGGATTAAAGATGTGCCCACCACTGGGCCAGGGGCAGAGGTTTTATTGGTTCTGTTTATTTAGATTTCCAAGTTCCTGCACTCGATGACACTTTGCAAAGAATGAGTAGACTCTTGAGAAGCAGCCTCATTTCTCTCACTGTCACTGCTCAGGATGGAGGTTCAGTCAGGCAGATGGTTCCTTAAGTCAGAGGTATCCTCTTTTTCAGTAATGTTTGTTCATTTGTTCATACATTTCAGCTTTGCAGATTCTGCCCCTTGGTGTTGCCAAGAAACCTTTTCCTCCACAGGAGGTTGCAGTGTGGCCGAGCTGGCTCAGCAGGGAGAATTCCCCTCCCCTCCAGCTCTTGTAGGAGGGAAGGAGAGAGCTGATTCATAGTTGCTCACAGCATGCTGTGGCGTGTGTGCCCTTCCCATCACATACACACACTTTAAAAAAAGAGCTTTTATAAAACCACATGCTGTTCTTTGCAGGCTGGTGATTTAACTCTTCAAATGAACAGTAAAGCCCAAAGCCCCTTATTTCAGAGAGTGTTGTGAGGGAGAGTCCCACATCCCCCTCAGACGTTCTCCGAAGAAGCCGCTGAGGACTCAGTCAGTATTAGCTCAGGAGTGACAGGCTGCACCCACTGCACGGCTTTGGTCAGATGTGGCAGTGTATTGGGACTTATGAGTATCAGTCAGTGTCAGAATGTTTCAGAAACGTGCTGTCGCCAGCCTTCTTCCTAGTAAAGCTTTAGTCGATGAGATTAGCCTAGACTGATCCAGTAAAGCTCATGGTGTGAGCCACTGAGCTGAGGACTTGGGTCTTCAGTGTTCAAAACAATTCCAGTACTGGGGACTGAGTGCAGACCCCTGCCAATGCCAGGCAGAGGCTCTCACCACTGAGCTACCTTCCCCATACCAGTATCTTTACTCTATAAAGTTATTTTTTTTAAATGAGTTCAGCTGCATCTGTCTGCAGTCACTTCTGGGTGCTTCCTTTCTGTGCCCTATCCTACACCTGAGTCCAGATTTACACACTAGTGACAGATTCCTTGGCAATCATTCCTTCTGCTTGATCTTGAGAACCACTGTCTATCTCCGAGGTAAGATCTGATAGAATAGTTGTCACTGAAGTCTGAGAAAGTCTCCAGGTCACGATGCCTTTCCTTTCTCTGCCCAGGTGAGTCAGGTCTCAGAGTGGGCGTCCTTCTCACTGCTGTACAACCCAACTTCTGCCCTCCTCCCTGTAATCTATCCCATGCTTCTGTTTGCAAGGTTCAGTGTCGCTAAAGTTTCCTCTCCTACAGGTACCTCTCCCTGAGTGCTTTTGTCCAGTGCCTTTGCTCCTACCTGGACTTTAGACCTAAATGCTAAAACTCCCACTGATCCTGTCTCCTTGTTCTGCATCCTTCATCTTTATGCCCCTGTTGCATTTATCAGGTGCCTGTTTCTTGGGACCATGCTTCATGTTTTCTGGAGGTGCTTAATCAGTGTGGAGATGAGGGGGGCTCCATTAATTTACCATGTTTGTTTTCTTTAATTATTCTATGAATTATGCTTATGTAATATTTCCATACTAGTATGGGACTTTGGACTGGGCTTGATGTCAGAAGTCCCACACAGAATTCTGCTCAAAGATGGGAGTGGCTTCTGCCGCCTCCACTGCTGGGTCTGGCTTGCCCCTGTTTCCACTGCTGCCACGAGACACCCAGCCAGGCTGAACTGAGCCAGCAGGAGGCCCCAGCATGCAGTGCAAGAGGCTTTGGGAGAGGAAATCTCTTCCCAAACGGCCGTGTTAACAGCTCTTAAAGCAGAGGTTCCCAGATGATGGAATGATTCTTGTACACCCTTACTCTTGAACAAACCTCCCATATATAAACAGTTTGTGAAATGGTTCAGAGTCTGACCACAGGTACTTCCTATCGGTTTGGCCTGAGAGCTTGGGAAGACCTTGTCTAACATATTGGGTGTTGTCCTGCTTCTGCCTGGAGCTTACATGACCTTTGGTCACATCTTACCTGAGGAGGAGGGTCTTGGGGCCTGACTGAGCCTACCTCACCTGCGGGGGGGGACACTTGGGGAGTGACCAATGCCACTTTACATGACCGATGCCACTTTATGGGGGGCTGTGGTGTGGGTTGCGTGGGGGAGCCTGCTTTTTTTTCTTTTTTCCAGGAAACTAGGAAGCACCTGCCATCTCACTTTATGTTCCTGGGGCTTTACTTATTTCAGGTGAGAACCAGGGTATCCTCACAGCCTAACTGTTCCATGTACTAATAATGGACTTTTTCTGAAATAGATTCTGACATCAAAGTGCTCGAAGATGAATTCGATGAGCTCATAGTAGATGTTGCAACAAAACGGAGGCAGTACCCCAGAAGGATCCTTGAGAGTGTCATCAAAACCTTGAAAGCACAGCATGCGAGTCTGGTGAGACGGTTACATTTAAATCCTTCCACAGTATTTTACCACAGTAAAGAATTAGTTTACTTTCCTTTTGTATAGTGCAGGCCGATCTTCTAACCACCTTTCATGGGCTGGGATCAGTCACCATGGCTATTACATGCCAGTCTTCTCAGATTTACTAAAACTGGAACAGATGCAAACGAGTCCTGAATCATAATGAAACAGAGGCAGGTTCAGAGGCGGCGATGACCTGAGGCAAACGCTGAGGAGATTTGCTGGGGTGCCATTGCCCCTCGAAATGACCACATGCAGCCTTTAGATTGTGCTGTCATCTTTGCCTTTAGTTTTTTAAGTCAGCAGATTTGAAGTGTGACCCTCCAGTAGTGTCTCCTTCAGTAATGCTTTGGGGCATTAAAGGCCTACACTTGATCTAAGCACCAGAGTCCTATCATGATAGGAAAAGGAAATTCTTGAGGACGGTCCCTTTCTTACACATCTGGCCTGAAAGCCCTTCCCACACAGCAGGGAAAACGCTTGCTGGTCGTTGACTTGTGTTGTGCCTGTCTCTGACTGACCTCCCTAAAGAGAACCCTGACACTAGTCAGTGGGGCTGAGGCGGAGGGACAGGAGAACACTGCTGTACCCTCGTCACTGAGTGACAGAAGGAGTACTGCCCTTTTGCTTTCGCCTGACTGGCTTGTGCGGCTGTTCTGTGTTCCTCAGTGTGGAGAGGAAAGGGCTGCTTTGGTAGTTTAGCCATTTTTAAAAAAGTTTCTGTGGAGATAGGAATTGTGAGCTCCAGCATTTATTCCGAGTCCTTGCTCTGTTTGCTCTACCATCTTTACAGTGCTGTTCTCTACTGTGTGCAGCAGATGGCAGCACACAAAAGGAATTCAAACCCAGGACATTTGCTCCACAGCGCTCAGGGTCTAAAGAGGAAACCCTGAGGCTGGCACTGTTGACTGTGTGTCTGCTCCACTAGCTGAAAGAGACGCTTAGTTATCTGAGGCATTTCGTGTCTGAATTAATGTTTTATTTTGTGCTGTGTTTAGAAGCAGTATCACCCTGTCGTGCATCCTCTGGACCTGAAATGTGACCCTGACCCAGGTAAGCCAGTGTGAGAATGTGCTGAAGATGGAGCTCCCTCTGTGAGCTCCTCACTGCGTGTCCTCTCCTCCACACTCCGTGCCTAGCACTTGTTCCACACGCTACCTCTCTCTAGTAAGCACGCTTGGGGTTCGATTCTGCAGAGCTGTGTCTGCTCCTCCAGGCTCTCGCTTTTCCTTGTGTTTTGCGGGAACTTTCTTTTGCTGTAGTGTTTTCATGACTGGAGGTTTTACCTTTAATGAGCTCTACCTGGTTTTGTACATTTCTTGTCATATTTATCTTCTTGGGTGCATTGAGTTCAGTAAGTTTTGATGAATGCAGTTAAGGCCACAGTTGGTGGGCCCCACTTTGGAAGCAGACGTAATCTTGTCCTGCAGAACTTGCTAATTCCCTAGTTTCCAATCCCAGTCCTCTCGTGTCAAGCCCTGCCTTGGCTACCTTCTGTTGTGTGCATACAGTGGTCTTTAGTCTCTTTCTCTGGCTTCTATGTCTCCTGTAAAATTGTTACTGCCCTAGTGAAGTTACTCAACTTTATCCAGTTCTGTGAAACTCTTCTTGAGCTAGAAATGGACTTTTGTGCTCTCTCCTCATTGAGTAAGCACACCTCACTCCCAGTTTTCTGTGTTTTTACTCCCAATTTTAGTTCTTTTTGTTAAATTGATAAAATTCACCCATTAAGACTTTTATTGTCCTTCTGAGACTAGAACCTAGGCCCTGTCCCTGCAAGACAAGTGCTCACCACCTAGTGGGCTTTTTATTTGTTCTTGGTTTTTGAGGCAGGGCCCATTATGTAGCCCAGGCCATCCTTGAACTCACAATCCTCCTGCCTCCACCTCCTGAGTGTTGGGATTAAAGGTATGAACCACCAAGTCTTACTCAGTAGCTACTCTTGTACACTTGGTGATTAATTATATTTATAAACCAAAAATTCAAAATTCTGAAAGAACTATTGTTTTAATTTTGTGCCTCCCTCTGGGTTTACTTCGTGCATGTACTTCTTTCTGTGGGTGCCTTAGGTAAGGACTGTGAGGAGCAGCCCTGTGTCTGTTTCATTTTTGCTCTTAATTTTTATTTGCTTTCATCATGTTAAATATATTGAACTCATTATCTTTGTCCTTTTCATTTCTTTAAAGATTTCTTAATTTATGTTTTAAAATTGTGTGTGTGTGTGTGTGTGTGTGTGTGTGTGTGTGTGTGTGTGCACATGAACTTGGATGCCAGAGGAGGCCAGAGGCTCTGGGTTCCGGGAGCTGTAGTTACAGGTGGTGGCCATGAGCTGTCCAGTGTGGATGCTGGGACTTGAACTCAGTCCTCTGCAAGTACAGGTGGAACTCTAGAGCCTCCAGCTCCCTGGCTTCACTCTCTGTAAACAGTGATTTTTATTGTGATGGCATTTTCAAGCTGCACAGCTTGTGTGTAGCTCTGCTGGGCCTGGTGTTTCGACCTTTTAAACCTTCCTCACAGAAGCCTAACTTTACATGCTAGGCACTGATCTAGGTTGTTACCAAGCCTGTACTGGGCCTGTGTATAACCTACCTACTTTATCTGTTCACACTGTCCGTGTCAGCCTGTGTCAGGGTCTCTTATGGCCCCCCTGGTCAGACCTACCACTCACTGATATCACACTGTTCGGTCAGACTAGCCAAGGAGCTCCCAGGATCCTCCTGTCCCTGCCTCTCTGGTACTGGGGTTGCAGACAGGTGCTGCTGCACTCAGCTTTTCCATCAGTGCTGGGGACCCTCATGCAAGTCCTCATGCCTGCTTTGCAGTCATTGCCCCATGAGCCATCTCTGCAGCCCTGTGATGCAGTAAGCCCCTCCCTCTCACATTAGCTGTACTGATTATCGTCTATGGCATTATTTTCTTCAGGTATTTAGAATTGTGTCTGGAAGCTCCCTGGACTGTGACTTCCCTGTGTCCATTGCTCTGCCTCTTCTCTCTCCTTCCTGCCTTCAGTTTGTGCTGCCTTCACCTAGTCAGGAGCAGCCCACGGCGATACAAACTCTGGCAGCAGAGGCTCTGCACACTTGCGATATTGCAGATAGTGCATCTGGCCAGCAGTCAGTAGGTAGGCGCATGGTACAGGCCAAGGCCGGGTTGAGGCATTACTTCTCTCCCTGCACTTGTGGTGTGGTTTCATGTACAACTGCTGGTCAATGGCAGGTTTTTTTTCCAGCCTCTGCTTCAGAGCTTGAAGGCTCATCTCAGACTTTGGTCCTAAGCAGGCACGCTGATGATCCCACATCCTGGCCCGTTGAGGCTCTTTTCTCTTTCCTGAAAGTCAGGTTTGTAGCTGCCATTCCCTAGTTGGGGTCTGCACAAGGAACTGGTTCTCACCAGGTTGTGCTGGTTCACTGTGACCTAGGGCTCAGTTCCGCAGAGCATGGCCTCCTCATGGTGACCCAAGAAGCAGCCTCTGGGCTGTATCATGTTCACTGGGTGGGCAGCATGACACCAGGGCAGTGTGTTCAGGAGGGAGGGAGCTTCTGTGGCAAGAGTGGATAGAAGGTTATGTGGTTACACTCAAGAGGAAGAACTCTAGAGCAGAGGGAAGCCTAAACAAAGCTCCTGAGGAGTGAACTCAAGTCCACGGAACAAAAGAAATTGAGAAATAAGATCAGACACTTGGCTGAGACCAGATAAAAACTCAGGAAACTGACACCATGGTACTGCATGTCATGACATGCCTGGGGTCACAGATCTGTAACTTGCTTCTGTCTGTTGCAGGAATGCTGATTTCCCTCCTCAGTCCTTAGAAACAATACAGGCCGGTGCCCTGCGTATGTTTGCTTGTTCGTCCTCAGGAACTACGTTGGAAGTGAATAGGATGCTCTCAGCTGGTGCATTTCTGCTGAACTTGCAGGCTTGGGGGCGGTTCATGGTCCCTTGTCTAGTCAGTACAGTGACCCAGAAGCAAAACTGGGCTCATTGCCCAGGCTTTCGTTTCCACTTTTTCATTTCCCTCTGCTTTAGGGGGCAGGCGACTAGGGAACAGTGTTCTCAGGCCACTCAACTTCCACATTTTTAAGAGCAATACCCCCTCCCCCTCCCCCTTCACCCCTGCTATCTACTGATTATTTACCAACAAGGTAAGATGTGGTTCTCATTTGTCAGGAGCAACCTCGAATAGTCATTAGTGCAAAGTCCCCAAAGTGAGAGCTCTTCCCACCATTCACATTGCACAGTTGTGATGGCGAGGGTATGGTCGGCGGTTCTGTAGTGGATTCGAGTTCTGGGCTGGCCCTGTAAAGTCAGGCATCCTGTCTTGTTTTCTGGAAATGCTGTCTGGCTTCACACACTGCTGAGCAGTCTGTGCATAGATAAGAACATGTAGTTAGCATCTCTGTCACGAGTTCACGTGTGTCGTGTGTAGGGGCTATGGGACTTTTACTGTAAGAGGATGATAAGAGAGTTTATTTTGAAGACAAATATGACTGTGGCTAGGGAATACAGATTTAGGTTACTACAATTTTCATGTTGCAATGTGGTAACAATTTCATGGCTTTTTATGATAACAACAGAAAATCATAAACTGAGACAGACACTTTGACAGTGTATCGGTGCAAGTGTCAGCAGGTGGTAACAGAAAAGCCTCAGATGCTCTCTGACAGAAGAAGCTTTCTTACTGGAGAGATCTCAGATAATTAGGCTCTGACCTTGAAACATCTTATCCCCTCCCCTATGTATTTAGTAAGCTAGTCAGCTGTGAGAAGGATCCCTGTGAGGTGTGGTTCTTTTAGGAACATTTTGCTGACATTGCTAAGAGTGCTAGACATTGGCATCATACAGATGTTCTTGTTGAGTGTGTGGAGATACATAGAGAACACTTGTAGGGGATCCTACAAGATCTCTCCAGCCCTTCCCAGCCCTGTGTGCCCTCTTCTGTAAGCGACCTAACATCTTTGTGACCATTAGATAAATCCTTTAAAATGTACAAACAGACTCCAGTTTCTACCAGTAAGAAAGCTTCTTCAGGCACCATGTATCATTTGCTCGCCTGGAGCTTGTTGAACAGACCAGGCTGATCTCTGCTTCCCCCACGTGCCAGGGTTAAAGGTGAGTGAGCACCACCATGTGCTGCCGATACATTTTAGGCTTGGATGGGAATGATTTAGCTTACTTAATTAAAAAGAAGAGGTATTGTAAATTCACAGTTAGACATTTAATTGTAGAATGGTATCAGTGTATCTTTTATTTTAAGAAGCTTTCTTTATGCTGGAGCTAAGGTTTGCCCAATTGTGAATTACACTTGCAGAAAGAGTGTGATTCCTGGCAGAGTGATATTTTAGAGATTTATACTGAATTCTAATTCCCTCCAGTTGTAGTTCCCTTTCCTGGGTTGTTTGTAAAAGGAGGCTGTGAGGCCTGCTATGGAATGGTCTGAGAAGGACAGGGTGTGTGGTGACCACAGCAGCCCATACAGTACAGTAGGCTTCAGGGCGTGTCTGTCCTGAGTTCCTAGCCACTGTGACAGGCTGGCTCCTCACAAGACGAGTTTGTACCCAGCAGCTTTACTCTTGTGGTTGTTTTGTTCCTGAGACAAGGTCTCTGTGTTGTTCAGCTGTACTGGAGCTTGCTGTGTAGACCCCTAGCAGGCTGGAACTCACAGACATCTGCCTCCCAAGTGCTGATATTAAAGGCCTGTGCCACCGGTGTTGGCTGTCCACTAGCTTCACTTTTAATCTCTTTTATTCTTGTAGGAAAAAAATCAGTCTGTTCAGCCCTTACACTAGGTAAATATCCTGCAGGGTAAGCCACGTTAGTGCATCTCTTCTATTGTGACATTTGCCCCACCCCACCCCCCTAAACCCCATCCCATTCTGTCCTATCTATCTCTGCCCCCAGAATTATAAATTCCTGGGTGTAGTAAGCCCCTGAGGTTATCCATCAGTCTTGTTTCTTACCTTCCGGTCTTCTGTTCCTGTCTTGACCAGCTCCCCTTGCCTGCAGCAAACCTTCATCCTGTCTGCCCCTCTCACACCATCCTGGGAATTCCCTCACTTCTTTGCTGGATTGTGCTTTCTGCTTCCTGTTTTCTCCAGGTTCTCCTTTATTTCCTTATTTGGGTAGAGTGTATCCTGTTCACCTGCCTCTGACCTAGAACTCCCCAGTCCATTTGACATCAGATCCCTGTTTAAGGCAAAGTCTCTGTAATACAGTTCCCCGTGAGTTGATGTTACCATCTTTGATTAAGGAAGTGTTCTCTATTATGGCTGAATCCTGTCATAGCTTTGGAGCACCTACTCTAAGGTACTGTGAGCACCAAAGATCCCAGGATTAGAGAACCAGACTTCTTCCCAGGAAATTGTCAACGTTTAGGGATATTCCTGGCTTCTCATTGTTGTCCACACTGCCCTCTAGTGGTCCTTCTGAAGAGCTTGGAGGATGTTCAGAGGTAAGGAATGGTGTGTCTGGCATTCTGTAGTCCTGCAGGAATACTAAATGTCTTACGTGTCTGGCCCACCGTTAGAATACCCCATCACACACTTGGGTGTGAAAGTCCGTTTGTAAGTGTGCAGGCCTTCAGCCTACCTGTTTCACACACACGCCCAAACCACTCCTGAGCTTATATGTTCTCACTGTACAACAGATGAAAATAGGTATTGTTCAGCAATGGGAAAGTAAAGACCAAAAGGTGGCTTAGGTATTTTAGGAATTGTTTGTCTTAGTCATAGATAGAATTTAATCTGTAAGAAAGTCAAGGACTATCTCTGCTGCTACCACAAGTAAAAACTACACTAATGAAGACTATGACTGCCTGTTCAGACATAGAAGTAAGATTCTTTGTTCCATACATGTGTTTGTTGCAGAGTAATGTGCAGTACACAACTTGTTGAAGTTACACATGCATTCCTACATATATACATACATACATACATACATACATACATACATACATACATATTAAAAAGCCACCATGTAGATATGTAAGTGTGATGACTGGATATAGATGTTAAACATTTTAAACTCTGCTCAAGTGTGTCTTAGTGTGCTCTCATGTATGCTGTGAATACAAAAGTATCTTCAAAACCTGGAATCATAAGGAAAATAGTCTATTGTGTTTCTTCAGGTCAACAATTGAGCCCGTGTCTTTAAGTTCAGAAGTGTTTTTATCTGGGAGAGAGTAAAGTGAGAAACAAGATATATTGGACACATCCCCAGAGATCTGAGAAAAGGCTTGCCTGATGACCAAGCATGTAACACATTGGCCTTTGGGTAACATTCTACATCTACTGGAATGTTCTAGATAGTCACTCGTTGAAAATTGTAATTTAGACTTAGGACTAAATGCATTGATTTGAAACCTAATGTTGGATTTGTTGCCTGTTACTTAATAACTTATCTCAAATTTTAATAGCTTAAAGCAGTAAACACGTTGTAACCCTTGTGGTTTCTGAGGTCATTAACCTGTTGGAAGGAGTGTTAGTTCCTCAAGGCATGGGCCTCTAAACTTCCTGTCGTCTCCTAACTGTTTCTACCAGTGTTGTGACAGAAAGTGGCCATTCATGAGGGAACTTGTCCTAAAACACCTTCTAAACATCTTGGACCTAACATGCTGTTACTTGAACTTTAAGTTACTCTTCATGCAGAGAAGAGAAGTGCCTCAGTGTGCACTGAGGTGGGCTCATCGGAGCACCGTAAAGCTGGCTGGTGCACACAAAGATACTCATGCTTTCTTGCTGTATTAGGAGTTTCTGAGGGGACAGTCAGTGGTCTCAGTATGAGAGAGGGAGGGAGGGAGAATGTTCTGAAAGCTGCTAGCAGGCTATGGGCCAGGTAGTTCAGCTATGGCTGACTACCAACAGAAAGGCTAAGGTAGCTAGCTGTTGAGTAAATTTCCTATCTGGTGCTAGAATCCTGGAGAATTTTAGAGAGTTGTTGGTATTCAGTCTAAATTGAAATCCCAGAGAAGTAGGTTCTAATAACAATGAAGGAATGCCTCAGCAATAGGGTAACTTGCCAGCAAGAGTGAAGGCAAACAGGCAAAGAACAAAAGCTTCCTTTGTCATGTTCTTTTACATTGGCTGCCATCAGAAGGTGTGGTCTTCCAACTTCAAGTGATCCAGTCAGCAACATCCCTCAGACTTTATTCAAGTCGACAACCAAAATTAGCCATAGTTGTAGTAGAAATACACATAAAACTTAGCATGTTTGGACTGGAGAGAGGACACAGTAATTAAGAGTACTTGCTGCTCTTAGAAGAGGGCTAGAGTTGTGTGTTCAGCAAGCACCCATGTCTGGTGGCTCACAACCTCCTCTAACTCCAGGACAACCTCCTCTGGCCATTGTAGACATGTTTATACACACACACAAATAAAAACAATAATAAAATAAATGTTTTAAGTTTACTATATTGTGCATTTTAAAGCCCACCATCCACTGATAGCCAGTGTTTGTGTCCTGGGGATTCCTGAGCAGTTTGCTACTCAGAAGAGAACTCCACGTTGAACAGTTCAGTCTGCCTCCCCAGTCCTGGGCCAGCGCTGTCTGTGTTCTGACTGCATGGCTTTGCTTATGCTAAGTGTGACGCTGTAGCTCATTCTTTCTGTGTCCAATGGAGTGTTGCTAGTGCTGCTTCACCTTCCTGTGGCAGCCGAGACAACGCATGTATTCTGGTCAGTTTTTATTCTCAATTTGAAGCAACCAGAGTCACTTGGAAGCCAGCACCTCAATTAAAAAATTGCCTAGATCAGGTTGGTCTGTGTAGCACTGTCTTGATTGATAGGACACAGAAGGGCTCAGGCCTGGTGGACAGTACTGGCCCTGGGATGGTGGCGTGGGCTGTGTAAGGAAGCTGCCTGTGGATGAGCCAGCAGAGAGCAAGCCATCGAGCAGCACTCCTGCACGGTTTCTGCCTGGGGTTCCTGCCCTGACTTCCTTGGTGCTGGATGGTGACCTGTACATGTCAGTCAAATAACTTTCCCTCCCCAAGTTGCTTGTGGTCATCTTCTAAGTTGGGGTTTCTTTTGCTGTGAAGAGACCCCATGATCTCAACAGCTCTTAGTAAGGAAAACATTTAATCGGGGCTGGCTTACAGTGAAGGAGCTGAGAGCTCTATAGCTGAGTCAGCAGGCGGGGGGGGGGGGGGGACTGGGCCTGACTTTAGCATTTAGCTCACCCTAATTTACACACTTCCTCCAACAAAGCCACATCTACTCCAAGGCTACGCCTCCTAGTAGTGCCACTCCCTCACGACGAAGCATTCATGAGGGCTGTTCCTATTCAAAACCACCATAAAAATAATATTTATCGAGCATCAGAAATTAAACTAGAATAGGGTATTGTTGTGTTTGGTGAGGTGTTCTGCACACGTGTTAGGTCTAGTAAAATAGTGTATTGTTGTGTTGGTGAAATGATCTGCACACATGTGTTACGTTGCAGTAAATATTAAAAAACAGATGGGTTTACCTCTTTACCAGCCCTGAGGTCTCCTCAAGCCCGGTTTTAGTTTGGAGCTGCGCACACCTCTGGCGCTTGGTCTGAGCCACCACCACGCCCCAAGTTGTCCCCGCAACTCCCATCCCTGGCAGTTTTCTACCACCTATTCTCTGCCTCTGTCCTGGGGTGTTTTTCTACCCACACAAACACAACTCTACAGCCCAGTAGCCTTTCATACAGGTTTATATATTCAACTCTCAATCCAAAAACCCTCTGCACAACAAGATTGCATTAAATAGACAGAGATACAAACTGCCCTTCATATAAGATGCTAGACCTATAAAATCCTTAATGTTCATAGCTTTTTAACACCAATAAATATCACCTGGGTCTAGCTGGTCCTTGGGAAGCTCCATGTTGTCTCGGTGTCTTCTCCTTCCATCATCTGACCTCCTCTGACCTCCTCAGCCCCCTCTAATTCCCTTGCCCCAACCAGTCACTGGCTTTTCTTTATTTTACTAATTAAAATTGGAAGGTTTAGTTGGACTCACATCACTGAGCAGCTCTACTTGGGGAAGTAGAATTAACATTAAAATACTAACAGCTTCAGGACAACCTACAGTGTTAGGTCTAGTAGAATAGTGTATTGTTGTGTTTGGTGATATGTTCTGCACACATGTGTTAGGTCTAGTAGAATAGTGTATTGTTGTGTTTGGTGAGGTGTTCTGCACACGTGTTAGGTCTAGTAGAATAGTGTATTGTTGTGTTTGGTGAGGTGTTCTGCACATATGTGTTAGGTCTAGTAGAATAGTGTATTGTTGTGTTTGGTGAGGTGTTCTGCACACGTGTTAGGTCTAGTAGAATAGTGTATTGTTGTGTTTGGTGAGGTGTTCTGCACACATGTGTTAGGTCTAGTAGAATAGTGTATTGTTGTGTTTGGTGAGGTGTTCTGCACATATGTGTTAGGTCTAGTAGAATAGTGTATTGTGTTGGTGGAATGATCTGCACACGTGTGTTAGGTCTAGCTGGTTGGTGATGTTCATTGCCTCCATTTCATTGATATTCTCTTGTCCTTTTATTACAGATGAGTGTGAAGTCTCCAACAGTTACTGTCAAACTTTCTTCAGTTTTGCCAACTCCTTTGTCTTGTACTTTGGGGATCTGTTTGCTACATCTGTGTGTACAGTTGTTAGATTGCCAGGTATGGTGGTTCATGACTTTAATCCCAGCATTTGGGAGGAAGGGACAGGTGGATCTCTGAGACCAACCAGGTTTAGAATTTAAAAGGAGAAGAAGGTTGTTGTTCTTCTGGATGAGCTGCGCCTTTTATCAGTATATTCTCTTGTAACTGAGTTTCTAATGCAGCAGGAGGGGTGGTGGGTCAGTCACACCCAGGGCCTTACACAGTTGCTGAGCTGTGGCCCCAGCCATCCCGTGATCGTGTCTGTGTGGAATGTCATGGTTCTTCCCTTCCCTTTCAGCTCTTCCATAGTGGTGCTGATAGGACAGTCGTGGTGTGTTCTAATTGGAAAGTTTGTTTTATCCAGTTGCCAGCTTCTATTTCAGCCTTTCAGTAGCAGAGTGTAACCACTGATAGTCACATTGACCGACAGGGAGGACTTAGCTCCACTTCAGTGTTTCTGTCAGTCACATTCTCTGTCGTCATGTCCTTCTGTCCATCAATCATATTCTCTGTCCGCCATGTCCTTCATTTCTCCTTTGTTCACTTGATCTGTTTGCAGCATATCACTTTAATTTTCTGAATAGTTTTTAGGGCAGTGGCTTCTTTGATCACAATTTGTGTGTCAGCATCATAGCCCTATAATTTTAAGCCAGCTTTATTTTCACACTGCCTGGGAAGTCTGTTTTGTGTAGGTCTGCCCTCCTCCTTGACCGTTTGTATCTTTATACATCATGTGCCAACTGGCATAGCTTCATAGAGTGCTTTGTGCATTTCTTTTTAAATTATGAATCACATCATGCTGGCTTACATATCGGCTCATGAGGCTTTACTGGTGCTCTTTGTCTTCTTGTGGCCGTAAAGTACTGACCAGCATCTGTACTTCAGCCTGAGACTTGCTGCATCAGAAAAGGGCTAGATGATGCTTGTTGACCAAGTGCTTTGACTTCAGTTTGAATTCCTAGAACCTAGGTTAAAAACTGGAGACGCAGACAGTAGGAGCCATGGGGCTTGTTAGTCAGTCAGTCTGAAGAAGCAAGATGGAGAGTGATAGAGAAAGTCACCTCATGGTGACTTGTGCACATGCACATACATGCACACACGCACAGATCAACACACACACACACTCAGGAAAAGCATCAAGAAAGAAAAAAGGTAGCAATAGCAATCAAAGCTAGAATTTTCCACCAGATATCTATCTACACATGGCCTTAATACAGAGTGATCGCATTCTAGGTTTAGATGATGTGTTGCTTTAAAAGTTTTATTTTATGGTGTGCACGCGTGCATGTGTGTGTGTGCACGCGTGAGTGTGTGTAGGAGTATACACATGGTACAGAATGCACATGAGGGTCAGAACACATTGTGAAATGGGTTCTCTCCTCAAGACTTGCCTGGGTTCTGGGTTGAACTGCTTGCCAGGCTCCTTGCAACTACCTTTGCCCAACAGTTATTTCACTGGCCTGAGTTTTGTTTTCATAAAGTTCAGAATCATTTAAAAATAACGTTTTAGCTTTCATTTGTCTTAACCCTTGATGGCATGCAGAGAGGTACCAGCTGCAGTAGTGCTTGTACCGTGGGGTGGTACTCAGTGTCTGGCCTGCTTTCTTAAGTGCAGACCTCTGCATTACACTCTGATGTCCTCCTGGTCTTTTCCTTTATCTTCATAAATTAAAGAGGACATTGACTTTAGTAACTACAAAGTACTGAGGGTGGGGTGGCACACGCCTTTAATACCAGCACTTGGGAGGCAGAGGCAACAAAAATTTATGAGTTTGAGGCCAACTTGGTGTATAGAGTGGGTTCCAGGACAGTCATAGCGACACAGAGATCCTGTCACAACCAACCAAGCTCTTAGAAAGATTAAAATCAGGTGAGCTGTCCTAACGGATCACATCTAAATGTCTTTATGATTGGCTAATTAGATAGAGAACCTAATATGCTGTCTGGTGGTTTCTTGTAGCGCCTCGTGTGGAGGATTTGAAATGCCGTGGAGAAGCCGTAGCTAAGGAAATGAGTGAGGCCATGAAGGTAATGCAGCGAGCGCATAAATCAACAAAGATGGTGCTTTACCAACAGTGGGTGTGCAGCACAGGAGGATAGATGCTCAGGAGTCTGTTATGTGGCTCCTGAGTACATTTGTTATGCAACAGTAAAGTTAAGAGTTCCATTTATCAGGTGCCTGCTGTGTGCCCCATATTCTCCTGGAAGCTGTGTGTTCTACCTGGCTTCCCTGGTGAGCTCATACTTTGTAAGCTGTGTGGGCAGCTTGTCAGACTCTTTGGGACAATGCTGTTTATAACACGTAGGGGCATGTGTCTGTCTGTCTGCTTTACATTTACTATCCTGTTCATACTAACCACAGAAGGCAGGTATGTTAACCCCAGTTTACAGGTGAGAAAACAGAGGCATTCAGAACCTAAATATGTTGCCTACCAAGTAACTGAACCAGAGACTCTGGCTTTGGAACTTGTTTGTTTTTTGTTTTTTTTTTGTTTGTTTGTTTGTTTCTGCTTTTGTGCTGGGTGTGAACCCAGGTCAGGTATGTGCTCAGTGCACACTATACCCTGAGCTGCTCCCTAGGCATGGATTGTGGATCCTAATTGCTCTTACTACACGGCTGTAGCTGGAGAGGCTCAAGGTCATAACACCTTGGTTTCTAGTGGGACATTTATTTTACCTAAACAGCAAAACAGATTCCTGGTACATGGACATTATTTTTAAGCTCCTTCAGAACCTTCCCAGTTCTGATGTCTGCTTTCTGTGCCTTTTTCTTTTTTGTATTAATTCTGTTTTCCTGATAATTGGTCAACTTACTACTTTTATCCTATTCTTGATCCAGAATCGGTAGCTAGGCAATAGCCTGCCTCAGTTTTATAAGCACAGCTTTATGGGAGCCGACATGGAATCATTTGTTTCCTTCCTGTCTGTTTCTTTCCTGTTAGTGGAATTGGGCTCTTTTGTTTTGAGGACAGGGCCTCACTGCAGTCCACACTCTGGCTTCAAACTAGCTTCTGTCTCCGAGCGCCAGGTTACATTCATGTACCACATGGCTGGCCAAGGTTGAGGTCTTAGGCAGGGAGTCCCTGGCAGAGTATAAAGTGCTTACTGTTCATCCATTATAGTCAGAACTTGCCTTTCCCTTCTCTTGATGACCAAGATCCCAAAAGCATGCTTATCAAAGAGCAAATTCTTATCTCTGAGCATCTCTGACTCCTGTCCGATTTAACCAGCTATGTTGGGAATGAGCCAGATCTTTTGAGTCTTAGCTTTAGTTAAAATCCCTTCACTTAAAGTAGGATTTTAAAACACAGAGCCAAACATCCATGACCCTGGGGAACCAAGGCTTAGCAATAGACTTGGCCTGAAGAATTAATGCAGTGTCTGCGTCAGTGTGAGTGCTGTATCTACATTCACCTTTCAACCTGAGGTTTTCCTTCCCAAGGCCTTGCCAGTGTTAATTGAACAAGGAGACGGCTTTTCTCGGGTCTTAAAGATTCAGCCTGTCATCAAGCTGCAGAGGATCAACCAGGAAGTCTTCTCCAGCTGTTCCAGGAAAGCGGCTTCCAAGCCTGACAAGTGTGTGACACACGTAGAATCCACACCGACCGAGACTGTAGCCAGGAAAGCTTCCAACATTGTGCTAAAGAGAAAGCAAGCCCCAGACTGTGCCCAGAGGAAGCACTACCCACTGCGGCTGAAGAGAATTAATCTGGATATGTGAGCTCTGTTTGTTGGGGAGCTGAAAGTCAGTGTTGTCAGCGTTTGGGTCACCGTCGGATGCCTGGGTGAGTTTATATAAAGTAGCTGACTCCACAGGTACAGTGTGCTGTTGTGGTGCCCGGAAGGCGGTGGAGGACTTGCTTCTTCCCTCGAGTCTCTGTGCCCTCTGTGAAAAGACTTTGCAGTCCTGCACAGACTTGTCGGTGGCCTCAGATGACATCAGCTCTTGGCTGCCTTGCAGCTTTCGAGGCATCCCAGGGGTTTTCTCTGAGGAGTTTTGTTGGTGCACAGCTCTCTGTGTGAAGCTCTGAGGGGGTTTTCTGTGGCCTGAGAGCTAGCCTTGGCTCTGTACGGCAGCGTGTGCGCTTCTAAGCAGTTTAACAGATGAGCACACAGGCAGTGGGCCTGGCCTTAGGTTGAGGATTTAGAGTTTTGTCAGATAAATGAGAAGGCTATTATTTGTGCAAGAAATATTCTTAAAAAGAAGACCTGGGGCACAGTGCCTCTATTTATTGCCTGCTTTTTTATTTCCCTAGATCTTTGAACACAATTTGACTGGAAACTGATAGTTTCTTTTAAAGTCCTTATTTCCAAATATATCCTTCCAGGTCAAAATACATATTAGGATTGATTGACATGTCATTTACCACAGATCTAAGCAGAGTAAACTGCTCTAGTTGTGAACGTTTGTATCTGAGATAGTGTCGGACTCGGGCGGTGTCAGCAAACTTACACTGAGATTTGAACACAGCCTCTTACAACTTGCACCATGTCTCCTGCCCAGTGCACTGTACAAGCCGCTGAGCTTGCTGTCTGTTTCTCTTTTGGGTGATTATACTTTTGTCCATTTCTCTGACTTGGAAAATTTGTATTGCTTTTGTTCATAATGTCCTAATGATCATAAACAACTTGGTTTGTCTGGTTTTCTCAATTGGGGAAGCTTTATGGAGATGATGCTTTATGGAACTTAGATTCTGGTTTAGTTAAATTTTGATTTGATTTAATGTTAATAATTGTATGGGCAGTTGGGTTTTTAATGTAATGTAGGAAAGACCAGAACCTTGGCTCACCAGGCATTCTTGGAGGGCAGCTGGCTCTGCATTTCAGAGTGAGCTGTTGCCCTGAAGCCACTGTGCGACTTCAGGTGACTGTTTGCCCTGTGCCTTTCGTGGCATTAAAGTGCTGTGAGGGAGTTTGCTTGGGACTGCTCAGCCAGACCAGGCCAGCAGGCTGGGAGGCAATGTGCTGGGATCCCACTGAGCAAGAGCTGTGTAGCGAGATGGGGGAATGAGCTTGGGGCATCCCCTCGGTGATTTTGGCTGGACCTGTAACGTCAAGTGTGAAAGGCCTTTTTCCACACGTGGGCTCTGAGGTCAGGCTCACAGGAGTTTGGAGTGACTGACACTCTCAGTACCAATGTGACTTGAGCCTGTGGCTTAAAGCACTCACTTAGTAATAAGCTCTGAGAGGTGTTTTGTCCTCAGTGCAGAAACTGGGTGATTGGAGGACCCCAAGGATCCTTGGGGCCCACTTACAACAGGAGTTCTTAATGGGGGTTATCGTCCTAGCAGGCCTGTGGTAATTGTGAAGATGTTTTTGCCAATCATAACTTAAGGTGTGTGTGTGTGTGGGTGAATCACTGCCATCTAGTGAGTCCTGATGGCTGCTACAGCTAGCCATCTGCCCAAGGCCAGTGATGCTGCGGTGGAGAAGCCTGCTGAGAGGAGAACAGACCAACAGCGCAATTGTCATTATTACAGCCAGTCTGGGAAATGCTGTTTGTCTCGGTTGTAGTTACCGCTTGTCCAAATACCCCATTGTCAGCCTTCATAAGACAAACTGCAATGTATGATCTTATTGTATAAAACCAGACTATGGAATACATATAAAAAAATTCACAAATAAAAAAGAAATGTTAGTTGTAATTGCATTTTTATTGTGTTTTAAGGAATATGTGTTGATAGAGTTAAATGACATCGTATCTTGGGATTTGCTCTTTAAACAAAAGGGATAGATAGATTAAGCAAATGTATAAAAAATGTTTATGGTGTTGAACCTCTGTGATATAACATTTACTTCGTGCTTGAAGTGTGTGTGCGTGCGCTCCCACCGTGCAACATTAGTTTCCTTTTCTCGTGAAGCAGCAGATAGTAGTAGATGAGGCTTGAAGTCTTGGGAAGCCCAGCCTTGCCCTCAAGCACAACGGTGTAGATGTTTGGAGTGGAGCCAACACTAACAAAAGCATTTCCCTCTTTTGAGGCCATGGATTAGCAAGATGAAAGCATTGAAGCTAAAAAGACAGTTGGAGCCCGAGGGGAGAAACTGAAAATTTTCTATCTCTATTGGAAAAGGAAGACTGAATTGGAGAGGGTCTTAAAATTCTCCGTGAGGTCCAGAGAGACGGCTCAGCAGTTAAGAGCCCTTGATGAAGAACCCAGGCTTGATTCCATATACCCACAGTGTTCACAACTCTAACTCCAGTCTAGGGGATCTGATGCCCTTTTCTGGCTTCCTTAGGTACTGCACACATGTGGTTCACAGTCAAAAGACCCATACACCATTTAAAAAAACATGTTGTGTCAGCAAATTTTAAACAAACAGTCAAATCTAAGTTCCAGGAAGAGAGATCCTCAAGAAGACTTTGTAAATCCCATATTTAACAGTTGAGAGCTGTTGAGATGGGTCATGTGTGAGGGCACCTGCTACTCAGCCTGACACCCAGGCCCACATGCTGGAGGAGACAACAGATTCTCACAATTGTCCTCTACATGTGCACTGTGTGTCATGAGTGCTGCCCCCTTCTCTCCCTCTCTGTCTGTCTGTCTGTCTGTCTGTCTCTCTCTCTGTCTATCTGTCTCTCTGTCTGTCTGTCTCTGTCTCTCTCTGTCTGTCTCTCTCTCTCTCACACACACACACACAAACACACATACGTTTTCATTTTTGGGATAGCCTGGAACTCACTATGTAGACCAGACTGTCCTCAAGTCCTTACACTCACAGAGACCCATCTCCTTTTGCCTCCCAAGTACTAGTATTAGAGGCACGTGTTAACCATGGGCGGCCTTGAAATGTTTTTCTAAAGCAGAGGTTGTGTTGGCTTCTTGGTGAGGATTGTCAAGCCATGGAGTGGTTCACTCGAAAGGGGGTGGAGTAGGTGGTGTGTATCTCAAAAGAGGAACGTAGAGAAGCAGAAAGAGGGCCTGAGGAACAACAAGAGCTGTGGCCGAGTCGGGGTGGCCTGCCCCAACAGGATAGACTGAGGTGGTGGAGGGAACTTCGGGAGGTCATTAGGCCATGGTGACTTCACCTTCATCCAGGGATGAGTGTGGTTCTTCTAGGAGCTGGCTGTTTGATTTCATAGCTCAGTCTTTTGCTTCTCTCCACAAACCCCACTGGCTCTTCTGTTCTTCCAGCCTGCTAAGATCAATACAGGAATGTGGCTTTCACTGGAAGCCAGCAAATGCCCTGCCCTGCCATGCTCCAGAACTTCCAGAACCCTGAGCAAGATCACAAATTGGGCAGCAAATATGGTAAAAGCAGTAGGTAGGTTATTTATCCAAGGAAGGAAGTGTAATCATGTCTGCAAATAGGTTACCTAGGAAACAGCATTTATACTGATAGTATTTTTGATCAGAATTCAATGAAGAATCTAGACAGTTCTTTTGAGAGGCAAAGAGGTTGTGAATTAGGTACTGAAGAGTCAGACTACATTAATCAAAAACTGAAGTAGGTTCTGAACCTTCTGGGCTCTCCCCTCAAAGGGAATGAATAAAAGAGTCTGTTCTGGAGCCAACTGTGAGCAGAGCCCAGGAACAAGACTCAAAATGGTCCAAGTACTGTGCTCCAGCAGGATAACAGCATGAGGCTTTTATGGAAACAGAATGAAGAAGTGTAGATGATGTGATGGCCAAGCAGGAAACCTTTTCAAAAGGGAAGACGAATAAGGAGACAGGTTTCATAGCGAGGTCCACAGTCCCGGTGCTCGGGAGGCGGAGACAGGAGGAGACTGAGGGTTTGAGGCCGGCCTAGGATGCTTGGCAGTACCTTGTCAAAAACAAAACCAAAAGGAGGTAAGACTAATGTGACAAGATGTTAGCTGTGGGTCGGAGATGAACTTCTTTATGCACTGGGAAGTTTTATAATCAAAGTTTGAAGTAGTCACTCGTACTCGACTCAGCAGCAGTGGTCCCTGGGGTGGGTGGAGAATCCCCCACCTGTCCAGTGAGCTTCTGTCACGTGGCATCTGTGGTAGCTGAGGATCTTTTAGAAGAAGGATCTGGGGGAGTCAGAGCCCCTTGCACTTTGACCTCTGGAGGGAACATGAGAGTGAAACTCGAGCTTTGGCGAGTTCTGTGGAATCAACTGTTTGCAAGAAATGGCTTTGTGTGTTCCCAGAAACAGCAGTGGAACATTAGGCTCTTCATAAACAATCACAGCCCCCTGCCTGGGGTGATGGAGTCTGTCCCCAGCCCAACCCTAGCACCTCAGGCTTCCTTGTGGCGCCAGTGGCTTCAAGCTGAGGGCCTGTGCTGGGTCCCCCACAGAGTGAACCGAGGGCATTTCAGCCGAGGCAGCTGAGGAACCGTGAGGAACTTCACTCAGTACCATCTGTGAAAGGGACCCCCTCAGGGATCTCAGCTGCAGCTGCCTGAGACCGTTTGCAGGATGCCAGAGTTTAATCCTCATAAAACACGATTTTCCTAATGAGTTCACTTCCTCTTCTGTGCCTCCCAGAAGGAAGTCTCATTAAAACTTTGCCGGAACAGATTTGCTCCAGAGCAGTGGTAGGATATTCAAGGCCCTGAGTCCAGACAATAGCATTGTTTAAAGTAGCATGTAAATAATTAAGATCATTTACACAGGTCTCGGCTGTGTGGTCTAGGCAGCTCTCTTGTTGTTTTGTTATTTTTGAGACAGGAGACTAAAACAGGAAGATGTCGAGTTTGGGGCCAGCCTGAGCTACATAGTGAGAACCTGCCTCCTCTTTCTGTCTGATTTGCTCCAGAGATCTGTCCAACTCCTAGTCCCTCACCACATCTGGGAATGCTGGAAACTTACTCTGAGGATCAAAGCCAAGGTTTGGGTATTGTGGGTGAGCCTCGGTGGGCTAGCATCTGCCATCGTCCATGTCCAGTTTGTACATTTACCACTGTTTGCTAACGGGATTTCCCACAAGCTGAGACCACCTGAGATGGAGCAACATCACCCCCACTGTCTTGAAGAGTTGGATCTGAGAATGGCTAAGCACCTTGCTGCCTTCCAGCAGATCTGAGCAGGCACAAAGAGGCCTGGCTCTCGGCTAAGGCCGAGTCTGGTCTCAGGTGTCCTCAGCTTTGCACCTCAGCCTCCTGACTCTTCTGTCTTGCTCTCAGCAGCACAAATGAGTAAAGGCTGACGAGAAACCTTTCTGAATTTCCCATGCGTCAGGTGTGGCTAATGTAAAGAAGTAGGGTCAATTATGAAAGGAAACAGATGTTTAAAGCAGGTTTCCTTGGGTCACATGTGTTTTGCTGCTTGTAACTTGGGATATTCCTGCCTCTAAAGCCAAGGTACGAAGAGTATTCACTACTCAGAAACCAGTTACAAGAAATGCTGACTCGCTGAACTGCTCTAATAAGGCTTCCAGTGATTTCCTGATAACTGGGTCATCACATTTTAGAACAGCACTTGCCATACACTTAATCCATACAATTAATCCTTATTCTTTCCCATTGGAGAAACTTTTAAAAAGATTTATATACTTATTTTATGTATGAGTACACTGTAGCTGTCTTCAGACACACCAGAAGAGGGCATTGGATCCCATTATAGATGGTTGTGAGCCACCATGTGGTTGCTGGGATTTGAACTCAGGACCACTGGAAGAGCAGATGGTGCTCTAACCACTGAGCCATCGCTCCAGCCCGAGAAACTAAAATTTTAATTGTCATTTTAGTGGCTTGCTGATCGTCACATCAGTCTACTGTCTGACTTCCTGATCCTGCCTGGAGCAGTCTCAAGAACTATGAAGGCTGCCTGGCACAGGCCCTGCAGACAATGCAGTGTGAACACCATGTCTCGGCTGCAGGACTGGCTCTAGCTTCCTCAGCCCCATCTGACACCAAAGCCCATGCCCAGCAGCCTTCTTTCTCATCTCACTTCTAACATCTAGTCTATGTAAAAATGTGTTTATTTTCACGTGTTCTGCCCACATGTATGCATGTGCACGGTGTGTGCCATACCTACCAAGGCCAGAAAAGGGGTTCACAGTCCCCGAAGCTGGAGCTACAGGCGGTTGTGGGCTTCCATGTGGGTTCTGGGAACTAAGACTCAGTCCTATGCAATAGCAGCCAGTGCTCTTAACCACAGAGCCATCTCTCCAGCCCCACCCTGCTCCATTGATAAAAGCTCACAGGTCAGCCCTGACTCAGTCAGGTCAGGCGGGGAACCACACAAAGGCAGGGATAGTCAAAAGTGGCCTACTAACCAGATTCATGGCCTTCTAACAAAACTTGACACATGGAGACAGGCTGGACAGATGGCTCAGTGGTTAAGAGCATCAGCACTGGCTGCTCTTCCAGAGGATCCAGGTTCAATTCCCAGCACCCACTGGCTCCCAGCTTCCTGAAACTTCAGTTTCAAGGAATCCATCACCTATACGTGCAGAACACCCACGTGCATAAAAGATTTGTAAAAGCCAACGTAGCCCTGCAGTCCTGTCCCTAAGATGCATGACTCCCAGCGCTCGGGCTAGGTCGAGGAGGTCATAAGTTTGAAACCAGCCTAGCTACCTAGTAAGACTGTCTCAAAGTAACAAAGCAGCAAACACCCCCCCCCCCAACTTCAAACTTCACTGAGACTACACCTGTGGCACTTGCTGGTCCCCATGCACACTCGTTGGATGGATGCCCTCTGGCGCTTCACAGTTAAGCAGCAGCTCGTCGGAAATGCACACGTTTTCGTTTGAAGCCTTGCCGTTCAGCACCCCATGACCAGTTACATGCCCCCCACCTTGGGAGGGATCCCCATAGATTACAGCCTTCTCATAACCTGTCTGAGACATGGTGAGCTGATGGTAAGCTGCAGAGTTTACATTCTGTGGAGAAAGGGGGCAGCTCTAGGAGGACAGAGGCTGATCACACTGAGGGCCTAAAGGGGGACTTCCTGAAGAGGTGGCTCCAAGATCCTCATGAATGATCGGAGAGCACAAAAACCCCCTGTGGGTATTCTGGAAGGAGGTGTGAGCTAGAGAGTAAAATAATGAGGTAAGATAAAGGCCAGAGCCCCAAAACCAGACCCTTTCCACAGGACGGAGGCCACTTGGGTGAGTGGTTTCTTTTTCGCCACATAACACTTAGTGATTCTCTGAGTTTCGTATCACAATCCCTTCCCAGTTCTTCCTTTGCACACACACCCCGCCCCTGCCTTGTGACCTGCCCCCAACAAAAGAAGTAAAAAATAAAAACAAATTTACTTTGTGTTTTCTGTATACTCACTGGAAACTCCCAGTGGCCTGCCTGTTAAATAGAATCGAGTCTATCTTCTGTTCTTCTACCAGAAACCATCAGTTGTGGAGAGCCACACTTCAGCATCTCCCCACCCAAGTGTGCCTTGGAGTTCTGCCTCTCCTCTAGGGTTGTACGGACACTACAGCATGCTGGGCCTGAAGGATGGAGTGGAGTCTGCAATGGACAGGATCCTGGTCCAGTCGGGAGTGAATGCTGTGGGGCTGGGGGTGAGCACAGAGGGAGGGGTGGGGAGAGAAGGCCTTCTCCAAGGATCTTTTTAATAACACAGCTCTCTTGGACTATCTTAGCTTGTACATATACCTTTGTTGGGGTGGATTTATACGCAGACACTTTATTCAGGACAAAGCAAGGGTTATATAGTTTGGGGAAAGCGGTGAGAACGTCCAGGATGCCTCAGTAGCATGGGGGAAGAGTTCCAGGTGACTGTGAACCTGGTTGGGTTTGCTGGGTCACATGCTTCAGGGAGGAATGGAAATGGGTTGGGGGGGTGGGGAGTGTTAGTCCCTCTCCTGCTGACTCAGTGAGTGTTGGGATTTCTGGGGTTTGAACTCACTCTACCTCAGCAGTCCCATGGAAGCTCCTCTGGTGACACAGTCTACACGGCCCAAACTGGAGAGTTCTCTTCGGTGGCTTCTGCAGGGGGTGGGGGAGGTTGTCACAGAAGCCTACCGTGTCCTCCTCTCTCCACTGTCTGCAGTCTTCCATATCAGAGCTCTTCAAGGTCAGCAGGAGCACGGATCACGGTCCTCTGGCCCTCCATGTGGCTTCTGGTGACAGCACAGGCCAGGAACACAGCTCCCCTGATGCAGTAGGACCAACAGACCCTTGGCTCTGAGAGGCTGCCCAAATCAGGGACATCTTGTGCCTGTCCCCATCCCCTCCCCCCAACCTAATCAGGTGAGTATTTGCAGGAACGGTCCAGTCACCTGCAGATGTTTAGCACCATCAGGTGCCTTGGCACAGCCTGGGCTCCCAGCAGGAGACTGGGCCACTCTGTCAGAACACTGCCAGGGCTCTGCACACAGTTCCCAGCCACACTCCTGCAGGATTCAGTCTGAGGCATGGAGTACCAGGACTGTATCTCTTGGCTTCTCTGGCACCTGAGACGCCCAAGCAGTGTCAGTGGCCCTACATTTAGAAGTGGCCTGGAAAGAAATGAGGAAGCAGGAGGGAGCAACTTGGGTGAATGTCAATTTCCTGGAGCTTCTAAGCTGCCCCCAAGAAACCAGAGTGGCTTTGGCGTGGGGGCAGGAGTTCAGGTTAAATGGTGTATCCCAGGCTAGCCTGGGACTCATTATGTAGCGGAGGATGACCCAGACATCCTGGTTGTGATGACAGGCAGGACTGCACCGCGCCTGGCTTACTCTGTGCTGGGAATTGAGCCCAGGGTTGAGAGCAAGCTCAATGCACTGGTTGTTCCCTGCCAGCCTGACTCAAGAGGAGTCACGGGAGAGAGACCCTGATGAAGGAATTGCCTCCCTCAGAATGGCCTGTGGGAAAACTTGTGGGAGCAGGCCATGGTAAGGGAGCCTCACGCTCTCTGCTTCAGTCCCTGACCCCAGGTTCCTGCCTCGGCTTCTCTCAGTGATGGATGACAAACTGAGATGAAATAAGCCCTCTCCTCCCCAGGTTGTTCTGTGTTTTATCGGAGTAATAGAAAGGTAACGAGGATACTCTGCAAGCCTTTTCCCTGCCGAACTGTGGCCCCGGCTGCTGGCCAGAAGAACTTGGTCCTCAGACATGTGTGTCTCTTTCTATAGCACCCATCCCAGGAGCCTCCCGACCCCTAACCACGCTTTCCAGGATGTCTGGGAGGAGCCCTGGCTGGAAACACTGGAAATCTGGAGTTTTTCCTTCTTAATCCCCCATTCATTGAGAGAAAGTGGCCAATTCCGGGAACTGTCTGTGTGACTCACTGTGACTTTTCCTAGGAAGTTCATGCTTCAGTCACAGGCTGTAGGGCTCAGTAAGAACTGGCCACAAGATGACCCATAGCCAGGTCAGAGGACTAGCATAAATCCAGGTCAGAGAACATGTCCCAAAGCATGGGATGTAGCTCCCAGCTTTCAGAGAGGCCAATTTAAAATAACCTAGGAAAGTGAATAACAGACCATGTAAGGGATGCCTCAGAGAAACGACAGACTTGGTTGACAGGGTCAGACGCCAAGGATAGAGTATGGCAGATTGCCGAAGACTGGGCATGCTTAGTTCTGTGAAGGTCCTTGGCAGATAGAAGGGCTGGGTGGCTGGAGCCTTCCTGCCTCCACTGAGGAGAGTAAGAGGAAATATACTTGAAGAACATGTGGGGCTAAAAATAATCATGAGGAACTGCAGCATCAACGCTGTAAGCTATATAGCCTAGTGGGCATCAACCCTGATATATTAGATAAACTGGAAGTATGCTGCAGAGCCTTCAAACATTTAAAACCATATCGAATAGGAAATGAAGGCTTTTTGCCTGCACCTGTGTTGGTTGTGCAGTGTGCTCTGTGTGTGTGTGTGTGTGTGTGGCGGGGGCCATGCAGGAGAGTTGCACACAGACACGGTGGCTGGAGGGTACTTCTGAGCTTGTCTACATCAGCACAGGCCTCTTCTAGAACAAGAACCAAAGCAAAACAAGAACAGAGTTCATAAAGGGTTTACTTTGAGTGACACCGACTCAGAGGTGCCTTCATAGATAAGTGCTTGCCTCACAAAGAAGAACCAAGCTTGAGATCTAGGAGTGATGACTTAAACTTGCAATCTTATCGTTGAGGAAGCTGAGACAGGGGGATTCCTGGACTCTCTAGCCCGACTCTTGCTGAGTTCCAGGACACAGAGATTCTGTCTTAAAAAAAACAAGGTAGAAGGCATCTGAAAATGACATCTGAGGTACACCTCTGGCTTCCACATATGTGTGCACATATATGCACACATGGAATTTGATATTGAGAAAATTTGCAACTACATATTTGACCTATAATCAAGAGGGGAAGAGAATGTTAAATTTCATGAGCAATCTCACCAAAGTGAAAGGAAAGGCAAATTTAATATGATCGGCGAATAAAATTTTGCAATTACTAGACAGGAAAATAAGCATGGCAAACAGGACAACAAAATCAGCAAGGATGTGAAACTCAGCTGACAGGACTGATGGACAGACTGGCTGCTCTCCAGAGGTTCCAGGTTTGAGTCACATGCACCTGTGTGGTGGCTCACGACTGTAACTCCAGTTCCGGGTGATGCAATGCCCTCTTCAGGCCACAGGTGTGCACCCGGCACACATATATCCATGCAGGCAAAATAAGTCTAAAAAGTTTTAATATAAGATAAACAAGGCAGAGCTCATCATGAAGAAAGGGCAGAAGGCTAAGATCGAGGAAACACTATCTTATGAACTTCCTGGTGTTTCTGTGCCAACCATTGTATACGCTCCGATTTGCTTTTTCTCAATGCACTGCTGTGGATCTCTAGTACCTCATTCCGGGGACTAAAACCATAATCCGGCCTCGTGAATGCAGAATTTAAGAAACACCCAGCTAATTGTTTTTATACTCCACATGACGTTTGTGTGTATGGGGAGAGGTCATGTCATGTGATCCTACTCATTTTTTAAAAAAGCATCTAAGCTGTAATTTTTCAGGACATTTCATGATTTCTTTTCCTGTGATTCATGTTGAAGTTCTTAGAACCGGTGGCTCACAAGCTGGGTTCCAGGTGGCGGGGCAGAGAGCTGAGTGCAGTTGTGGTTTTGGAGCCCACTCTACCTCATGCCTGGACCATCCAACTCTACACTGGTCTCTTTCTCTAACTGAGCCACTTTCTCTCCTGTCATCCGAGCCTCCTCACGGCTGGCTTGTGTTTTCATGACACCCCTACAGGCTGCAAGTCCCTGCTGTTACCCTTTTCACCTTTCCTTGGCTTCACACATTTAAAATTTTTCAGTTCTTTACTATGTAAACAATGTAGAAGGTCACATGCTCCATCCTCCACAAATGGACAAATCAGGAGTTTACCTCTGTTGACTTGGTTACTGAAATATTCTAGTGTGTTTCCAAATAGCAGCTGAAAAGTCATATTGAAGTGGCAGGAGAGGTGACACATCAACCAGCTGTTCATCCACTGAACTGTGAAGTTCCTGGCTCACGACCGTCTGTCACTCCAGGTCCAGAAGATCCAACAACCAGATCTGGTGTTCTGAGCACCAGGCACAAACGTAGGTGCAGACAGAACACACACACTTAAAATAATAATAATAATAATAATAATAATAATAATAATAATAATAATAATAATCTCATATTCAAGCTTTGTTAAAAGTGTTACTACTGTTAACAAGAAACACACAGGAAGATCCTGAGCTCCACTTATACTTGTGTATGCTGTTTGCATTTAATTCCTGAAGGGAACAAACCCTGTTTTGCAAAATTATAAACAAGAAGGGACCTCAAATGCTTATGGCTCTGTTTGATGACACAGGATTTTCAGACCGGAGGCTTGGGCGCTCAGTTTATATCTGATTTCCCCTCTACCACCCACATATTGTGGTACTAGGCTGTGTAGGAGGTGATCTTGTCTTAGTAAAACATATGCTATTGCACAGTTTAGCAGAGAGGACAGTGGAAATATTCCTGGAGATCATACAACTGGCACAAATCTGTCTCTGTGCAAAAGCATCTGTGAAGCACACACAGGTTCCCATGTGTGCACTTCCTTAGTTAGGCCTGCCTTTTCTGGGGTTCCTCAAGCACTTCCAGTCACCCCAACACCACTAAACTCAAGGGGGCTACAGAATGTTGAGCTGAAGAGAGACTATGGCCTTGACCATTTGTGCTTAAAATATCCCATTTTTCCAAATTTCATCAACTACTGAAAATGGTCCCCACAGGCTCCTGTGTGAGTGTTTCTCCCAGTAGGTGGCGCTATATTGAGAGGCCATGGAATGTTTAGAAGGTAGAGTCACACTGGCGGTCCCTGCTTCCTGGCCAGTTGTCAGTGGTCCACTGCCATGAACTGTCACTATATTTTCTGTGCTATGACCGACTGAAACCTCTGAGACTTGTAGTATTTTCTTCCTCCCCCACCCATGTTCCTTATTCCATTTTCTGGTCTCTGTGGAGTGTGCGTGTGCGTGTGTGCATGTGTGCCCATTTCCATGTGTGGGGACATGTGAAGGCCTGAGGTTGAGAACCAAATCTTGGTTATTATCCAGTGACCGATATGGATAGTCTTACTAGCCTGCTTTCTCTGAAGATCCCATATCTCTGCCTCAGAAAGCTGGACCTACAGGTAGGCCACCTGAATTTACAAGCATTCTGGGACTCTGAACTCCAGTTCTGTGGCTTGTCTCTCACATTAACCACTGAGCCACCTCCCCAGGTCCCTTATGATGTTCTGATAGGGATTTTGTTCACTGTGGCAAAAGTGAACAATGCATTTGTGAACATGTCACCAGGTGGATACAGGCAAGGTAGTGAGGGACTGTGAACCTTCCATTCAAAAGCTCCCTGTACACTGTTCTTGGCTCTCCACAGTCTTCCCAGCCTTACTCCAGGTCTCTTGGATCATGACCCTCATCTTCTGGGTCTCCTTGTTGTCAATTTGTTCTTAAGACTTAAATATCCCATTGCAAATGTTGCCGTTATGGTTTGGAAAGGAACCCACCAGCTCCTGTTTTAGATGCTGGGCCTCCAGTTGGTGTTGCTGTTTTGTGAGGTGACCAACATGACCCCATAGCATCTTAAGTCAGATCATGCCAAACCTCAGTTCAGATTCCTTATGTTTTCCACCTTTGTCAAATAAAAGGTGGCCCTGGAGGAAGGGCTTTCACTCCCTTCTTGGCCTCATCTCCAGGTGTCCAGTCTCTCCTCAGACCTTTAGACCCTGGAATCTCCTGCAATCTCTTGAATGACCAGGCACTTCCACAAGAACATTGCTTCTGTGTTGGTGTAGCGTGGACCACATCCTCCAGGTGTCTCCACAGCCCTACAGAGAAGCCTCCTCGAACTCCCTTTTTGAAAACACAGCATCCACATACCAGCCCGTCCCAGCCCTTGCTTTTATACTCCATCTTGAGATAGACCACATCTAAAGAACTCCAGTGTGTCTGTCTCTCTAGACAGTGAGTTCCCTGAGGTGTGGCTCTCTTGCCCACAGTGGTTGTCACACAGTGGCCTGTTTCTGGTAAGCACAGTGGTCTCTACCTTTGGCTTTTTCTTCCCTAGCCTCACCCGAGGCCCACAGGACCATCTTCTGAGAAAAGCCATGAAAGGACATTTACCAGAAGACCAGTTTCCTAAAACAGAGCAGCAGGAGTGGCCCGCTCACAGGATTTTCAGGCATCCAAGCAGCTTGTTGGAAAGAACCATGTTCTGGAGAAGTGATTCATCAGTGTTGGATCACCCAGTTCTGAACCTATTACAGCTGCTCACAGCGCCCTGAACTATGGTGCATCCCCCATCCCCCAGAGACGGGATTCAGGGTCATTGTGGTATAAATAGGAACCCTACAAACCATACTAGATCTCTTCCCAGTTCAAGGGAAAACACATCAGAAGAAAACAGAGATTTGAAACTAGTTTTGCTTTTTCTCTCATTCATGCGTTTGTTTTGTGTTTTTGAGACAGAACTTACTATGTAGACCAGGCTGCCCTCAAACTCAAAGATTTATCTGCCTCTGCCTCTCGAGTTCTGAGATTAAAGGTGTGTGTCATCATAGCCAGTATACTTTCTGTCTGTCTGTCTGTGTCTCACTGTCTGTGTCTGACTTGCCTGGAACTTGATATATAGGCCATGCTGGCATTCATCTTAGCATTCTAGTGTGGCCAATGAACTTAGCATTGTACTATAATAGTATCATGGGGACAATAGACATAAATAGAATGTTATTTTATAAATGGGAAGTGTGTGAAGAAGCCATCATCAACCTTTTCAAGAAGTTTAAGAAAGCATTCAAAAGAGATGACAATTCTAGGGGCTGGGGAAGAGCACTTAGAGCTTTTGGAGAGGACCTAGGTTCCATTCCCAGCACCCACATGGTGGCTCACAGTTAATTATCCAGAACTCCATTTCCAGGGCAGGTCTGATGCCCTCTTCTGGAACCAGACACTCATGTGGTGTACAGACTTATATGAAGGGAAAGAAACCATTCTATGCTGGGCATGGTAACACACACCTTTAGTCTCTGTGCTCAAGAAGAAGACCTCTGAGAGTTCAAGGCCAGCCTGGTCTACAAAGTGAATTCCATGACATCCAGGGCTGTACACGGAGAACCCCTGCCTTGAAAAACCTAGCAAGTGTATATAGTATGTGTGTGGGTGGGAATAGAAAGAAAAGAGAAAAAAAAACAACTTCATATGTAGACTAAGCCAATATAAGTCTGCTGCTAGCCCTGGCCCAAAGCTCTCTGGGAAGGACCCCCAGAGGACTCAGAATGTGGTGGTGTTTATCAAGAGCAGGAAAGGAGCTCACTAGAATAACACATGGGAGTGCACTGCTATGTTGAGGATTCCTCCCATTCTTAAACATGGGAGGAAACATCTAAAAGTTATGACCACTTGCCCCATACGTTGCTAATTTTGCTAGTCTTTGGTTGTTTTGAGATCTTGTTATCTAGCTCTAGCTAGCTGGGAGGTTACAGTATTATAGCCCAAGCTATACGGTGGAATGTGTGGAAACCCTGCCTCAACCTTCTGAGTGGAGAAACTGTAGGCTCAGGCGCACCGGCGTTATGTTGTTGATAGAATGGGGTCAGAACCCCATGGAAAGGCTCTGCTGGTAACGCGTGGTAGGTGGACACGGACTATGCTATGACCTACTAATATACATGACCTCCAGGCTTAAGTCTGAAATCCTGGCACAGAGCCATGCACACTGGGTAGAGACTGGGGAAAGGCCACCTCTCCCACTGCTCAGAAGCCAGTAGGCCAAAAAGAACACACGAGAAGGCCACTCTTACTGGTTCTCACCAGTCCCCCAATTCGCGGTTAGCTTTCCTCCCCTACGCACAGACCACAAGCCTACAACCTCTAGGGTTTCTTGTTTTTCTTTGCTGGGCACAGTCATCTTGACTTTTAAAACCCGGCAGGCAGGCGAGGAGGGGTGAGATATGTCTTTACCTAGTCTAGCGTAAACGTAGCAACCATGCATTTTAGTCTTTAGTAGGTATCACATTAATCTTGAAGAAGCAAAAGCGGCTGGCCCATGGGACCTTGCTGTGGCCTGCCCAGATCCCTGCATGTGTGAGGATGGACGTCTAGTGTGGCGGATACCTTTCATGGTTTCAGTTCACAACCTCCTTTTGCCGCCCCCCCCCAACCCCCATCAGAATTCCACACCCCCCCCCAACCTCTTCCCCTTCCTCCCACGGGACCAGAACACTCTGTGGTGGGAAAGCCCTGAGGCTCCCGCTGCCCAGGTGGCACGGAGGGTCTCCGCCGCTGTCCCTGCCCACAGGCGTCTTCGGTCCAGGTGCCGCCTCGCCCGCCCGAAAGAAATCCTCCTATCGCCAGTGACCCACGCTGGGGCGCAGAGGGGAGGCCGCGAAGGGACCGTGAAGCCACCTCATCCGAACTTCCCGGGAGCGGCCGGAGGACCGTCCAAGGCGGAGCCGCGCCAGCACCCCGTCTCCACCCACCAGGGGTCTCCCCCGTGGGTGGGCTTCGGTGCTGCCACGTGACTTCCACGAAGAGCGGGGGCCCTTAGCGGAAAGCAGCGACTTGGGTGGGATCCTGGACCCCGAGGTGCGGCGAGAGGGCGGGGAGAGGAAGAAGCGGGGAGGGGGGGAGCGGGAGTGGGAGGGAGGGAGCAGGGGGCGGGGACCAGCGGGGACTGGACGCGGGGTGGGGAGGAGGGCACCGCGGAGCCGGGAGAGCGGGAAGCAGCGGGGCGGGGCGGGGCGGGGCGGGGCGGCAGGTGCGGGGGATGCGGGAGGAGCGTGGGTAGCAGAGCCCCGCGTTCAGGGCGCCCCGTGTGGCGAGCGCGCGGCATGTCGCAAGGGCCCCCCGCGGGCAGCGTGCTACAAAGGAGCGTGGCGGCGCCTGAGAACCAGCCGCAGGTAATGGACGCGGGGGCGGAGTGCGGTGACAGGGTGAGGGGGAGGCCAGAGCTCCAGGTGAGTCCCTGGCGTGTGCCTCGAGCGCCTGGGAAGGCTGTAGCCCCTCCGGACTGGGCGCCGGACACGTGGGTCCCCACTGCTGGGGGCTGCTGCATCCTTGCCTCCTGTGGGCGCTGGAGGGAGGGGGCCCGGAGCTCTGAAACTATGAATTCAGCTCAAAGGGGCGGTTCGTCCCTGCATCCAACCTACTGGCTGAGATCCACATGGGGAACATCGGACCGGTCAGCCTGCGGGTGTGGGGTTGTGTCTCTAGTGGGCAGACTCCACCCCCAGCACGGGTGGAAACTCCTCTCCCCGATATGATCAGCCCCCTCTGCTGTTCCCAACTTTCAAAGCCGCAGTCACAGAAGCTGAGACTAAATAGAGAGAACTCTTGGAACACTTCTTGGCCACCTGGTTGTTTTATCAACAGACCGGGTCTTATCTTCTTAGTCACCCCTCCACACACACTCCCAGGGTGACCCTGGAAGCCTGAGCCAAGTAGTTGGAGTAGCTTTGTACTTTGACTAGCCTAGCCTCAGTTTCTCCATCTATAAGATGAACTCTATAGTATCTCCTGAGGTTGTTTGCACATGTTATGTGAGTGATGGATGATTTGTGTCTCCATGTGACATTTCTGCCGAGTGGGAAGGAGTGATCATCTGTGTAACAGGTGACAGGTCCAGTTTACAGTGACAGCTCCCAGAGGACAGGAGACATGCTGCCCCTTGCCCCAAGACTTGTTGACTTTGGAGACTAAAGAGGCATTATTTCCTGACAAACACTATTGGTGATCCAGTGAGGTCAAATCTCAGGTCAGCCTGACTGACCGCTGCTGGGGGCAGCTGTCCCCAGTGCTGAGCAGAGTTCTGAGTACAGGGATGGATCTTAGTTATTATAAACATTGGGAGAGTGGGTGGATCGTGTTTATAATAGGGTCTGTGGGGGTGTAAAGCTGAAGTTACGTTGTTTATATGGCATGCCCCCTTGGATGCCCCATGAATGTTTATCAAGACTTTTTGGGTGTAGTGATAGAGGAATACCATCCCAGAGCTAGGGAGGAAAGGGAAGGTCGAGAGTTCAGGACTAACCTGGACTACATGATACTGTTAAAGAAGAAGAGGGGGAGGAAGAGAGGACAAGGACTTCTGGAAGACATGTTTTGACACCCGTGTTTAATGCAGTCTCCATACCACCCCCGGCGGTGGGTCTGCTGTCTCTTCTTGCCTATGCTGGCGATTCTTGGCTGAAGCCCTGAGTTTGCACACCAACCTCTGAGTTTTACTGTGGCTTGGGTTTACACCTGAGCCTCACAGAGCCTAGCAAGAACCTATCACTCAGTCCCCTCCCCATCTCAACACCCTTTGGACTCAATCTTGAAGGACATTTTTTCCCTCCCCTGGTGGTGTCTCACGAAGTTCTGGGAAGTAAACGCTTTCCACCGAGTAAGCTCTCACTGTGGCAAGCGCGTGTTTTCTGCCTGCCTGCTTCATGCTGCCTCATGAAGAATTTGTGGATATTTGGTTAAGAACTCTCAAGACACACCACAGGTTTGCATTTGGAATAACCCCTGGCCCCTGAAAAGAAAATGTCAGCCAAGCGCCGTTCAAGAGTGCATGTCGCCATTAGCATTCCAGAGTTTTCCATGTGCTGGCAGAGCCGTGTGGCTGCACGCAGTAGCTGCATAATTAGGGTTGGTATGTGGTTTCAGAAGAACTTGCCGGCGTGTGGTATTCTGTGCACAGCAAGTTCTAGAGAGCACACACCCCGGTATTTCTCACTCTCGGATAAGCAGTGACAGTAATGCTCTTCCAGGCAGAAGCCCTGTGGGGCAGAGGTTTGTGACTGTGGGTTTGGGGACCAGCAGACCTGAGTTCCACTTCCCGCTCACCCTCATGCTGGCCATAATACCTGGAGAACTTCCCTAACCTGAGTTTCTTATTCCTCGTTGTCTCTTAGTATTTTTATCTTTTGTGGTCCTGGGTATGGAATGCAGGGCCTCACGTATCCCTCACGTACATGGCGCCACTGAGCTACACCCAGACCTCTTATTCCTCGTTTTAAAGTGACAGGCTTTCTATATATCTTTCAGGATGGGGGTGGAGATTAATATATAGCAAAGCCCCAGTACAGAACGGGTGCCTCTTAACAAAGGCTCTCAGTAGCTCACGGGGGCTGCAGGAGACACTGCCCATGGCAGCAGATGAAACGGTCGTGTAGCTCAGTGAGCAAAGCGAGAGGCTGAGAGTCTCACCTCACCACATGTCATCCCCAGAGCCCCAAGGATGATGACAGGAAGGTTCGAAGGAGAGAGAAAAACCGGGTTGCAGCTCAGAGGAGTCGGAAGAAGCAGACCCAGAAGGCTGACAAGCTCCATGAGGTGAGTCTATGGCCAGGGCAGGACCACAGTACAGCCACAGGGACAGCCATCCTCTGCCCCAGGAGGGAGCAGTGATGACATCGCTGTTCTCTGCGCCAGCCAGTCCTTTGAGTCTGATCCTTCTGGGTCTTCCCAGCTTCCTGCTTTGCCTCTGTTTAAACTGGCTCTCTCTCAGCCACAGCCCCCTGGGTTCTTCTCACCCAGCCCCGGGGTTCTTCCCACGCTTAACTTTCTCTCACTCAAACAAAAGCTGGATGTGGGGACACCCACAGCACAGCAAACAGGGAGGTGGAGGCAGGAGAATACCTAGTCCGAGGTTGGTCTGAACTACAGAGAAACTGTCTAAAGAAACAACAGTAACAATACTACTAATAATAAGTAAAGTTCTGGGGGAGCAGTTCAGTGGCTTCTTAATATGCACAAAGATACTCAAGGTTTGAGTCTCGGCACCACACAAATAAACCACGGTGGAACATGCCTGCAATTTTAGCACGCAGGTGTTTGAGGGAGAGAATCAGAAGTTCAAGGTCAACTTTGTCTCTATAATGACTTTCAGGATAGCCTTGGCTACGTGAGGTATGGTTTCAAAAAAAAAAAAAAAAAAAAGGAAAAAAGAAAAGACAGGAAAAAATTACTGAGAGTTATGGCACATGCCTTTAATACCAGCACTCCGGAGGCAGAGAGGCAAGCAAAACTGAGTTTGAAGCCAGCCTGGTCTACATAGTGAGTTCCAGGCCAATCAGGGCTTCATAGTGAAACTCTGTCTTTAAAAAAAGAAAAAAGAATAAATAAATAAAAGAATCTAGGTTAGGAGGTACTTGCGAAGGTCAGGAGTTCAAGCTATTTTTGGCTACATAGTAAGTTTAAGGCTAGCCTGGCCTACATGAGACCCTCTCCCAACCAAAACTAAAAATTGAAGAAGCTAAACAAAAAAGCTCTTCATGCTTTCAATTCCTTCTCAGATTCTTGCCTCATCCTTCAGGTGGTGGTTTGAAAGAAAATTGCCCCTATGGGCTCATAGAATGCTCCTGTGGAATCTGGTGGAATTGTTTGGGAAGGATTAGGAGGCATGGCCTCTTTGGAGGAAGTGTGTCACTGCCTTTGAGGTTTCCAAAGCCCACACAGCATTCCCACTTAGCTCTCCCACTCTCTGCCTTGTGCCTGTGGATCAGATGTAAAAGTCTCAGTTAAGGTCCCATGCCTGCCTGCTTCCAAGCCTGTCTGACCTCTGGCTTTGTTACTGTATAACCCAGCCTAGCCTCAGTCTCAATCTGGCCTCAGCCTGCTGTGTGCTAATGACTGGTACCTACCACCAATTTCTCTGCTATCCTTCCCCTCCTCTTCTCCCTTCTTCCCTCCCGCTTCTTTCCTCTTCTCCCCCTCCTCCCCTTCCCCTCCCCCCGCCCTTCTTAAATGTTGGTGTAGATTAAGGTGTGACACACGCTGCTTTTTCACATTGCCTGGGATATTTCTCTGTTAGCTTGTCCTGACATCTGCACTTAACAATCCCTCATTACTTCTGGGCATGCCCAGTACCTGTTTGCATGTCCCCGGGGCTCTGTTGCAGGATGCACTTTCGAAGGCTGAATGTGGTCTCTTCACCCTGGACTTTCTCTTCTCAAGTGGTAGCTAATGGCGCGTAGCCACCTTTCTTATCTCTCAAATCAGGAGCCTGTATCTGACTCTGTTTTCTCTAATACCGAACACCACAGATTGGGTAATTGATAAAGAAGACTTTATTTGGCTTGGGGTTCTGGGGGCTTAAAAGTCTCAAAATACGGAGCCACATCCGCTCAGCACCTAGTGAGGGTTTTGTGCTCTGTAGTTACATACATGCTGGTGGCAGGTTGGACAGACATCAAGTGAATCAGAGAACTCACTTCCACAAATAGTCACCCCCATTGTAACCCATCCATCAATCAATGGCAGCAGAACATCTGTGACTCATCTCTCTGAGGTCCTCCCTCCTGATATTACTGTTTTGGGGACCAAGTTTTCAGGCCAGCCAGTTGGGGGTGGGGGTGGGGCACATTCGGCTCTGCTACTTAGCCCAGGATTCTGCTGTGCTTGAGCCACATTCAAAACCCACACGATCACACAGCCAGGACTGGAGAGAGGTGGGAGCCGTTTCTGTTCTTAACTGTTCACAGGTTGGTGTGCAGAGTTAAGATTTCCCTCCTGCTGTACAGTACTCTCCTGTTCTCTTGTCATGGATGTTTCCCCAAAGCTAGTCAGGGGATTCAGCTCAGATATTCAGTTGTTAGGAGAGGGGGAAGGTATGTGAACACTGCAGTTGGACCACATTTAGAACGTACACACCCTGGGGAGCCGAGACTCGGCGTTAGGAACTCACAGCCTGGTAGGCACTGGGTCAGTCTCTGCTGAAGGCAGGGGGCTGAGGTCTGGAGGCCGGGCTCTCCAGATGGGCATCTGGAAAGGTCTTCTTGTTCCTAATGCCATTTTGTTTCTGGCTTTGTCTTGCCAAGTAACCTCCTCAGGAGACCAAGGGCTCCTAGTTAATGTCTAGCCCTGATCATGCGTGCCCTCTGGACAGCCACCCCTCAAGAATCTCCTAGTCCAAATCAGGTGTGTTGTCATTTGTATGTCCTGAGTGGTCACGTGTACAGACATAACCAAGTGTCTTCGACAAGGCCGGACCCTTTCCAGAAGAAGGGAAATTAATCTGCAGCCAGTCCCCTCTTCCCCGCTGGGGCTAGGGACACAGGTCAGGAAAACCACCTCATCAGGTGTGTCAGGTGGGACAGGACAGGGGCTACATCTGCACAGGAGCCACAAAGCTGTGGACCTGGTTTTACTCAGTAGCTACATTCAGGGTCACTGGTCACAGGGCGCATGGGAGAGTAAGAAACTGTCTTAGGAAGATGAAAGAGCAGAAAGACTTGGACGAAAGGCACCCTGTGGGGAATTCCCATTTGGTACCCGCCCCCAGCCTCCTTCCATAGGAGCCTCAGCTCTGGGGAGTTTTGGTTTAACGTTGAGTTGGACACTCTTTGACTAGCTCTGCATTGTGGAGGTGGGAGTCTGGTGGAAAGTGGGATACACAGTATTGTCACTGAGATCCAGTGGGGTGCAGGACACTTAGCACATTTGGTGGAAAGTGGGATACACAGTATTGTCACTGAGATCCAGTAGGGTGCAGGACACTTAGCACATTCCTGTAGATCATGCTGGAAGGCCCAGGGGACCTGTGGGACTCCCAGGCCACATCTAAATTGAGGAAAGGACACTGTGAGTGGAAACCTCACACCTGTTAACTGTGACTGTCTGATGCTGTGAGCGGAGGACCCTTGTCCTCTCCTCTCTCCCAGAATGCAGAACAGAATCCTGAAAATCGCAGAAACTCTGTTGTGTGTTTCTCTTCTAGAACACCACAAAGAGGGGAGTGTTTGGAACAAGACTGTTCAAAACGGCCCCTTCTTCCCTGCCCCTCACTCACTCTGGTCATCCATGAGTTCAGCATACCTTGGCCTCCCACTTTCATGAGTTCCTTGGCTCCTTCCCTCCTCCTGGTTGTCCACAACCAAAGCCCAATATGCCTGTCCCTCAAGATAGAATGGTCCAAGCTGAGAACTGGATTAAGCCGACTGGCTACTAGGAATTTCCCTGAAGGTCACAGTTGCTGAGAGATGTGGTGATTGATGAGACATGTCCCTCCCCCTCAGTGTTCGAGCTTCGCAAAGGACGCCGGGCTGCGTTTCTCTGGGCAGTGTGCATTAGGCTGAGTGTACATTCCAAGACAGCAGCAAAGGTTAGGCTGGAAATCGGCTGTGCCACAGTGAGTGTGGCTTAGAAGTGGGTCAGATTTGACCAGACACACCCAAGATGTCAGACTGAGAAAGGATTTTGAGTCAGACAAGGGTGAGAATATCGGCAGCCCTGTAAGCCTTAAATGTCACCACGAGCTGACAACAGACTTAAGCGGTGTGATTGTGGTAAGTGTTGGCATGGAGCCGTTGGCACTGCTCCTTCGCAGAGGACACTGGGGAAGGACACACGCGGTTTAGAAACTTAATATGACACAGGGAAGCTCTGGCAGGTGACACTGTCTTGTCTGTTTGTAACAGCCTTCGTAGAATATCTCGATTCTGGTAACTACTGTGGGGGAAATCTAGGGCCCATTATGCCAAAAGGTGGAGAAATCGGTGATGCATGAGAGTTGGGGTTCACCCTGACACTGGGGACGGGGTCCTGAGTCTCCATGCCTCTCTGAGCTTGCTGTCTCACTTGTGACCATGTTCTCCTGAAGCCCGGTTTACCCCTGCTCGTCACTACCTTTGTGTCCTCTGCCTCAAAGACCCTGACCTAGAAACCCCAGGACAAGACTTCCCAGTCGCAGCATGATTGGCATTCAGCTTCCTTTACTGCGTGCATTGGGTGGGTGTTGGGTTGGGCCCTGCTGAGCAGGGTACCCAGGTTTGTCCACTAGATACAAGGTCACCTACAGTGACGCATCCTCAGACAATTGCTGCTTCATTGCATCCACATTTATCGGCTGTGGGTACTTGAGTGCCTGCATGCTGTGACATGTGTGTGGAGGTCAGAGGGTCGACTGCACCTGATAGCACCAAGTTCTTCTAAGACAGAGTCTGTGTGGCCCAGACTGGCATCAGATTTTGTATGTAGCTGAGGTTGACCTTGAACTTCTGATCTTCTGGTCTCTACCTCTTCAGTTATATGTGGTGCTGGGGAATGAACCCAGGGCTTTGTGCAAGCTAAGAAAACATACTACCCACCAAACCCCATTCCTAGCCCAAGCTACTTAGCTTCTGAGGCCTATTTGGCATATATATATTATTTTATATATGAAGTATATATGTATACACATATATGCAATATAATATATTACATATATACTATCACACATATATAGTATATACAATAATCATATATGTATACTTGTGTATGTTCTGTGGCCTCCTCCACCCCTTCCCAGGGCCTCTTCTTTATAATATTAGTCCCACCTGGATGTTTTTACTGCTTCTTTTTTTTTTTTCTTAATTTTTCCCCTACTCTACCAGTTCAGTAAAAGTCCCTTAGCCGACTTAAGAATAAAACGTAAATTCCAGGAAAGAAAGTCCCTGTGGGCAAGAGGAAGGGACTACAGGACAGGCATGTGGAATGAAGGTGGGTGGGGGAGGGGAGTCATAGATAAGAGCAAAGTACAGGCCACACATCATGATGAAATCCTTTGTTTTGCACAACGAATGTGTGTGGAAGGAGACTTGGGAGAGCTGAGACCAAACCCTCAGGAGGTGGCAGGTGCCAGACAATCCTGAAGACGTTCAGAGCAGTGGTCTGAGAAAAGCGCGGCCCCTCAGGGTGGAGCCAGACTGAGCATCCCTCGTGGGTGCCAGAGACAAGGCTCAGAAGCCCTGGGCATCTTCCTGCAGACTCAGGAACTGTAGAAAGGTGGTGTGGGGCATGGAACCCGGTGACAGTGATGGAGCTTCCTAGGACTCTCTGTCATCTGTCTCATGCACAGGTACAGGACACCAGATTGGAACAGTGGGACTTGAGCTGGTCGGTGTAGAGGGGGGTCACAGGAACAGTAGGTGAGCTGCCAGGGTAACAAGACAGAATAGGGTCGTTGTACCAGTGAGGCCAGATGGATCCGGATCAGCCTGCAGGAAGGAGGGAAGGAGGCTGCTGCCTTGGACAGAATTCTGGAGTGGCCTTCCTGAGATGGCTGCTCTCTGCAGTCCCTCTTGGGTCCCTGAAAGGAAGAAAGGGTCTTAGAGATGAGGAGAAAACACAAGAGTTGGACCATGTGAGCTGGTCCTGAAGAGAGAGCGGTAGAAGGTCCTGGGGCTCTCCATGTTTGTTCTGGGGAGAGAAGTTACTCGTGTGAGATCCAATAGTGTACATCTGAATGGAACTCAGAACAAGGAAGGAGAGACCTGTATGTGCTGTGATGAGGGAAGCTTTGCTGGAGGTGGTGAGTCATGCTAAGCTCACAGAGAAAAGCACAAACATCAGTCAGGTTGAGGAGAATTGCACAGGCCAAGTTGAGGATGAGGATGTCTCAGTGGGGCAGAAAGGCCAGACTTCTTCAGTTACGTTTATTAAAACTGATTAGTAATAGAGAAGGTGTGATGGAAAACGAGGCTGGGTCCTCAGCTCAGGAAATGCCGGTGTGTTTGAGTCACGGTCTGATCGAACAAATCAGGCTAAGCATGACTGGAAACAACAGCTCAGCAAGATTCAGGCATTCTCGGTGTGGAGAGGTTCACCAGTGCTGTGCTGACGTGCTGTAGATTTTACCAGTGGCTTGGATGAAGAGGAAGACTGTTTACCAAGCTACTGGATGATGTAAGTTCTGCGACAGCTCGTATGCATGAGGTGATGTGGTAGCGACCCAGAAAGGAACCAAGTAGGATTCAGTGGTCGGGGAAGTCCTGTCCTGGGGCAGCTCACGCACTTGGAGCTCAGCTTTCTGCAAGGAGGATGATCCCTGCTTCAGCCCCCTGCGTGCTCCCAAGAGCCACACACTGCATGCTGCAAGTAACATTTCTCAGTGAACCGCAACTTGGAGCATGTTACACGTAGTGATCAGTAGGCCGGAGGGGTTAGTCGTCCTGGTACAGGAACTCAGAGTGCTTGATACATGTAGGCTCAGGGAACTTCTGAGCAGGAGGGATGAGACTGTTACCTATCATTTCAAGAACTGAGGTTACAAGGTACTGAATACTGAATTTTTCCTGTGTGGCTTCATCATGTAGAGTCCAGCTCAAGGGGCGGATGTGTAGGAGAGGCGTTCTCAGCGCAGAGAGGACGGAGTGTTGCAGATATGGCAGGAACTGTCCCTTGAAGATGAGGAGCCCAACCTGAGATGGATGTGTGAGGCAGGCCTAACGGTCTGGGGAGATGACAAAGAAGCTCTTTGATCTTCACTTCTGAGCCTCTATAGCCTGATGCCGTAGGAAAAAGAGATGGCATGTATCTGCATTGCTGGGGCAGCCAAAGGCCTTTCTGGGTACTGCTCCAGGTGTTGGGATGGCTTGAGCCCACCAGAACCCTTCCAAAAGCAGGTCGATGTTGGGGAGGAGGGCTGATGCAGATGAACAGGAGACACTACTTTGGAGTGATGGAGATGTTCTGTGTGTGAGCACAGGCCCTTGCTTCTGCCGCAGGGCCCTGGATCACAGACGCTTAATATAGACACGTTTTATGTCCATTATACTTCAGTGGTGTTGATTCAGAAAGGACAGTTTCTTGTGGAAAGACAGATCTGAAGAGTCTGGTGTAGCCCAGGCTGGCCTTGAATACTTGGTCCTCTTGCCTCTACCTCCCGTACACCTCCGCACCTGCCTCCGCCTGTCCTCTGTCTCTCTTTTTAAAGATTTATTTATGTATGTGAGCGCACTGTAGCTCTCTCTTCAGACACACCAGAAGAGGGCCTCGGATCCCGTTACAGATGGTTGTGAGCCACCACGTGTTTGCTTGGAATTGAACTCAGGACCTGTGGAAGAGCAGTCAGTGCTCTTAACCGCCGAGCCGTCTCTCCAGCCCCCCCCCCCCCCTGTGCTCTCTCTCGAACAGGAGCATGAGAGCCTGGAGCAGGAGAACTCTGTGCTGCGAAGGGAGATTGCGAAGCTGAAGGAGGAGCTGCGGCACCTGAATGAGACCCTGAGGGAGCACGAGAAGATGTGCCCGCTGCTGCTGTGCCCTATGAACTTTGTGCAGATTCGACCAGACCCCGTGGCCAGCTGTTTGCCACGATGACACCTCAGCCCACTCCTCCTTCATCTGGCTCGGAATGTTGGTTTGCACACTCAGGAGTTTCCCTACACACCTGTGTCCAGGGGTACATGTGGCTGTGCCTCTCCAGGGACCTCTGGGCTAGCCTGGGCTCAGCATTGCACGCTGGGGCACCCGACTTCCGGCCCCAGCACAGCGGATCCAGAAGCCTCAGCGAGACGGCCTTTGAGTTGGTCCTCCCTCACTTTGGCAGCTAGCCTGTCCTGTTCTTACACAGGATCTTTTCGTCTAGAATTTGGAAAATAAAGGTAGTTACCATGTTTCCTTTGTCCATCTTGGAATGGAGGGCTCACAGAGTTCCTCATCTGGGTAGGTCATTCTACTGTAGGCTCTTGTATTCATCCATAGTTGATGGGAAGCGGCAGAGCTCAACACTGTGGGATTTCCTTTGCCACCGAGGCTCCCAAGAAGCCTTTGACCCAGTTAGTCTCAGAGAGCAAGCTGGCTGTGGCTCATACCTGTTCACATTACCCAGTCTTCTGTCTGGTATGGCTTACCTCATTCCAGCCATAGAATTGTTGACTGTCTGTCTATCTCCAAGACAAGACCTTACTCTGTAGCCCTGGCTGGGACTCACAGAAATCCCCCTGCCTTTGCCTTCTAAGTGCTGGGATCACACCACACTGGTGGAATGTCTTTCTTTTCTTCTTTTTAAGAGAATATTTATATTTTATGTGTATGCCGGAGTATGTGTCTGTGCACATCCAGAAACCAGCCCTGGAACACGTTAATAACAGGAGTCCCTACACGTCAGAAGAAGTCGGATCCCCTGGAGTTATGCTTGTGAGCCAGCACGTGGGTTCTGGGAACCAAACTCAGGTCCTTGGCAAGAGCAGCCAGTGCTTTTAACTGCTGGGCCGATTCTCTAGCCCTAAGAATGTTGTTTCTGGTTGGGCCTCCCAACTGTTTGCTCACCCATCAGCACAGCACCAGTGGGTGAAGAGAAAAATCAGGTTCTTCTCTTTCCCAGTGCCCATTCTTGCAGACACAGCAGCATGCCAAGTAAAGCTGAGAGCAGCCCCGGAGACCAGCCTTTGCCCTCCTCACATTTTCCCTGGACTCTCAATGTTGTGGAACTTGGAGCCATCTTTTTTGTTGTTTTTGTTTCTTGTTTGTTTTGGTTTTTGTGTTGTTGTTGTTGTTATTGTTTGAGACAGGGGTTCTTCGTGTAGCCCCAGCTGTTCTGGAACTGACTCTGCACACCAGGCTGACCTCAAACTCACAGAGATCCTCCTGCCTCTGCCTCCTGAGTGCTGGGGTTAAAGTGTGCACCATCACTGCTTAGCTAGACAGGACCTTCTTATAAAGGGAACAAGAATGGGGACAGAAAGGAAAGGACTTTGTAAGAAGAAAAGGGAAGAGAAAGAGGTTATGCTGGTGAGATCACACAGCCCCTGAAGTGCTTGTCATGCAGGACCTCAGGCCAACCCCCATCATCCCAGTAAATGGGAAAAGCCAGGTACCCTTGGGGCACATGGCAGCCTCAGCACTGCTGAGAGGGAGGTGGAGCTAGCAGGCCAGTGGTCTGGCTCAATGGTGAGTCCTGGGTTTAGTGGAAAACCCTGTCTGGAAGACATGGTAGAGGGTGAAAGAAGAAAAAAGGGGTGTAGGTAGTGGAGGAGGACTTCCGGTGTTGACCTCTGCCTTCCGTGTGCATGAAATGCACGTGCTGGTGCATATGAACATGTACACACATACCACGCACATGCTAACAAAGTAGGAGAGAAGGAGAAAAAGCAAGAGGAAGAAAGAATAGATCATAGACCTTCCTGGACAAAGAGCTTGATATTGACTCCTCCTGCAAGCTCCCCTGTCTTGAAAGGCACCCCTCTTCCTGGTCTCTTAATTTGCAAGGACTAAAATTGCACAGTTCCTCTCTGAGGCTTACGGAGACTGATGTTGGAAGACCAGGTTTATGTCTGCTGGGAGAGCCACAGGCTACTGCATTTTAAGTCTGTGAGGTGTTAAAGTCGTGTCTTCTGCCCTTCAGTTTGTAGGTGAAGGGTCTCAGGGACCAGGAGAGGGGGCATTAGTTCGAGAGTTCTTAGAGTTGGGCCGAGCAGCAGATCAGGACAGGCTCCTACTACTGGAGTCTGAATCTGACATCTTGTAGCAGAATGTTGGCAGGCACTAAGGATAACCCTTCTGTGAGGAGTAGATTCGGAGCCCCAGGATCTGCAGATTCTATTGGTTGTTTCCTAAACATCCTGGGTCCACCCACTTAGTTCCAATACACAAATTGCTCTGTCTACTATCACTAACTCTATTCAAATTAGCTTCTGAGAGACCCTCCCCCCCAGCTGCAGGTGCACAGACCGCCCCTGCTTGTTACCTAGAAACCATGCTTTGGGAGACAGGGAACCAAGGATAGACAAGGTGCTGGCGTCAAGCCTCCTCTGAGAAAGCAGGGTAGGACAGGTATTCCGAAAACCAGACACTGTAAGTGCTTCTACTCTGAAGAAGCAAAAGTCCTGTGTGGTGTCAGAAGTGGTCACATGCCTAGGAGGGCCTAGGGATGGGACCAGTGGCCGGGATGGGATTCACCCTGCTGTCTTCACTGTGGCTGTGGCAGAGGCTGTGTATGTATGAGGCCTCAGGAGGGTCTGCTGGGGGAGGAGAGGTTGCTGAGCAAGGTCCCCAAAGCATAGAAAGTGTCAAGAGAGGGAGGAAGTGGGTCCTCACGCCCACGCAGCCACACAACTTCCTGTCCGAAATCCTGCAGCACTTTGCAGAAGACCTGCCTTGAACAGCTTGGCTGTTTCGGGGCTGCACTGGGCCATCGTTTTACCCTGAAACTTTAAGAGCAATGACAGAGAGGAAAGTGAAAGGCTTGAAAGCCCCTTCTTTTTCCCAACATAGGGCCTTTCTCTGCAGCCCTGGGGTGTACTTCCTGACAGGAGACTGTTGGGTTGGCCCTAGCTACGGCTAAGAGAAAGGAGCAAGCTTTACTCACCAGTATGCCTGCCTTCCCTCCTCCGGCAGGAGGTCCTGCTGGGGTTGTCCATCCCTAACAGGAAGGCTTTTAAGGGAGGAGGACAGGAAGGAGGGGGAAAGGCAGAGGGAGATAGTGGTGATCAAGGGTTCTGAACCTGGGGAGCCCCCTGCCCCCAGAGAGGACAGCCATGCTACTGAAGCAGAACCCTCAGAAATACAGCCCAACTTGAAGTGTGAGCCATCAAGACCAGAGTCTCACTACTAAGCAGGTGCTTAGAGGCAGCAACTTCTCAGGACTGTCCTGACAGAAACCAGCACTGTGACACTTTAGTATAGCCCATGTGACAGGGTCTAGAATCACCTGGGAAACAAACCTGTCCGTGTGGGTGAGGGGCTTTCTAGATGGAATTAGCTGAGCAGAGGAACCACCTTAAATATGGCAGCATGATCTGATGGGCTGGGGTCCCAGGCTGAAGGAAAAGGAGAAGGCAGGCTGAGTACCAGCATTCCTCGCTGCTTCCTCGTGCTGCGGAAATGTGGCCGGCTGCCCCTCCTTCCGTGACATCCCTTAGCAGACATGAAGGGCCATGGCCTTTTTGTTGTTGCTGTTGTTCTTAAGTTTAAAAAAAATAAATAAAAAGATTTATTTTATGTCTGAGTACGCTGGTGCTGTCTTCAGACATACCAGAAGAGGACATCAGATCTTGTTACAGATGGTTGGGAGCCACCGTGCGGTTGCTGGGAATTGAACTCAGGACCTCTGGAAGAACAGTCAGTGTTCTTAACCGCTGAGCCAGTCTCTCCTTTTATTTATTTATTTATTTTTTACATTTTAAAACTTACACTCATTTATTACTTTGTGGATGGAGGGGCACATACATGTCCCTGTAGATATGTGGAAGTTAGAAGACAGCTTGTGGAGATGGGGGGGTGTCTCTCCTTCTACCATGTGAAACCCAAGGATTAAACTCAGATCAGCAAGTTTGGCAGCAAGCTCCTTAACCCATTAAGCCATCCAGTAGGGCCCTTGTCCCTTCTTAAACTGAGCCAAAATGAACCCTTCTCCCTTAAGTTGCTTCTTGCCAGGTACTTGGTCACAGCTACTAGAAAATAGAAATATTTCTCTATCCATTGGGACAACAGAGTGGAGCGTGGCTTCCAGCTTCCTGTCACTGTCACCATCATCATTTCTGACCCTTACCAAAAGTCTCTCTATAGCCAGTGATAGGTTTCTGGGACTTCCTTGATGAGCTCCTATCTCGAGTCCTGGCTGCTCTTGGGGCACACTTGTCCCTTGAGAGCACTCACCTGTACTCATGGGTGTGCCAGCATGACATTTTCTAGTCCAGAATTTCTAAGAAGACTAGAAACATCATCACAGATCAGACCCAAGGCTCAGAATTCTGACGCCACAGCCCTGAGGAAAGGCATGAGGGAGAGCCCAGTGTTGGCACTGTGGAATGTCAAAGATGTGCCTGCGATGCCCCTGCTCCTTGTCTGCCTTCCAGAGCAGTGTGTCGCTGTTCCGCTGTGCTCTAAGCCCAATCCTCCAGCTTTAGGGCCGACAAGGCCTTAGATAGGGAGGTCTTCTAGAAAGCAGAACACCCCAGATCCCATGGAGTTTGTTCAGAAATGCTTCTTCTGGACCAGCAGCAGAGCCCAAAAGTACCTTTCAGAGCATCACAGACGTTACAAACTCACTGCAAGCACGGTGGACTGGTTGGTACTTTTTGAAATTGAGAGAAAGCAGTTTGAGAATGGCAGGGGTGGCTGGTATCCTCAGAGCAAAGAACAGAAGCAGAGGCTGGTGCGGAGGTATCCCAGAACGTGGGAGGCCAAGTCAGGAAGATTGACATGAGGTCAGTCTGGGCTACAGGAAGTGCCAAGTGATCCAGGTATGGCAGCATACACCTTTAATCCGAGCAATTGGGAGGCAGAGGCAGGTGGATTGTTGTGAGTTTGAGGCTACAAAGTGAGATCCTGTCTCAAGTTTAAAAGGAGTGAGGATGTAACTCATTTGGACACTGTGTAGTGTGCACGTAGCCGTGGCTTCAATCCCCAGCACCACATAAACCAGGAGAAGTAGCAGTGTGATCCTAGGGGTGAAGATGAAAGGATCAGAGGCTCAAAATTATTCTCTGATGTAGTTTGAGGCCAGCCTGGGGTACAGAAGGCCCAGTTTCAAAACCAAACAACATCTAAAACAAATGAGAAATTTGAGCAGATGTGCCCAGAGAACACACCGCAGGTAGCGTAGTCTCGGGATCTCTGACCTAGGCAAGAACACTGTCAATTCTAGATTTAAGACAAAGGAAAGTAATTCTTGCAGCTGTGTCCTGCCTTCCTCCCCAGACCGGTTTCTATAGTTTGCACATTCGTTACCACAGTGTGGACCTGTGAATATGCCTTGCAGGGCTGCGGAACTCCTTCTCTCTGCCGAGGCTCTTTTGAATTGGATACAATGTCTTGGTTCCCCCTAACTGTAATGGTCTCTAATCAATACAAACTGTAGAATTTGGTCATTTCATTTAGGACTTAAAAATCCAAGATTTGCTTGCCCTTTAATTACTAATCAGTGAGTTGTTAGAGCCCTCATGTCGCCCAAACTGGTCTTGAATTCACCACATAGTCGAAAATGAGCTTAGGGCTGGAGGAAGATTCTGCAGTTAAGGGCAATGGCTTTCTTCCAGGGGACTAGGGTTGGATTCCCAGCACCCACATGGGGGTCTCACAAAACCCACGATGCCAGGTCCAGGGGATCAAATGCCCTCTCCACAGCGCTGCACGCAAGTGACTCATAGGTATCCAGGCCAGGGGACAAACCCACAGGCAGCAAACAAAAATCACTAATTTAAAAAAAAATTTACCTTATTTATTTTATTTATATGAGTACACTGTAGCTATCTTCAGACACACCAGAAGAGGGCATTAGATCTCATTACAGATGGTTGTGAGCCACCATGTGGTTGCTGGGATTTGAACTCAGCACGCCTGGAAGAGCGGTTGGTGCTCTTAACCGCTGAGCCATCCTGCCAACTTCCAATAAATGGTTTTGAATTTTAAAGAATATTGCTTTTTTAAAATGGAAAGAATGAAAATGACCTTGAACTTCTGACCCTTAGGCCTCCACCTCGAAAATCTTGGGGGCAGAACTCTGGGCTTAGCGAATGCCAGATGGAAGTAGTATGAAGTACCCTAATACTGAGTACTTCCAGATGGAGTTTTATTATTACCATCATTGGTTTTGGTGTGTGTGTGTGTGTGTGTGTGTGTGTGTGTGTGTGTATGTGTGTGTGTGCGTGCATGTGTAAGCCAGAGGTCAACAGTGGATGCCTTTAAAAGCCATTCCCCTTGTTTTATGTGACAGGGTCTCTCACTGGGTTGGAGCTCGGCTGGCTGGCCAGTGAGCTCTGAGGGGTCCACTTGTCTCTGACTATGTACATTTGTGGTTATAGATATGTGTCCCCAAGCCTGCCTTTAAAAACAAACAGACATACATGGGTTCTGTCCACCGCAGACCCTCAGGCTTCCCAGCAAGCACTATGCTGGCTGTCCTTTTGGTCTTAGAGCTTGTTTTCTGTTTTCTTTTTAATGTTTAATGATCTCAGTGTTTCTGAAAGATAATTTAGTTCCCTGGTCTCAGAGATACCCAGAGAGCCAGGCTGTGTTTTGATGCTTGAAGACGTTCTGAAGAGGCAGAGACTCTGCTGGACGCACTTGCTCTCCTCTTCCTCCTCTTGTTCTCTCAGCACACTTGGGGCATCTCTGTCTCAGGCCAAGTTACTCTTTCTCCAGAGCTTCCTACGTTTGTGACTGATCTGATCAGGTGTGCTCGCCAACCCTGGACTCTGCTGGTCAGGCACAGTTTGTCTCCTCTTGTCATTGCTCGGCCAGACAAACAGATGCACCAGTGTCGGGACCCTGATATGCAAGCTCCCGCAGTCCCTAAGTTCTCCCCAATGAGAGAACCTCTTGGGCCTAAAGGAAGTACGTGCAGAAATGTTTCCTGTCGTTCCTATTAGTGTGCTTTTTCTTCAGTCTCCATGTGCTCTAGTGTGTGTATATGTATGTGCTTTTGCATGTTTATGCACGTACATGTGGAGACCAGGGATGATGTTTGGGAATATCTTCCACGGGTCTTTCACCTCATTCTCTGAGGCGGAGTCTCTCAGTCGGAACCAGAACCCACTGCTGTGGAGTGAGCCCCATCTGCTCTGTAGATCCCGCGCCTACTTGGGCTGGAGTTTTAGGTGAGCCACTTGGCATTTTCTGTGAGTTTCATGTTTCTGTGGCAAGTGCTGTGCAAGCCACCTCCTGTGCCCCCACCTTCCTGTTCTGGCCCATCTTCCCATCTTCATCTTCCCAGCATCCCCTCCTGTTAGTTTCTGCTTCACCTTCTGTTTTTTTTTTCCCCTGTCCTATCACAATCACAAACACCAAAACAGAATTTCTATTTGTGAGCAAACGCTTTGAAGGTAGCAAGAGGGTCCACAGATGCTCCGGGAGCACTACAAAGAGGGTGGCATCCTTAGGAGGTCACCCTGCAAGTGACCCGAAGAGTGTGTGTTTGAGCCTTCCCGTGTCCAGTGAAAGCCATTATTTGGAGAGATTAGGAGAGTAAACAGAAGCAAATAGAGCCCTGAGCTGACTGTAAACTTGTGCGCTTGTCCAGACCAAGTCTTTACATGACTGAGAATGATGAGACTATTCACAACGGGGATTTCAGGCAGCTCCTGCGGTGGGTCTCCATCTCACCTCTGGGCCGTGCAGATGTACGTGGTTGGTGGTCACTGAAGGCTCTGTCTCCGGCTCTTCCTTATGTTAGGTGAGAACATATGGAAGTCTGTGTCTTTAAGAACCGAAACCATCTAGAAACAGGACTTGATGCCCTGTAGGAGCCTAGAGACTTCCCTTTTGCTGTTCAGGTTTCGTCTCTGGTTATCAGGAACTGAGTGTGTGTTGGTGGGGGGGAGGGCAGTGAGCTGGACTCCCACAGCTCTGCCAAGACACTGCTCTCTGGAAATGAATACATCGTTCTTTCTTTTTGACTGTACCTCCCCGTGGTGAAAAGAACGTTTGAGAAAGTCCCTCTCTGGTTGACTCTTGGCATCCTATAGGTTCTCTGGAACAGGGGAGCACCAGGGCTAACTCCAAGATGCTGGCCAGTTCCAGGACCTTCGTCAGACTGGCCTTGGCCCACACACTCCTGACTGCATGGGTTGGAGCCCAGTGTGAACCTAGAGGGGGTGAACCCCAGTATGTCACAGCCATAGGACCCTCCAGAAGGCACCCCGGGTTCCCTGATCCCGCTTCCCCGGTTCACACTCTGTTTGCAAGGACCTGGGACGCAGGGACTGAGGTTTTCACAGATTCAGTCACCACAGGGCTTCCCAGAGTGCTCGGCACACGTTCTGGCTGATCTCACTTGCTTGTAGGCCCACACTGACCAGATTCACTTTTCACCCTCTCCTGTCACACCCCTATGGGCTGGATTTGTGGGAGGCAGCACTGTGAGGCTGGAGGGTGGAGTGAGGATGGAGTCTGGCCATTTCTTCTTCCTCTTTTTTGTCCCAGTCCCTTGGTGTGACAACATTGAGTTCTCCCAGGACTGCACACTTGTCCTGGAACCAGAAGCTCCTCCCACTTGGGCTCCCTCTCTCCTTCTGCTTCTTTGGACGCACAGGCCTGTCCTTCCTATGGTGACAGCTCCTCAGGGTTGCTAGCTCCTCCGTGTCCCTCTTAAGTTCCCTTCCCCGTTTATTAGTCTCTGCTCACCAATGCTCCTGAGCTTGGCTTTGAGCATTTGTCTAATTCCTTTCCTTCGCTCTCGTCCTTCTTTAGAACCATTTGCTCAGAGGCCCAATCAGCTTGCCACTTTCTCCTATACCTAGAGAGTTTCAGTTCTTAAAACACAGACTTTTATATTTTCTCACCCAGTGAGCTGGAGGCAGTGTCTTTGGTGACCACCGGTCACAGCCAGGTAGCCCAGGAATGGGATGCAGACGCTCTGCAGAGCCTGTCTGACATCTAGATGGAAAGGGTTCTTCCCCCTGTAAAATGGCTCCTTTCATTTTTCTAAGACCTTTTTTCCCCCCTAAGTTAGGTGTAGCAGTGCACCCCATCAATCCCAGCACTTGGGAGGCAGGGCAGAGGCTTCTCTGTGAGTTCGGGCCCAGCCTGTACTACGTGGTGAGTTCTGGGACAAACAGAGCTACATAGTAAGACCTTGTATCAAAAACCAAGCAAACAAGAAAGATTTTTAAAACTTACCTGTATGTTACATGTAAATACACGCATGCATGCCTGGTGTTCATCGAGGTCAGAAGAGAGCATCACATGCCCTGCAACTGAGGTCACCGTGGATCGTGAACTGTCAAAGGCGTGTGGGGAATGAAACCTGGGTCCCCTGCAAGAGTAGCAAGTGTTCTTACCCACTGAGCCATCTCCCCAGACCTCTCCTCCTTCTTCTTAATAATTACAGTCATGGAAGCCAAACAGCCTGGCCAAACTAAGCCCTTCTGATCTGGTTCTAACCTCTGCTCCTAGCTGCTTATCTGGAGATCAGAGAAGAAAGCAGACGGTAGGCGACTAAAGGGATGAATGTCGGTAGACGGAGGTTCTGGGCCCTGAGGCCAAGAGAAGAGCCTGCCACTTAGAAATGCCCACCTATCCCAGAACCCCCAAAGCCCACAGGAGTCTTATGAGACCTTGTCCCCTGACAGTTCCACAAGAACAGTCCTCAGTTGTACTGAGAAAGACTCCGACAAGTGGGGAACAATATAAATGAGACCAAGTCACATGTCAAACAGAATGAGCAAGACTGAATGAGTCGCTGTCAGTGCTGGGATTCAAGGCACCATGCCAGGTTTTAACAGGCTTTTAAAAATGCATGCATGCATGCATGTGTGTGTTAACATGTGTGTACATGTACACATGGGTGTGTGTACATGCATGTGCATGTGAACATGTGTGCATGTGTATATTCATGTGTGTGAACATATATGTGCGTGCCTGAGTGTGTGTATGCTCTATCACTCTCACTTTCTTGTGGCAAGGTCTTTCACTGAAACTGGAACTAAGCTGTTGGCCAGAAAGACCCAGCAACCTCCTTCCCATACTCCATAATACTAGGGTCACAGGCTTGTGCAGACACCTCCCACTTTTAGAAGTGAGTTTTATGTGTAAGTGTGAGTGACTGCATGTGTGTATGTGTAACACATATGTGCTGGTGTCTACAGAAGCCAGGAGAGGCTGTCCACCTAAGATGGGTGCTGGGAATTAAAGGCAGATCCTCTGTGAGAACAGTAAATGCTCTTAGCTGCTGAGCCAGCTGTCTAGTCTGACACCTTGTTTAAAAAAATGATTGATTGATGATTGATTGATTGGTTGATTGATTGGTGATCGGCGGGAGTATGCACTTGTGCCATGGAATGCATGAAGAGCCAGAGGACAGTTCCAGGACTGAACTTAGCAGGCGTCTCACCTGGGTTCTGAGACCTGAACTTGGGTGCCTGTGCCTGAGCAGCAAATGTTCTCTCACAGTCGGAGCCCCTCCCCAGGCCTCACTCCCTGGCAATTTGAATTTTGAGAAGTGAATCACTTGCATAGCATTTCTTCCCTAGGTGTTTCTATCTCTCCTTCAGTGTGCACCCATCTACACGGGGAGGACAGGGAGCACATGAGAGGCCATTTGCTTACACACCAGCTCCCTCCTAGAGTTCCCAAAGCTAAACTTTGGCCTCATCACTAAACTGTCCTGTTTCTGCACCATCTAGACTAATGGCATCTCCCCCAGTCCTGAATCCAAGCCCAGAGACATAAGTTCCAAGGCCACACACACACACACTGAGAGGATACCTGGTAATGGCCTGCCTCTGGTCACTCACTGCTGCTGGACCAGCAAAGGGCACATGCAGCTTAATATGTGCACAAGGGACACGCTGGATTTGAATGCTGCTCAGTAAATAGCTTTGTGGTTTCCTCCTGGGTCATCAGGGCAGGCATGAGGTTCGAGCAAGGGGGTTTCCTGCCAGTGTTTGGGTTCAGTTTGGGTATGAGAGAACACAAATGGCCCTAGCAACCAGCCTGCACTACACTGCCCTATTTGCATGGGGAGGTGCTCAGCCTCCCGTAAGCTTTCTGGGGTAACTTTCCTAAAGGGTCCGGAGGGTCCTGCTTTATGTATATGTGGAGTCTGGAAATGGTGGGAATAGAGAACCAGCTGGTTTCTGCTCTGTGGCTGTGTTTAAACATCCCAAAAGCAACGTAGGGAGGAAAGGGTTAATTTAGTTTACACTTTCAAGCCAGAGTCTGTCACTGGGGGAAGTCAGGGCAGAAACCCCTGCCAGAAGCAAAATGCATGGAGGAACTGCTTGCAGGCTAGCTTCCTGGCTCACTCCAAGGCTCCTGTACTTAGTATGTATCCCAGGTCACCAGCTCAGTCCGGGCCCTCCCACCGCATTCCACGATCCAGACAATCTTCCCAGACAGAACAAGAGGCCAAAGTGACCCACATGATCCCTCACTTGAGACTCCCTCTGATGACTCTAGGCCATGTTAAGTTGCCCTCTGATGCTCACCAGGATAACCAGGGACTTTCTTCCCAATTAGTTCTTCTGTCCTACTTTTCCAGTGAAGAGGCTGGTTACTAACACTCATAGCTTTGAAGTCAGAGTGTGTCACTGGCGTCCATTCTACAAAGAACTTCATATGCTCTTTGTCCTGGGAGTAGATAGGAAGACAACCAGGAAACAACCATCTTTGCCTGAAGTAAGACTTTCATCCAAATTGGCCAGAACATCAGAAGAGGGTTGGCTGAGTGTTCAGTGTCTCTGTGCCCTCCTGTAAAAGTGAGGCCTTGCTCAGTCACTGTCCGAGGTAGATGGGATAATGCCCACAGAATGCCTGCAACAGGCCTATCTTCAGATGATTATTGCTGTGAATAGCTGAGCTCTACACCAACCATGGAGCGGGCACATTCAGCTACCTGGCTACACCATCCACTATGGGTGTTCCCTGGAATTGTCCGTATCAGTGAGTTGCTGAGCTGAGCACAAGGTGCCACTGGAAGCCCCCAAAGAGGAGAGACCAGGATGTGGCTGTGTGAGTGTTGCTAAAATTCTTTCCCCTTCCTCAGACCCCAACAATAACGTGAAATGCTATTTTGGCTAAAGTTCACTAGGGAACCAAAGAGTTTATTAGGTTTTGTAGTGAGGATTCTGGAATTTTGGTTTCTTTTTTAAAAACTCAGAAATATTATAAGAATATGTTTCTGTTTTAATCTCATGTGTGGGGACATGGGGCTGCCTTGCAGCAGCTGACTGTGATTTCCGAATGCTCTAGCAGAAGCATGTTTTTTGCCAGCTGTAGGTAGTTTCTATGATTGTGTGATGTTTGGAATTCTGGGAATTTTTCAGAGGGTCTATAAATGCTAGGGCCTTGAGAGGCAGAGCTTGTTAATAATTATGCTCAAAGAAGAAAGAAATTAGATTCTGGGATTCTCTTTCTCTCTCTGGTCTCCTCCCCTTTATCCTTCTTTCTCTCCCATCTAGTGAGAGAGTAAAATGAGAGGGGGGTAAAGAGTGAGAAAAAGAATATACAAAGTAGCAAAGAGAAGCTACAAAAAAGAAGAAACAACAAAAGCAAGAACTTAGACCCAGAGCTCACTCTCTCTTCCTTTCTCTGCTATCTAGTGTTAGGGGTTGAAATGGAGCCATAAGGATGAGGAAAAAACCCCACAAAATAGCTAAGACTGGTTACAAGGTTTCCTTCCAGGCAGTGGCAAGGGACACTGAAGCACTCTGCAGAGACGATGGCTTCCCCACAGCTTCACAAATGGACCTCCCCTCCCGCCCTTCTTCCCTCCCCCAAGACCATGCACAAATAGGGCAGAATTGCTTTCACCTGGGAGGTGGGAGTGGCTGGATACTCAGGTGAGGGTCCTATGACCTCCCTACCGCTCCTTCTATGAGAGAAGGTAGTCAACCGGGTAAGCTGTGATGATCCAGCAGGACACCTGGTGGTGGTGGCAGTTTGGCTAGAAGGACATTCCTGTTCAATGACAGGACTTTGTCCCTGGAATGGTAAAAAGTTTCCAGCCTTGGCCAGAAGCTGTCATGTGACAGCATCGAAGGGCAGAAGGACAGCCAAACCAGCAGCATTCAAATCTCAGCTCCCCACACCTTGGCAAAGTTGCTTAACATATCTGTTCTTGGGACTGGAGAGATGGCCCAGCGGTTAAGAACACTGGTTGTTCTTCCAAACGTCCTGAGTTCAATTCCCAGTAACCACTTGGTGGTTAATGACTGTCTGTAATGGGATCTGATGCCCTCTTCTGGTGTGTCTGAAGATAGCAACAGTGTATCCATATACATTAAATAAATAAATAAATCTTAAAAAAAAAAAAAAAAAACCAAGAAACAGATCTGTTCTTTTATGACTCCATCTGTTAAATTCAAGTACTAAGCTGGGTGTGCTGGTACAGTGTTTAATGCCAGCCCTAGAGAGGCAGAGGCAGGTGGGTGGATCTCCGAGAGTTCCAGGACAGCCAGGGCTACACAAAGAGATGCTATTTCAGAAAAAACTGAAGAAAAAATTCAGATACTAATAGTATTAGGCTTGCATGGTTTTAATTGCTGCCTTGGTCACTGTTCTGTTGTTATGAAGAGACATCATAGCCAAGGTGACTGTTCTAAAAGGAAGCATTTGACTGGGCGCTTGCTTAGAGTTTCTGAGGATTAGTCTATTGTTATCATGGTTGGGAACATGGAGGCTTGCATGGTGTTGGAGTCATAGTCAAGAGAGAGAAAACATGAGAGTCTCTAAGTCTGCCATGGGCTTTTGAAACCTCAGAGCCCACTCTCAGTGACACATCTCCACAAGGCCACACCTCCTAATCTTCCCAAAATGGTGCCCCTCCCTGGTTACTAAGCATGTGAATATATGAGCTCTTATTCAAACCACCACAATAATAAAAGGAATTTATGTGTAAAGAACTGGAGAGGGGCTTTCCCAGTGGGTAGAAAACTTTTCTAGCATGCACAATCCTCGGTTCAATCCTCAGTACTGCATAAACTAGTCATAGAGCACATGACTATAATCCTAGCACTTGGGAAGTAGAAACAGGAGGGTCAGACATTCAAGGTCATCCTCCACTATATAGAGAATTTGAAACCTTCTTAAGAAACAGAAGAGCCAGTCTGAAACACACATGCACACACATTCACACACACAGGCATCTGCATATATATATATATATATGCATGCATTATACAATCCATACATGCATTACACGTATGCATGCACACATCACACAGACATGCATGCATACACTACACTCACATGCATACACATATCACACACACACACTCATGCACACACATACATGTATACATTATACACACATTCACATGCTTATACACATTACACATATACACGCATGCATGCTCACATTACATACACATGAAGAGCTGAGCTGTTAGGAACAGGAAGTGGTAAGGGCCAGCATGTTTAGACAGCATGGTACTGACAGAGATATCCAGAATACATCAGCTAAAACAGAGCAAACACTGGACACTGGAGGAGACTATTAGTCTGCACAAATGACCGATACTAGTAAACAATAACGTAGTGTCTGTAATATATATCTTTTGACAAAATGCCTTTTATGTGAGTCTATACAAATGTGGCCTCAAGGTCAGGAGCTTCTGCCTGAGACGGCCCATAGCGCTGCGTGCCTACCTCTGTGGGGCCTGCGTCCTGGTCTATACGTGTGCCTGTGCCTGCCTGTGTGTCTTGTATGTGCTATCTTGTGCTTAAGTTCCTGCCAGCATCTGCCTGTCTGTGGCCTCCCTGCTGACAAAATATTTATCTTCGAAATCCCTTCAACCCCACAGTCTCCCTTGACCTTCCTCCTTCCTGGCATCCGAACGTGGACCTTCTCAGTGACTGACACAGAGTTCATGTGACCGAACATTAGCCATTTCAAAGAGCATAAAGTCCCTGAATCCTTGAATGTGAAATTTTGTGTTTTGTATTTGTTGATCACATATTTATTCTTTTGCAGTGTTTGGGGGTCCTAACCATACCAACTAAGTATCTACCATTAATTGCAACACACTTTTTGCTTTTAAGATTTATCAATTTTATTTTATGTGTATGAGTGGTTTGCTCTCACGCGTGTGTTTGTTTACCAAGTGGATCATGGAACTCAGGTTATGCATCATTGTGAATTTAGCCATGCAGGTCCTAGGAATTGATCTCAGGTCTTCTGCAAGAGTAGGTGCTCCTAACCTCTGCCCCATTTCTCCAATCCCTTTGATATTTTTAGGGGGGTGGTGGATACATTAGTTACTCTTGTAATTGCTGTGAGCAAAGTACATGAGAGGAAAACCTAAATGGAAGAAAGGTGTGTTGTGACTCAGTTCGAAAGGTTCCATCCACGTTGGCCAGGCGCAAGTAGCTTAGGCAGTGAGGGCTTGTGCAAGGAAAAGTTGTTCACAAGATGCATGTGGTTTGAGTAAGTATTTGAACTCTTCATCCCTAGTTTGTGGTGCTGTTGCTGGGGTGGGGGGCTTAGGAACTATCGCTTTGCTGTGGGAAATGTGTCCCTGGAGGGCTTTGACAACCCCATTCACTCAGTTCCCCATTTGCACTTTGAGGTGTGAGCTCTCAAACAATTGCTGCCACCATTCCTGCCTACTGCTCTGTACCCCTGCCAAGATGCTAAGGGCCTCTTAGCCTTCAGGACCTCTGCAAGCTCGCCAGAAACATTCACCAGTGCCTCCCTGATCTCCTAGGCAAGTCTCAATCTAGGTAAGCTGACAGAATTACGTTAAAGGCTCAAGTGGGGTGGACTGTCTGCCCATGTGGGAGGGATGTGTGGCCAAAGGACTGATGGCCACAAGCAGTCTGTAAGGACAAGGGTGGTAGCAAGATGGGGGATAATGTGATTGCTCCAGAGACCACTAACATCAAACAACTCAGGGCATTGCTTCTGAAAGAAGCAACGGGTCCACTTGACCCTTCTGTGAACTTTGCCTGCCAGCTACAACCCTGCCTTCAGCCTGGCTTTCCTCCTGAATCTTATCCCGAGGACGCCTGGATTTCCCAATCACTGTTTTACATTCGGTATGAGTTGTTTTTCTCCTCCTGACAAAACTGGACTGAAGCAACCTAAGGAGGGAGGGTCTTCTCCCTTCTCAGTAAACCCTCTGGAAACACTGAGACATTCGAGGTGAGTCTCCCAGGTGCTTTCAAATCCAGTTAAGTTGACAACAAAGGTTAGTCACAACACATTCTTTCCATTTCCACTTTACTTTGCTTGTGTGTGTATATGTGTGCGTGTGTGTGTGTGTGTGTGTGTGTGTGTGTGTGTGTGTGTGTGTGTGCATCTTAATATGTAGCTCAGGCTTCCTCTAAACTCTGATGGTCTTTCAAATCCACCAACCTAGCTAGTTTGGTTTGTGTTTTTCTTTAAAAATAAATAAATAAATAAAAGAATTCAGCTGCATTATGCACGTTGCACACAACCTTAAACTATTTCTAGAATAGGCAGAGTAAACAAACAAACAAACAAACAAACAAACTTGTCCCTTAAGTTCATGCTCACTTTTCAGGAGCCTTTTGACCCATTTTTTTCGAACCTTGGCTCTGAGCTCTGTTTGCGAACCACTGTTCTGCCCCATGGAAACTATACTGCATGCCTGATGTTATTTCAGTGCAAATGAAGGGGGTGAGATGGTTTCTCCTGGTCTTTTCAGCAGATAGCTTATTGTTGCTGGACGTGACCTCCCCGAGAGTGAACATCAGTTCATCACTCACTGTCTGAAGGGACAGAAAGCAGAGCAGACTCCTGTTCATCCTGTGGTGCCACCGGCCTCTGCTACGTGCCTTGATTAAAGGTAGTTTTGAAATGGGTTTCAACCTCTACCCGCCAAGCTGTGAATTCCTGTCCCTCACACTGTTTCTACTGCCTTAGCTCTCACCCGTGTTTGTCTCTCCTCAGATCCCAGCTCCTGTGGAAGTTTAAAATAGGAGACTGGGTCTGGAGATCGCAGACGCCTTGGTTGGTAGAATGTTGCTGAAAAAGCAGGAGCACTGGAGTGTGAAACCCTAGAACCCAGATTAAAAAAAAAAAGCCAGGAGTGCCAGAAATGCTACAGAAGACAGAAGCAGGATCCCTACACACACACACACACACACACACACACACACACACACAAAAGCAGGAAACAAAGGACAATTCTTAATTTCTTCTGATGCCCTGATGCAATAATACTCCGGTCTTTCCATCTATTTTTGGTAAAACCAGACTTGCTATTTCAAAAGTGCAATAGAAAGAAATAAAGGTGAACCAAGAGTTCTCCCAAGCCGCCCACAGGCTCTTGCCAAACATCTCAGCGAGTTCACAATAAATGAGTCAGAGCTCTCGCTGGCTTCAATGTTCCTCTCCAGGTCCCTGAGGGAAGAAGAAAGGCTAGGGACTGGGAGACCAGTGGGCTCAGTCCTGCTGCCCCTGACAGCACACGTTTCTCCTCTGACTGTGGCTCCCCGGGGAGCAGTCATCTAGGGACCTTTCTGAAAGGCAGATAGGAGCTATGCTTCTCTAGACTCTGGTGGATAACCCCTGACCTCTGCCATTCATCCTGGCTGTTGGCATGTAGGGTTTCTAAGAAAGACATGGTGGGGTGACATTTCCAGGAACTGAGCTTGTTTCCTGAGAGCTGTCATGCTCTGGAATGTTCCCAGTGTCTGTCAGGGGAATTCTGGGATGACTCAAGTAAAGACCTGAACCAGTAAAGGGTGAGCCTCGGCCTGAAACCACATTCTCCATCCCCCACTTTGTTAAAAGGTGTCAGCTTCCTGAACACTTGAGCCCCTCACCAGACCACCAGGAAGCCTTACTAGACAAACCAGAGGCACTTTCTAGCCTCACACCTCCAATGCTCATTTGCATATGTGGTTAGCTTTATAATGAGCCCAGCTTCAGCGTGACCCTCTGACAGAATCCAGTGCAGTGGCTGGGAGCTCCCTTTAAGACCAGATTGAGGTTCAACTTGATACAATGTGAGAGCCAGTGTGTCAGCTGACTGGTCAATATACACAGCACGATTGTACACTGCAAGCCAGACACACAGTAGTGCAAGACAGGATTGGTGGGGGAAGACTAGACCTCAAAGTGGAAGAGACACTGGTGCAGTGGGGTAGCTCGCAGTCCTAGCGCAGTGGAAGTGGAGGAGGGAGGCCCCAGAGCGAGCTGGCTAGTCAGTACAGTCTTCTGGGATCCAGATGGAGATTCTGTCATAAGATAAAGAAAAAGCTGTACAGTATCTGAGGATGACAACCAAAGTTGGTCTCTGGCCTCTGCATGCATTCACACCCATGTGCATCTGCAGTCACGTAGCAAACACATATGCACATCCTACACACCCACCCACACCCCCCCCCACACACAGACCTTACACAGGTACACACATATGCACACTCATGCGCCTATGTGCATCTGCAATCACCTAGTACATACACAGGCACACCCCCCACAGACACACCCACACACGTACACACACACACACACACACACACACACACCTGCGCTTTCCCAGTGGGACCCCTGCACAGCAGAGGTGAGAGCCCCACACTATGGTAAACTGAGTTCTGCTCTGTGCAAACCGCCTTCAGCCAGGGACAGTGGTGCCAAGCCCGTGCACTCACTGGTCAATGCAGGATTGCAGGAGAGGCACTCTAGGAGGTGCACTCTAAGGACCAAGCTCCAGGGTGGAAAAGGAGTTTGGGAACGGAGACACCAGGCTCAAAGCTTTACTCTTACTTACTTGTTTGGGGATAGAGGGGAAGAAACCCGGGGCTTCATTCATGCTCTGCAAGTACCCTAGGGGTAATCCTCAGCCCGTTTCTAACTAATTTATCCAATTTGAACGTGGACATACCAATAGGAACGGGCCTTATGGCAGTTTCTTCTTCTGTAGAGTTGTGCAACATTTAAAGCCCGCAGAGATGCAAGCGAGCTCACACACGGAGTTTGAGACTGGGAATAGAGGAAGGAGGTCGGCCCGGGGCGCCGCACCCCAGACTCCAAGGCGCAGTACCCCGACTCCCAGAGCATTGAGAAGCCTGCTTGGGCTGCCGCTGAGGTCTGAGCAACCGAGTGAGTCTTCGACCTGAGGCTTGGACCTCACCCGAGAGTCGCTGTCATCGCAGCGCCCCCTGGTGACCTCCGGCGGACACACCTGGCCCAGCCAGGGCTCAAAGGGTGTGTGGCTTGGGTGCCCTAGTCCCAGACCAGGAGAATTGGCTCTGAGAACTTCATTCCCCCAGGCTCTCCCGCCTCGCACGGGTATACAGTTGCGAGCTAGAGCCCTGTCTGTGAATCGTGGCCTCTGACCTGCCTAGGCCTCAGGATGCTCATCTGGGAAGGGTGTTACAGTAAGGCCCCGAGGCAGGTTTACTGCAAAGCCCAGTCTGGAAGAATACCTGCAGTTTTAGGAATGCAAAATCCTCGATGATGTCATCCATCACTCAGTAATTACCACAGGCGGACAGCTGCTGGAACTCGTGTTCCGCAGGTGACCGAGGCCCTGGGACTATTGCAAAGAAGCAAAGACACCTTCCTATTTTCCAGTTTTAACAGAAAGCCACAGAGCTAAATATTTGTCATATCTAAATAGCTTGGTGTTGTGTTTAATCTCCACACCCCAGAGGCAGAGGCAGGAGGATCATACTTAGTTCCAGGCCTGCCCAGCTACATAATGAGACCTTATCCCCCCCCCACCAGACAAAACAAAACTCAAACAAACAACAACAAAACCAGGGACTGGAGAGATCGCTCAGTGGTTAAGTGCACTGTCAGATTTCTGGACCCAGTTTCTATTCTCAGCATCCATACAGTGGCTCACAAGCATTGGTGGCTCACAACCATCGGTGGCTCACAACCATCTGTAACTCTAGTCTCTGGGGATCCGATGCCTTCTCTGGCCTCTGTAGGCACCTGCTTGCAATGGTACACAGGCATATTCAGGCCAATACTCATACACATAAAGTAAAAAATAAATATATTTAAAGAATACCGAGTACAGCAGGCACGGGAGGGAGCTAAGATGATAAAGAGACTGACCTGGTGCACACCTTCCGTCTCAGCACAGGGAGGCCCAGAGCGGTGGAGTTCTGAGTTCCAGACCAGCATAGTTTGAATAGTGAGTCACATACATGTGTGAGATTGTAAAAGAATAATCTTTAATTTGTATTTATCTTATGTGCACAGATGTTCTGCCTACACATAAGTCTATGTACCACGTGCACATGTGTACAAGGTGCTCGAGGAGCTCAGAAGAAAGTCTTCATCCCCTAAAACTGAAACTATGGATGGCTGTAAGCTGTGGGTCCTGGGAATCAAACCTGGTTCCACCAAGTGCTCTTAACCATGGAGCCATCCCTCCAGCCCCCAAATAAAACGCCTAAAACAATAACAAAAGCAAACAAGCAAACAAAAGGCTGTTTTTCATACCCATTGACCCAGGAGAAAGCCTGATCCTCATTGTGACCTTTGATGACCTTTTTTGCAGCTAGGAGGGGCGAGACTGGGGCTGTACACACCCTGGGCTCCCTTCTAGCTATTCACTAATTTCTCCACACCTAATTTTTTCATCTGTAATCCAGGGATACTAATTCCAATATCCTTAGGGCCTGCGTGGAGTTCATGTGACTTCTGTCTCTTTGTTTTTTTTTTTTTTAACATTTATTATTTTGTATGTTTGTTTATTTATTTGCGTGTGTGTGTGTGTGAGTGTGTGTGTGTGTGTGTGTGTGTGTGTGTGTGTGTGCACACATGTGCTCATGCATGTCATATTGAGGATATGGAGGTCAGAGGACAACTTGCATGAGCCTTTTCTCTCCTACTACCACATAAGTCCTGGAAATTGAACTCAGTTGTCTGGAGTGGTACCAGGCACCTTTATTAGCTGGGCCATCTCATCAGTCCGAGTTCATGAGATTTCTTAGGCAAATCCATAGCACAGAGGTTTGATTGGATATCACTGATTAATTTCCCCTAGGCCGGTCCCTGAGCTGTTACAATAAATATTAAAAAAACAAGGAGTGGTTTCACGGCGTCACTCCATGCTTGCACCAGCACGGGTGGGACACATGGTACTAGTGGGGTGTTTTCATCTCAGCAGATCCTCTGGCCTGGAGCTTGCGAAACCTCTTCACCCAACTCCCTAAGTTCCTGTGGCAGGTCGCTGCCACACCAGCCCCACACACCCCAATTCTGTGGTGGACTTGGTGCGTTCCATCACCATACCTTTCTCTTGAACTCAGTCAAGTTTTCGGAGTGAAGGAAAACACCACACAATAAACTCAGAGCCAATTGATATTGATATAAACTGCCCACCTAGATAAGACAAACTGTCCTGTAATAAACCATCCCTTAGATGTTCATACCTACCTGTGGCTATTTAAAGCCACACAGGGGTGGATCATCCTCCTCATCCTCCATCTTCTCTTCTTCCCCTATCTCCCCCACCTTTCCAAAACTCTGCTCCGCCAATCTTTTTCACTGCCCAATCACAGGCCTTGCCTTATCTTGTGCCCGCCCTCACTTGCATAACAATCACACTGAGCTCTGGAGGTTCTAAGAGAATCTGCCCAGGGACCAGACTTTGAAAATAACCTAGACTATGCTTGATCTTCAGCTAACAGTCACATCATTCCACAAGTCCAAGTCAAAAGGAGAACGAGGAGAGGGAGAACCAGCTGTTCACCCAAATCTGGTTGTCTGATCTAACCCAGTGGTTTTCAACTGTAGGTTTAAATTTTTCTCAATCCTAATTTTAATAATGGGTCTTAAATGCTTTCACATCCCTTCTAGCCCACCACCCACCAGAAGTAGTGGAGAAGACAGGCTATGAGGATATGGGGGAAGTGGACCTGTTAGAAATGGTTCTTTGGAGCAAATTCTATCTGGGTTGTCAGGAAATCAACAATTCAGTTCACGGGTCAGCAGCAGCAGCTTGATCCACTTGCAAAATACTTCACAAATATATCATCCACCAAAGTCCAGTAGAGCTAGGATAGCAAACATGAGTCAGCAGTGGTGGCACAACCTAGCAGGAACAGCCAGACCTCAGCCGAATCGGCACAGATCAGTGGGAGTGACCAGGACCACCAGGGACACCAGGAGTTCTCTGGCAGGCCTCTCTCAATGAAGCAAAGATGCAAGACCAAGAAGCACTGCAAAGCCAGCTCTGAAAGATGTCCTATTCATGCTCCAGCCAAACACCGTGTATCCTCCCAAGGCTTTTGCCTCACCGTGTGAGTCTGCCTTAGCAAAAATTCCATGTGAGTCTGTATCAGCTGACATCACTCTGCCAACCGGCCCGAGTCCTCGAAAGTGGCAACAAGTGGCCACTTTGGTTCTAAATGTTGTGCTGACCCCCAACCATAAAATTATTTTTGTTATTACTTCATAACTGTATTTTTTGCTACTGCTATAGACTGTAATGTAGTATCTGATATGTAGGGTATCTAAAATGAGACACCTCCCCAAAGAGACCCCTACCCACAAATTGAGAACCACCGATCTAACCTATCAGAACAGTTCAATGCTCCTCGTCTCTCCATTTTGTCCACGTGCCACATGGAGCTGCCTTGATCATGTGACTCAGTGCTGGTAACCATCCCCTCCTGCTCAAAATCTATGGTAAATCTTTTGTGATACCAGTTGTGCTTCATGCTGGCTGGTCCAGAAATTCTTCCCAAGAATCCTGAGTTTCCCTTATGTAGGTGTAGGTGCTAGACTTTAGGTATTCCCACCAGACATGAGGAAGACAGACTCAGAGGGGCAGGATGAAGGTATCTCTTCCACCCACCCCTGTCCTCATACCCTCCCTCGACTTGCAGGCTCCAGCTCTCCAGAGCTTCTCCATTAGCTCTTCTGTGAGCCTTTCAGTCTTCTGCCTCCTCCTCGGGTGATGGGAGAGATTGGTGAAGGAAGCTCTTAAGCCTGCCCAGCCTAAGTAGTTCCTGCAGGGGTGTGGATGAAGCCTGAGGAAGAGCTGCCAGCCTGAGATGTCAGAGAGAGGGAGGCAGCCAGAGTTCACCGGGGGAGGGAAGGTACTATACCCAGTTGGAGTTGGAGTTTCTCTCTCTCTCTCTCTCTCTCTCTCTCTCTCTCTCTCTCTCTCTCTCTCTCTGTGTGTGTGTGTGTGTGTGTGTGCCAACGTGCCATGGCACTCTGGAGGTTAAAGGACAATGTGTGGGAATTTGTTCTCCCTTTCAGCCATGTGGAACATGGGGCTTCAGCTCGGGTTGTTAGGTTTGGTGCCAAGTGTCTTTAGCTGCTGATCCATCATTGCACAAGCTCTAAGATTTGTTCTTTGTTAGATTTGAAGAGTCCAGAAGTTCGGGGTCAGCAGGGGGTTGGATACAGGGAAGGATGGAAAGAAGGTGAAGGCTTCTGGGCTGTTATCTCTGGGCTGTGCACTCTGGGCTTACCCTCTGGATTGTGCTCTCCGGACTCTGCTGTTAGCCTCCCAGTCCCTTGGTCCTCTGTTTCCCCTTCCCACTCTATTTCTGTAGCCCCGCCTCATCTCCCACTGGACCTGAAGTCACCCAAGAACAACAGAAAAGTTTCATGACCCAACCCTTTGTCTTCCACCAAGGTCATACCAGCCCATATTCAGGCCTATATCTACATCTATATCTATAGTATATATTATCTCTGATTTAAGTCCCTCCCTCTTTAGTCTCTACACAGGTACCACTAAATTTGGCTTTAGACTCATGTGACTATTTGTTGGCTGCTACTAAAACAACCTACTTCTCGCCTGGTGTTAGATTCTACACAGTATGGACCCAGCACACCCCTGCCTTCCTCCTCCCTCAACCCAATTCCTTCCCTGGGAGAGACTTAACTATCCTTACAGCCCTCTGACTCTCCAGTGCATGCTTAATCATCAGGGCAGGCTTTTGGGGGTGTGGGGGAAGACAGAAACAGGGAGAGACACAAAGAGACAGAGACAGACAAAGGGAGGCACAGAGAGAGAGAGAGAGACAGAGACAGAGAGGGAGACAGAGACACAGAGAGATCAAGCTCTTCTTCTCTTGGTGCCTTCTCATTACCCGGGGTGTCTCCTCTCTGATTCCTCTCAATCTTCGACCTCTTGAAAGGATCGCAAAAGTACACTTTAAAAAGTATAAGGAGGAGGCACAAGTAGTGATGAGAGTTCAAGGATATCCCTCTACATGAAAATTCAGTCCCTGCCAGAGCTACATAGTAAGACCTTGTCTCAAAAAACAAACAACAATCAAACAAAAAAAGGCATAAGAAGGGCCGAGGCCTCAGCAGGGTGCTTACCTGGCATGCGTAAAGCCCTGGCCTTGTGATTTCTATGGATACAGTGGTCATGATGACTCTCCTCTGTGATCCTAGGACTTAGGAGGGGGAGACAGACGGATCGGAAGCTCCCAATTATCCGCAGGCTGTGACGGAGACAAGCTGCAGAGCATGTGTGTACACGCAGCTTCGCACAGAAGACAAGGTGCTTGGACACACCTTGCCTGTTGGTCACCCCTGACCACGGCCCTGTCCCAGCCTAGCTGAGGCTTCTCTGCCCCTTTTTATTTGTCTCTTTGCCCTCAGTCTGGGGGGACAGGGTCCAGGCTACACCCATGGCTCCCATTCTCTGCCACCCCTACTCTGGAGTGAGACTGGTGGGGGAAGACCCAAAAGGCCCAGGACGGCCCTGACTCTATCTCAGCACCCACCCCAGTCTCCCAGATCCTCTGGGCCTCTCTTGGGACCTGCAATTGCAAATCAATTATTTGGGAAAACACCATGGTCTAGTGAATCAGTTTATCAGTGTTTTAGCTGCTAAGAAAAAAAAATTGTAAGAGAACCAGACAATGAATGAGGCATGACCTGCACAGAAACTGCATGTTGGAAGGAGGGAGTCTGGGGTGTACGTGGAGTTCTTGGGACCCAGGCATCTCTACTGGTTTTCAGGACTTTCTTCAAAGCTGCAATATTTTCCTTTTGGTAAGAGGATTACTGCTGTGACTCCAAGCTCCCCTTGAAGCAAGAAGAAAGCGGGGTGGGGGTGGGGTGTTGTGGGGAGAGAGGGGGCAGGGCACAGTATGTGAAGACAACCTTGTCAGAGGCTTCCAGCAATCTCTGGTCACAGCTAGATCACAATGCCAAATTTGATTTGATTGTGAGTCGGTGGGATTGGACTGACCAATGTACATATGGAAAATGGGTGAACGAATGAAAAACAAGGTTCTCTTAGCAGGAGACAAAGAGGGAGTCACTGGCTGGTGGGTGGGTGATCAACAGTCTCACTTCCCTGCAGTGAGCACCCTCAGAACAAGAAAACCAGTGTGTCAATAACCAGTGTGTGTGTGTGTGTGGTGTGATGGTGGTGGTGGCGTGTACTGAAAGGAAGGAACAGGGAGAGACGGGAGGAAACGGCAGGAAAGAGACAGGAAGTTCAATCAACGCTTTGTACTCAGGCTTAGATTCCTCATCCAGAAGAATGTTTATGCCTCTGGACATTGCGCAGTGCTTCAGGAATTGAGTCTGACTCCATGCGTCCTTGCCCAGTCTGGGGCTCCGACCTGGGTCAGACCTAAGGAGGCCTTGGCTTTGTTAATCTGCAGTGGTGTTACCCACTAATGTTTCACATAATGAGAGATCCCGCCTCCGTCAGGAAGCAGCGGTCGGTGGACAGATAAGCCATGCAGGGCTCATCTGCAGGACTTGGGTTGACCCTGGGTTGAGCCAGGGTTTGATGGCATAAACCTGTCATCCCAGCTACTCCAGAGGCTGAGGCAGGAGCATTAAAAGTTTGGCAACAAAACAAGTTAAAGATCTGGACAACTCAGTGAAACCCTGTCTCAAGAAGTAAAGGACTAGGGCCATGGGTCAGTGGCAAGGTGCTTATCAGCACGGGCAAAGTGCTACATTCAATCCCTAGTACTGCCAACAATAAAAAAGGGCCCAAGAAATGGCCGAGTAGGTCAAGGTGCTGCTTATTCAGTCTGATGATCTCTGACCTACATGTGGGGGAAGAGAAACAACTCCTGAAGTTGTCCTCTGGCCTCCACATGTGCCCCATTCCCCTTAAATAATTCTAATATTTTCTTTGAAGGAAAGAGCCCAGGTAGTGTCAGTAGTGCTTGGCAAGGAAGAGGTCAAATTTATCTGAGGTCGCCATGATTAATTACCAGGTGGCAAAAGCAAAAGGCAATGACTCCACATTCACCACTGGAGTCTCAGCGTTAGGCAGAGTGTGCGAATGCAAGCGTCTCATTTCCGGTACGCTGGGCAGCCTACAGCTTCCAGAAAGTTTGAGTAGCATTTAAAAAACAAAAGAGGATGAGAATACATGGACAGAATTGCCGCTCGGGTGACCAATGTGCTGAGGAGAGGGGTTTCAAACTCACAGGGTTCCCAGTGTGAATCCTGAGATGTAAACACTGAAGTCCAAGGAGGACTGCAGGAAAAGCCTTTTTGTCTCATCAAACAGCACTTGGGGAACTGCCACTGCTCTCCTGGGTATGTGGGTGGTGCTACCCACACTGGACAAGCCCTCACCGAGAGCTGGCCTTCCTCTCACCCCCCTAGAGACAGCTATCAGGACCTCTGAAGCCGGTATATGGTGTTGGTGTGAAGACAAGGATAAGCTGCCTTATTGTCACCTGCTGGGTAGTAGCCACAGGGTTGGATTGGGATTTCAGAGCATAGCCTGGGAATAGTGGTTCCAAGTGAAGCCTAGGAGATGGATGGGGCCTAACGTGATGGTTAATCTTGGTGGCCAGTTTTATTGGACTGAGAGACAGCTGGGTTAGTAAAGTACACTTCCAAATGTGCCTGTGAGGGCATTTCCAGTGGTTATTGAACCAGAGTTGAAGAGGCTATTGGGAGGTGGTAAAATGGCAGAGGAAGTGCCTTGCTGGAGAAAACAGATCACTGGGAGAGTAGCCGTGGGGGCGCAGCCCACCCTCACTGTAGCCATGGGGCTGCAGCCCACCCTCACTGTAGCCGTGGGGGTGCAGCCCGCCCTCACTGTAGCCGTGGGGTGCAGCCCGCCCTCACTGTAGCCGTGGGGTGCAGCCCGCCCTCACTGTACCGTGGGGTGCAGCCCGCCCTCACTGTAGCCGTGGGGGTGCAGCCCGCCCTCACTGTAGCCGTGGGGTGCAGCCCACCCTCACTGTAGCCGTGGGGTGCAGCCCACCCTCACTGCTCTTCTGGCAGCACTGCGTTTTCGGCCGCCATGATGTGAGCCACTGGGCTCTGTTGTGCCTGCTCTACTGCGGATGGCGTGAGACCTGTGAAGCTGTGAGAAGGTGAGTCTCCCCTTAAGTATCTGCCGTCATCTATTCTACAGCAGTGGGGAGATAGCCAACCTACTTATGGCACTCAGAAGTGACTGTCAGTTCTGGGTGTCACCCTCAAGGTGTGTGTCGTAGTTTCTCTTCATATTAAGGTGACTATGATGCAATATCAGGGCAAAGGCAGTGTAAGAGAGAAAGGGTTTATTTTTGACTCACAGATGCAAGTTTCAGTTCACTGTGCTGGGGAAGCCGGCAGCAGGAGCCTGAGGCAGCTGGTTACATTGTATCTACAGTCAGTGTAGCTTCAGTACCAGGCAAGGTGGCTGCGAAGCCAGCTGCTAGCTGAGAAAAGGTAACAGTGGTATCCCTTGGTCAGCCCTGCGTGATACAATGCTGCTTTTCCTAGTAAGATGAGACCACCAGGACAGTAGAAATATAAAGGTTACAGAGGCGTGTTGGGAGCAAACTGTCCTTGCAGTCAAGGATCTCCAGGGAAACCAGGAATGTTAAGCACACAGGATTGTCCTCTCAAAATAAAAAGACATAAAACCTGTTCTCCCATCCAGAAAGCTGGGAGTTGTCGGTGGTTAATAGCGTGGTGATCTTCGGTATCTGTTGGGCCAGGACACATCAAGCTCTCACAGTCAGGACTGGAGATGTCTAGTGTCTAAATGACCCTTACATTATTATATGGCCAGGGGCCTCTCCAAGATCGTATAACTAGCATCAGAGATATGAAATAACCCAAATGACCTCTGTATTTGTCATAATCTGTATGACCAAGACCAGGCCAGATCCTTTCTTAGACTCTTAAGCTAATACAAGAACCTATCTCTAGAACTCATCTTCCTGGGAGAGATGACGTGTTCTTTGAGTTGAATTTCTAAGTAATTACACTTTCTTGTGCACTAGGGAATGTATTAGACCAGAAAAGTTTTCCCAAATTGTACAAAGTTTAAGCATGCCAGCAGTAAACCACCCGACAAGGCTAGACGTTTGATCCAGCTGGATGAGTCAGGCTGAACCTGGCTTTTATCTTCACCTCTGCCGGATTCATTTCCCTCCCTGCCTTCCATGGCACCTGCAGGGACCCCCACAGTGGTAACCAACTACTTCGACATTGGGTTTGAAGCTTGCACCCAAGAAAGGAATTCAGGCCTAAGACTGTAAATTTAGTCAAAATTCAAAGGCTCAGTAGGTCGCAGGACCTAGGGAGGAACCCGACTACTGTCGTTTTGCTAAAATGGGCAAGTTGCCTTCTGAATAGTTATGTTTATGGCCATAGGTCAGGGCTGCATATCATGGTCTCTGTATCAGCTCTGGCCTCCAGGTTCCTGCTCTGTTTGAATTCCTGCCCTGACTTCCCTCCGTGCTGAACTGTGACGTGGAAGTGTAAGGTGAAAATAACCCCTTTCCTCCCCAAGTTTCTTTGGGTCATGGTGTTTTATCACAGAAACCCCAACTAGGACAGAGACCATAATTGAAAAAAAATGCCTCAGACTATCCACTAGACCAGTCTGCAGGGCATTTTCTTAATTATGATTGACATGGGAGGGCCTTGGTCCACTGTGGAAAATGCTATGCCTGGGCAGTGGTTCAGAGCTGTATAAGGAAGCAGGATGAATAAGCCATGGGAAGCAAGCCAGAGCCAGTAAAGAGCATCCTCCATGGCCTCTGCATCAGTCCCTGACTCCACATTCCTGCATTGAGTTCCTGCCCTGACTTCCCTCAGTGATGGAATGCAACCTGTAAGCTAAAATAAACCCCCTTTTCCCCAAGGTGATTTGGGCATGATGTTTATCAAAGCAATAGACAGCAAACTAGGGCAGGATCAGAGAGGGTCTCAACTGCCATCTGCAAACATCTCTCTCTCTCTCTCTCTCTCTCTCTCTCTCTCTCTCTCTCTCTCTCTCTCACACACACACACACACACACACACACACACACACACACTGGATGACCCCACAGGCATGCCAAGGAAGCTCTTCTCCCAGGTGATTTTAGATCTCAAGTTAACAACTAAGATTCACCATTACTGGGTGTTCCTCCTCCTTCTCTCTGTGGGACTGACCTTCATCCTCACACAGTTATGCTGGCTCTCAGGACCAGTCTCACAGCATGTGAGAGTAAGACACAGAGGATCTAAGCCTTCTGATGTGTGACTCAACTCCTGAGCTTTCCTGCAGGGAGAGCATGTCCTGAGTGTCCACTTTTCCCAAGACAAAAATCCCAGAGGAGCTATAGCCACGCCCCAGTCTGAAGCACAACTCCCCATTTAAGACAGAAACCTTAAATAAGAAAATGCCTCACTTAGACTATCCAGCAGGTAAGTCTGCAGGACATTTTCCTATTAGTGACTGATGTGGGAGGGCTTTCTGAGACCACTGCCTGATCAGAGCAAACCTGAGGATACAGTTCTTCTGAAAGTCATGGAAAATACGAGCAAAAGGTAACTTAAAATGCAAGAAGAGACAGGTAAATGTTTTTGACACCAAGCCTGAGGACCTGAGTTTGTGCTCTGGGACCAGCATAGTGGAGAGAGAGAACTGACTTCTGCAAGTTGTTGCACAGGTTGTCCTGTGACCTCCATGATTGCCCCACAACATAAACAATGAAAAAAGAAGGCTGGGAGATAGATCAGTTCTCCAAGGTCTTGTCATGCACATGTGAGGATAGGAGTCCAGATACCCCAAACCCATGTAAAACCCTGCTGTGCTTGACAGCTTTGGAAGATGGAAGTGGATCCCTAGAGTAAGCTGCCTATCAAAACCAGCTGTATAGGTGAGCTCTGGTTCTGTTCCCAGGATGTCATAAAGTGGAGAGGTTGGGACAGCAGGATCAGAAGTTGGCTATGAAGCAAGTTCAAGGGCATGTGGCAGTTTTCTCCAAGGTTAGAACTTTTCAACTTTAAAACTTTTTTGAAAAATGCATTTATTTTATGTAGGTGCGTGCGCAGTCACTGTCTTCACACACACCAGAGAAAGGCATCGAATCTCGTCTCAGATGGGGTCGCCAGGAGTTAAACTCAGGACCTATTAACCGATGAGCCATCTCTCCAGTCCTAGAAACTTTTAAAGACAGAATGTACGGAGAGAAAGTAAACTAACAGGATGTTTAAGGGGGTGGGGTGGGGTAAAACACTCCATTCTAAAGGGAAGCTCCATTAAGACCAGAAGCAAACAATTCAACCTAGCCCCCAGCAAGACCACACTCCTAAATCTCCCCAAATAGCACCACTAACTGGGAAACAAGTGTTCAAATGTCTGAGATGGTGGAGGGCGGGTCTCAAACCACGTTCCACTCCATGGTTCCCATAGGCTCATAACCATATCATAAACAAAATGCATTTAGCCCGACACCAAAAATCCCCATAGCTGTGAACATTTTCGAGAGTTTAAAAGGCCAGCCTCTTGAGATTCAGTGAGATCTCTCATTCCCCTCCTCCAGAATCAAACAGCGAATCACCACACAGCCTACAATGGATGGCTCAGGATGTGCATTCACTCTCCAAAAGGGAGGAGCTGAGGAGTAGTGAGGAAATGCTGGAGCAAAGCAAGAGTGGAACCTCGCAGGGAAAATCCCAAGTCCTAAATCTCTCCATGACACATCAAAAAGTTTGGCTGGCTCTGCTGTTCCACACTGCTGCCTGACACACCTGCCCCCTCGCACGGGCAGGTTTTTGAGGCAGACATCTCATGACTCCTCCATCCTCGACATCTAGAGGTCTCTAACCCAGTCCAACATCCACCATCAGCATTGTGTGCAAAGGCTTCTCAGATCTTCATGCCCTCTTGGGGTTTCATACAGACTTCCCTGCTACACTTCCTGGCTTCAGTAGCTCCCTGAAACCAGACTCCATGACCCGCTGACTCCTGTGAGTTTTGTGGCTCTAAAACCTGTACCAAGTGAACAGGATTGCTGAGCTCGGCTGCCAGCCTGGGATGAATGCTCGTCCCCTAGAATACCATGTGTGACCATTTTGCATGCTTGCTTTCTAGGAACTGAAAACCCTTAGTCTCCTTTTCATGCACTGGAAACTCAGTTGTATCAGGTCTTGACTCCAGGAATGCCATTCTTATCCCAGTTCAGGCCGGGAGCTTCTTTAATGGTGATAATCTACCTCACATTAGCAGCCTCTCTTTCTGCACAGGCCAAGCTCTGCTCTCTCTGCATCAAAATTCCTACTTCTGTTTTTCTCTCCAAGTGTACTTTTCTTCCTCCTCCCTCTCCTCCTCCTCCTTTTGCCGACCCATTTTTCCTTCTTTTGCTGACCCATTTGCTCTTTTTCACTGTAGACCTGTAGACTGGAACTCAAGCAGGTCAGGAGGCAGGAGCTGATGCAGAGGCCATGGAGGGATGTTACTTACTGGTTTGCTCCCCCTGGCTTGCTCAACCTGCTTTCTTATAAAACCCAGGTCTACCAGCCCAGGGATGGCTCCACCCACAATGGTCTGGGCCCTACACCCTTGGTCACTAGTTGAGAAAATGCCTTCCAGCTGGATCTCATGGAGGCATTTCTTCAGCCGAGGCTCCTTTCTCTGTGATAACTCCAGCTGTGTCAAATTGACACAAAACCAGCCAGTACAGCTAACTTACTGTTGCTGTGATAAGGCAGCCTGACAATTACTGAGGTAGGCACTCATCCTCTGGAATTGCAAGACAAAGTATACTCCAAAAGTCACATTCATTTATGCCTTTTTATCACAGCAACAGAAAAGCAAGGAAGACACTAGTTAACCAATGGCTGCAGGACTTCTGGACAGGGTCTTCCTGTCTGGCCTGCTGGTTACTGAATTGCAGAGCTGCACCCAAGGAGGTTGTTCTGAGAACCGGATGTGGTAGCCCCAGCTCTTTGAAGGCAGAAGCAGGTGGATCTCTGAGTTCAAGTCTAGCCTACTCTGTAGAGTGAGTCCCAGGATAGCCAGGACTACACAAAGAAACCCTTTCTCAAAGATCCAACTGATCAGTGCTTTGAGACATCGGGTGACCCAACCTGGAATTCAGGATGGCCGGGGCTTAGTCATATTTGGGAGTTATCCAGAAACACAGGACCTTATCCTAACAGACGCTGTCTCTTGGGCTCAGACACACAATCAGCTTCATCAACTACCATATCATTCTAGGTTTGCCCAGCATCAGCCGAACTCAGCATCCCAAGATACCTGCAGATTTCAAGGCTGGTTTATGGGCTGCTGGTTGATATTAGAGATCCAAGTCCTTGGACATAAGGATCAGGAATGAGGTGGCTATTTGAAATGCTCCTCACGTTCTCTACCCATAATCCTCCATCTGGGTCTAGAGTCTGGGGCTGGGACAGGTTCCAAGAAGCTAAGGATCCTGTAGTGGTAAAATAGCAGATGCAAACAGAAACGAAGCCGGTTTGGTTCCAGGCACTGGTTACAATACGGACAGAAGCTTTGGACGTTCCTGGAGATCTACTCTGCTTTGGCTGTAAGAAGGGCCTTGGGAAAGTCCCTCTTTAAGCCCCAGTTTCCTCCTATGTAAAGCATATCTGGGCTTAGTCAAGGCCCTTCCAGGACTGATGTACTGTGGTCTTAGTGTCCCAATAATCTCAGCTTCCTAAGACCCAGCATTTAAAGATTCAGAAGGAGATGTGTGGAGCTGGGAAGGAAAGATGTGTCTAGAGGTGGGAGAAGAATTAGAAAATAAAGTGGAAAGAAGGAAGGTAAAAGAGAGAGGAACTTCAAGATGACCCTGGTAGTTACCTCAGGGTCTTCAGGTTCGCCCAGGCCAGCGTCACCTCATTAGGGAGGTTTCCTACCTAGAACAGGGCAAATGGTATTTCCAGAGTGGTGATAATGTAGCTATTCAAAGTGCTCGCTCCCCCATGTGACCCCTGTGACCTGTCCATTTCTCTACAAAGAGCAGAGCAGTCCTTCTGTCTCCCTGTGGGCCAGATCTGTTGAGAAGGCAGGCTGTCCGTGGTGGCCTGATGTTATGAATTGCACAGGCAACAAACTGTGGTGGGAGTTGTGCCAGGACACTGACGCTTGGTTTGTGTCGGGTGACTTTTCCTGGGGAGATGTGCATGATTGTCTACTCACCCCAGATAGGGCACTGATGACAGACCACCCAAGCCAAACTCAATGACCAAGTGACTCAAGGACAGCTGCCTCACCCAACAGCCCATTCCAGCCTTGGTGGCAGCACAGAGGACTCGCCACGGCCGCACTTCTGGAGCTCTCTGCACAACTTGCAGGCAGCTGGTATGGGCTGGGACCTTCCACTTCAGCTCTTGTTTCTGTATAAAATCACCCTAGTTAGGGGTCTTACAGATACTAAACAAGATTCTACAGCTCTCCTCCCTGAGCCTGTGAGTTTTGTTTACTTCCTGAGTCTGTCTTCCTTCCTTCCCTCCTTTTTCATTTATTTACTAGGGGAAGGGGCACGCTCCAGCACACGTGTGGATGTGAGAGGGACAATCTGTGGGAATCACTTCCTGCTTTCCGTCATGTAGGTTGTGGGGATTGTTGGCTAGTGCCCTTCTCTTCTGACCCATCTCCCTGGCATGGGTACTTCTTAATGAGCTTTTCTCCAGGACAGAATGTTTCAGAACAGTCACACACACTCAGAAACAGCTTCTCAGTGACCTGGAAACATGTTCTCACAGAAGCCAAATTAACCACTAAAGACCGACCGTCTGGAGAGGCCACACACAAGCCTTCCTGTTGACAATCCCCCCCACCCCAACCTGTTACCTGTTTCCCTCAAGGTTCTGGATGTGACTCTTTAGGTATAGAATTTCTTGCCTGCTGACTCTAGGTCAGTGGTGCCAGGAATCAAAACTAGGCTCTTTGGGAGAGCCAATGCTCTTAACCCATGAGCCATATTTTCAACCCTGGAAGCCAACTTTTAATTTTGCCCACTAAGGGATTACAACAAAGCTATATGTCTTGTATACTTTATGATACTGTGTAAGCTATACCACGCCTGGCATGACCCCAATTTAGCTCTCAGTACCCATGTTGGGTGGCTCACAACCACCTCTAACTCTAATTTCAGAGGACCCGATGCCATGTGGTTCCACAGTCTCTTGCATGTATGTGGTGCACATAAACTCAGAAAGGCACACATATATAAATTTAATTAAAAATATGATTTCCATGCATAAACCATCCATGATGACATATACCTGTAATGCCAGGGCTCAGGAGAAGGCTTGTTTCTCCTCATTTCTTCCTGAATCATTGTGGTGTCCGTGGGAAAGAGAATGGGGTGAAGGGGTCAGCATCATACCTCTGTGGACACCAACATCATACATCTGTGTGCGGGTGTCCACACATGTGCTTTGGGAGAGCATGGTGCAGCCCTGGAATGATACACTAGGCATATATAGATGGAGGTTCCTGGCTGCTAGCACTGATAGGCCTTGTCTTTCAGCTGCCCTCAGGATGAGGAATATCAACACCTTGGCATACGTGTGGAGAAGCATGTGTGGGGGATACATACCTCCACAGTGCATGTCAAACTCTGCAAATTGGCATAGGAAGGAGCCTGGCCCGCCTGTGCTTTTCTGATCCTGAAGAATCCAGCCATACTGTTCCTGGGTCACAGGTGATATTTGTGACCATGAAGATTTGGGGGTGCCAGGGATGAGGCATTCTGGACTCTCCCCTAGGATGTAGCCTTACCTCAATTCCGATGAATCTCATCTCTCTGCTCTGTTCCTACCCTGATCACCACACCCGAAGCCCTGACACACAACCATGAGAACATCCACAAGAATCTCTCAAATCCTTCTGTTTGTCAGACCAAGGCCTCTACAGAGAGTGCTCCTGCCCTTTCTCAAGCTTCCCCTTCACACCGGCTGAAGCCTCCCTCTGAACTGCCCATGGCCTCCAACATACCAGACAAATGCTCTACTCTGAGCTATGCT